>NC_052153.1:51972077-52287579 GCF_902713615.1 Scyliorhinus canicula
AAAAAGGGGTCCACATTGTCAAGCAACTGCTCTGCAAGGCTGCAGACTCTGCATCTGATTTTAACCTTGCACTGTTGGCATACAGAGATACCCCTCTGTCGACTGGTCTGTCTCCGGCTCAACTACTCATGAATCGCAACCTGCGGACAACTGTTCCAGCCATCCACGTTCCAGACCTTGATCACCTCCCGGTGCTAAGAAAAGTGCAGCGACTCAGGGACCAGCAGAAGATCACGTATGATGCTCATGCCACTGATTTGCCTGTGCTGGCTCCAGAAGATGTTGTTCGCATCAAGCTGCCTGAGGGAGGTTGGTCAGCCCCAGCTGTTGTTGTATGACAGGCTGCCTCCAGGTCTTTCGTTGTTCGCATGGCTGATGGCTCCATTCTCAGGTGCAACAGAAGGGCACTGCGCAAAGTTGCCTGCCCAGCACCACCTGACCACACCCCTCCATATGTCGAGGCACCTCCTCTGGACATTTCAAACTAGGAGCCCGGCAATCTGGCAGCAATCCCCCTGTTGAGACGCCGGTGTCCCCCCCGCCACCTCTGAGGCAGTCAACACCACCACCACCCACCACAAGGACTGGACTTATAGACTTTAACTGTGTAAACTTTGTTCACCTTGTTCTGTATGTGGACGATAGACACCTTCCCATGTATATATGTCCACTCACTCACCATTTTGCACATAGTCACACATGTAAATACAAGCACACAGCCACAAGCATCCAAATTTATTTTAAAAAGGGATATGTCATAATATACACTCATGTTCATAATGAGATACAGACAGGCAGTGATGGACACACACACAGGAACCAATCACCACACAGAATACAGAAAAACCAATCACCAGGCAGGACACTACAGGGTACATTACCAGTATAAAACACACGAGGCAGGAAGGCTCGGCCTCTTCGTACTGGTGATAGCTGTAGCAGCAGTCAGGGTGCAATGTACAGTCAGCACCTACTTCACATGGCACAGGGCAAGTCCGGGCAAGCCAGACCAAGGTTAGCAAGTTCAGACTGATAGAGTGCCAACTCACAGCGAACTATGTACATTACTCGGCAAGTTCAACAAAGCAGTGTCGAACCATCTACAGCGTTGGAAGTCTGTTTTCAAGTGATTCTGCATCGAGTTGCAGTCCGTGTTAATCCAACACAGAGAACACATCAATAATAACTTTCACAAAAGGGATACACAAAAGGATAAAGGAGAGATTTGCAGGGCTATGGAGAAGAGCAGGGGAGTGAGACCAATGGAAAACTCTTTCAAAGAGCTGGCACCAGGCACGATGGGATGAATTACCTCCTTCTGTGCTGTAGGATTCTATGAGTCACGAACCCTTCAAAAACATGTCAGCAGGAATGTGCTTCAGCCCTCTCTCTGAGCTATGTTCCAGACTGCATCATGGTTTCATTTGTTTCCCATCCCATCTGGTTTTAATGTGTCTCGGGGTCAGGTTGGCCAATTAGCACCAATCAGTGCTGACTAATGAGCAATTGTGTAGTGTAAATTCACGCCCATTAGGAGCCCCACTGGGCCTGCTCATTCTGTTCAAGCCCCTCAGCATCCTTTAGATAGCAAAGAAATTTCAGTACGTATGTCTGGGTGGGATTTAATCTCAGTTTCAGAACCAAACGCAATACTTCAACTCTGTACTCACCTTTCCCAAAGCTTATTTTAAATCACTGTGGATAAATGTCAACCCTATTTTTCTTTACACAACCGCGTTTGAGTCTTTTCTTTTGAGGAACAAAAACATTTGCTCTAAAACTTTTGTACAATCATTAGACTTCGATCTGGATAACCAGACTTGTGTGCTGCAAATGTAACTACCTCCCTGCCAGCTCAAAATTCAGTCCGTCATAAACCCTTTCCCTGAGGTTAAACCTAGTTGTACCTATGTGGCTCACATACACAGGTAAGAATCACCTGATGTGCACAATGCTGCCTTCTCTTGGCAACGGTTTCCTTGCCTGAAGTGAAAATGGGTTGTTCTTTGAGGCAGATCGATGCTGAGACCTGTCTTCAAATGAGGTGACTCAGACATTTTTATGAAGCCGAAAGGCAGGGCCCGTTTCAAGCATCTGCACAAACACAGATGGTGGAAAAAAAAAAACAAAGCGAGTAATAAGTTTGAGTTGGAGGAGCCAGATGAAAGAAGTGAAGCATCAATGCGAGGCAAGCTGGAGCACATTAACAGAGAGGGCAGCCTGGTTTCATCATTTCTCTGTGTGCTAGGAACGGATTTACACCAAATACCAGGCCAGATTTGGACATTGCCAGGGTAATATGATGAAAGAAACGGCAGGAATGGAGGTCTCCTGTATGAGATTGTCACACACATGGTAATAATGCATTGACTGGGGAGTAATGTGCTTCGGTGTTAACTCGAGCACGTGTTAACATCAGCTCCTGAAATTGCTCTTGGAATTAAACATTCCTTAGATGCCCAGACCCAGTACAATATTAATGTCTTCCTTTTGGTTTGTTAAATACTTATTTTTTTAAAAATAAATAGGAAAATGTAGTTTTCCTCAAAATTCATTTCATCCCGGGGAAGTTAATTCCTCCCATTTGAAGCTGGTGTTCAATGAATTGAAGTGTAATCAGAGCAGACTGGATAAAACAGGATTTAGATTTTCATGTGTACCACGGTACAGTAAAAGCATTTTTCTCTGTACAGCCCAGGCAGATTGTTCCATTCATGAAAACCATAGGACAGACAATAAGTACACAAAGTAAATACAGAGACATAGACATCGGATGAAGCATACGGAGTACAGTGCTACAACAGTAGAGAAGAAGTAGAGAGATCAATTCTGTCCATAAGAGTCATTCAGGAGTCTGGTAGTCTGGTAACAGCAGGGAAGAAGCTGTTTTTGAGTCCGTTTGTGTGTGTTCTCAGACTTTTGTATCTCCTGCCCGATGGAAGAAGTTGGAAGAGGGAATAACTCAGGTGGGAGCTTGTTGACAACCACTGCAACACGCATGTTGCACCATATCTGTCACTGCTCCTCCAGAGGGAGGAAAAGAACAGAACAAAGTCCAGGATATGGATTTGGGGGATTTGGGTCAAGACAAATGCTGTGAGTATGACTGGCATATCAGTGCAGTGTGCAATGGGAACATTATCTGAGATTCCCTGAGCAACGTCCAGATGATCAGAGTGACTGCATCTGACGTCTATTCCACTGTTTGGAATAGACATTAAAATCAGATTTCAGTCAAGTCAGTCCAGATATTCACACAAGGTCACAGAGGTATAGCTTCATTTGTTGGCACCGAATGACATTTGACAATGGAACGCAACCATGGCTGGAGAAATAAATTCAGCATTTAACAACTGAAAGAGGATTCCTAAATGGAAGGCACATGGAATACAACAAGTTGACCAAGCATACTTCTACTGATACTGCTATTCCTTTCATTTCAGAAAGGGCTAGTTCTTCTTGAAATGTAAGTTGGGGGAGCAAGAACATTGGAAAGGTTCATCGGCATTTTGGGACAACAGTGTAGGTCTGTTGTGAAGGTGTGTGACTTTGTGGGAAGCTGTGTTATCGTTGGGGAGGTGTGTTGTCGTTGAGAAGGTGTGTGACTCCGTGGAAGGGTGTGTGACTCCGTGGGAAGGTGTGTTGTCATTGGGATAATGTGTGACTCTGTGGGAGAGTGTGTGACTCTATGGGAGGGTGTGTGACTCCGTGGGAAGGTGTGTTGTTATTGGGATGATGTACGACTCTGTGGGAAGGTGTGTTGTCGTTGGGAAGGTATGTGAGTGCATTGGGAAAGTGTGTTGGCGTTGGGAGAATGTGTGACTGCATTGGGAAGGTCATTTGCTCTGTTAGATTAGTCATGGCAATATAGCATTGACCAGTTGCACAGCAGCAATCCATTAGATCTTGTTGCTTCCACACACATGATCAGTGACTCGATGCTGCATTGTCACATCACTCATTCATACTCTCTGGAATACACCTGTTTTGTGTGATGTGGGTAAGGCTGAGGAAATTGTGCTGATTGCACACAACAGCCTCCTCCATCCTGTGCTTGTTGCCTTTGTGTGAAAACAACAATGGTACAAAGGAGCACATGGTATGTTGTGTTTTTGCAGTGACTAAAGTGACTGAAACACTTCCTTATACCTAATGTACAGGAGGTGTGTTTTTTGTTATATATTCATAGAATGTGGATGTCACTGGCAAGATCAGCATTTATTACCCTTCCCTACTTGCTTTAATTGAGAAGGTGGTGGTGAGCTGCCTTCCTGAATTGCAGCAGTCCATGTGAGAGAGTTTCAGGATTTTGACCCAGCGACCGTGAAGGAAGGATGGTATAGTCCCAAGTCAGAATGGCGAGCGGCTTGGAGGGGAACTTTGAAGTGGTGGTGTTCCCATATGTCTGCTGTCCTTGCCTTTCTCGATTTGGTAGGTATTGTTGAAGAAACCTTGGCAAGTTGCTTCAGTGTATTTTGTAGACAGTATGTACGGCAGCCACAATGTGCCAGTAGTGGAGGGTATTAATGTTTAAGGTGGAAGATGGGATGACAATCAAGTGGGTCGCTTTCTTTTACATGGTGTTGGGGTATTATTGGAGCCGCATTCTTCCAGGCAAGTGTTCAGCATTTCAATACGCTCCTGTCTTGTGCCGTGTAGAATGGAGAGGTTATGTGGGGGGCAGGATATCAGCTTCAGACCTGCTCCTGTATCCAAAGTATTTATGTGCCTTTCCCAATGAAGTTCCTCATCAATGATGACGCACGCTCTCCCTCAAACCCCACAGGATATCCGCTGTGATTGGCCCATTCCATCATTTTGCTTTGAAACGTCAAAAAAGCAAAACACCCCAATGTTCTTCACGTGAAAATTTTCAGTAAAACAATTATGCTGAGCCACATAAAGGAATGTGACAGTTGATAAAACCTTAGCCCAAAAGGTACTTTGTACAGAAAATGTAAAGGATAGCTGGAGTTAGAGAGGTTTAGAGAGGGTATTGCAGAGGTAGAGCCTAAGCAATTGGACACAGGCCTCCAGTGCCGTTTCAGATGGGCTCCTGGGTATTGAGGTTCAGTATTAGCAGGTGACAAGCTTCATCTGTCACATGGTGCCACATGGTTGAGCAAAGAGGAGATGTGGATTCATAGCAGCGGAACGTCATCGGCTGCCTTTCCCCAAATGTGAATCATACACAGCGTGCATAGTGCCATTGCTTCAGAGGAATTCCTTGAGGAGCCTTGTCAGTTGAAGGCATTCAGCAATGAAACCACTGAGGATCAACTGACAGCCCCTGACTCTTGTAAGATGTCGTTGAGTCTGGAATGCTGGAGAGACATTTGAGGAGGCAGCACCTTCTGATGCTGGGACTCCCTCGTCCAGTTAACACTTCATCTTAGCAAGGATACATGCTGCCGAGGGTTCATCATCCTTCAAAGGATCAGGACAACCTGAGTCTGATATGTAACTATTCATTCTCATGTTGATGTGCATGTGCAAAATGAGAGGAATTGCAATGCTGGTGTTCATGCTGGCCCATGATGGAGGACACTTGTCCAAGAGGATACTCGCTACCAATCCTTGATCCCATTGTGCTTCCGCGCATATCTGTTTGTCAGCCCTTGTTAGCCCTTGAGCATTTTGAACTGGATGTGCCTGTGGCCTATGTAGATCTCACCCATCTCCATCTTGAGGTCACTTACATTGTTCAACATATACGTGCCTCCCTCACCCTCCCTGCAGTCACGTGTCTGAGAAGTACCTCCCTACTCGTAAGCCACCGTACAGGCCTAGCCCTGCAGGCCCTTTTCCTGCCTGAGGCCAGCAGTGTCTCAGTACAGGCCATGAAAGGCCATCACACCTTACTGCTGGTCTGCCAGGTAGAGACTTACCTGTGACGACTTCCTGAAACCAATGTGGTGCTGCCTACGAAGCCTGACACTTATTCCTGTGAGCACTGCACAATGCCTGGTAGTTGAACTAACCTGAAAATGAGGAATGAAGTTCAGGTCACCAGGTGCACGTCGCTTGTGAAACCCCTTGTGAAACATGTCATTTGGAGGCAGCACGGTGCTGCAGTGGTTAGCACTGCTGCCTCACGGTGCTGAGGTCCCAGGTTCGATCCCGGCTCTGGGTCACTGTCCGGTTGGAGTTTGCACATTCTCCCCGTGTCTGCGTGGGCTTCGTCCCCACAACCCAAAGATGTGCAGGGTAGGTGGATTGGCCACACTAAATTGCCCCTTAATTCGAAAAAATGAATTGGGTACTCTAAATGTATTTTAAAAAGTGAAACATGTCATTCTTTTTCACAGAATTACAGTGCAGAAGGAGGCCAATCGGCCCATCAAGTCTGCACCAGCTCTTGGAAAGAGCACCCTACCCAAGCCCACACCTCCCCCCTATCCCCATAACCCAGTAACCCCACCCGACACTGAGGGCACTTTTGGACACTAAGGGCAATTTTTCATGGCCAATCCTCCTAACCTGCACATCTTTGGACTGTGGGAGGAATCCGGAGCACCCGGAGGAAACCCACGCACACAGGGGGAGAACGTGCAGACTCCGCACAGACAATGACCTAATCCGGGAATCGAACCTGGCACCCTGGAGCTGTGAAGCAATTGTGCTAACCACAAATTGCATACCAAAATGCTCAGATGATCGAGTGTGGAGGTATAATTCCAGTGAGCATGGCTTACAATGATATGCAAATGTATTAAAATGATGTACCCAACAAGCCACAGCGGGAAACGCAGCAAGGCATTGACAAGTGGAGCAGATGATTGCAAGCTGGTTTTACGACATAAAACTGATTATTGGTCTTCTCGTGATATTTTCTGCTCCCACCGGCTATGGCATGTGCCGCGAACAGGAGCAGAAAATCTCAGCCAAGGCCTGAGGAAAATACACCTACAGTTCACGATAACACTATCGTGTTATGTTCTCTGGGATAACACAGGCTGCAACTGGATGCAGCTTTAACCAAAATATTCTCCAGACCTTGAAGTTAGTTCAATCTGATTTATTGAACCAGTAGCACAGTTAGCACAGTTCTCTATGAGTTCGACTCTCTGCTAACCTAAGTGTGGTTACTCTGTCTGACTGAACCAGACTAGCTCTTAGCCACGTGCTGGAGGTGTGATACTGTACATACACCCTGACTCACTCTGTAGATATTCATCAGTGGAAAGAGGCGGAGTGTGAGTGCCTCGTGCCTTTTATCGTGAGATACCACCCCTGAGTGTCCTGCCTGCTGATTGGTCATGTCCTGTTCTCTATGTTCATTAGCTGTCTGTCTGTGCCTGTCTGTATATCATGACATCTCCCCCCTTTTTTTATGTTTTGTTGGCACATGGGAACATACGTACGTGGTGGCATATATTAACATATTTATAAGCAGTGGCATATGTGAACGTATTTACATGTGAAGACAGCTGTCTAATGTGAGAAAACAGAACATAGCAAACAAAACAAATGTTCATAAGTCCAGTCTCTGGAGCTTGCGTCTGATCCTTGTCGACCGCCGGAGAGGTGGTAGTGGGGGCGAAGGCGCCTTGACAGGCGGATGGAAGCCTGACTGGTGGCCTTGTAGTTCAAGGTATCAGGAGGTGGCAAAACAACGGACGGAAACGGAGAAGAAAGCGGTTACGGGCAGGCAACGTTACGCAGTGCCCATCTGTTTCGTTGCACAACAGAACCATCAGCCATACGTACAACGTACGAGCGGGGCGCAGCCTGTCGAACAACGACAGCTAGAGCAGACTAGCCACCATCCGGTATCTTGATCCTGACAGTGTCTGCCGGGGATAACACGGGCAAATCGGTGGCATGAGCATCATAGCCCTGCTTTTGCTAGTTTCGGAGCTGCTGCACCTTCTGCAGCACCGGGAGGTGATCTAGATTGAGCAAGTGTATGGCTGGAAGTGTCGTCCGCAGGGCCCTGTTCGTCAGGAGTTGAGCCGGCGGCATGCCAGTGGACAGTGGGGTCGCCCTGTACGCAGGCAGCGTGAGGTAGATGTCAGAAGCAGAATCCGCGGCCTTGCAGATGAGCTGTTTCACAATGTTCACCCCTTTTGCAACCTTCCCATTGGACTGCGGATAGTGTGGGCTGGAAGTGACATGTTTGAAATGGTATGACTTGGCAAACAGAGACCACTCGTGGCTGTTGACGCATGGGCCATTGTCACTCATGACAGTGAGCGGGATACCACGCCTGGAGAACGTCTCCTTACAGGCCTCGATGACAAAAGAACCAAGAACAAAGAAAATTACAGCACAGGACCAGGCCATTCGGCCCTCCCAGCCTGCGCTGATCCAGATCCTTTATCTGTGATTCCAAGGATCTACTTCCCTCTGTTCCCCGCCCGTTCATATATCTGTCTAGATGCATCTTAACTGATGCAATCATGCCCGCCTCTACCACCTCCGCTGGCAAAGCTTTCCAGGCACCAACCACCCTCTGCGTAAAAAACTTTCCATGCACATCTCCCTTAAACTTTCCCCTCTCACCTTGAAATCGTGACCCCTTGTAATTGACACCCCCACTCTTGGAAAAAGCTTGTTGCTATCCACCCTGTCCATACCTCTCATAATTTTGTAGACCTCAATCAGGTCCGCCCTTAACCCCCGTCTTTCCTATGAAAACAATTCTAATCTACTCAACCTTTCTTCATAGCTAGCACCCTCCATACCAGGCAACATCCTGGTGAACCTCCTCTGCACCCTCTCTAAAGCATCCACATCCTTCTGGTAATGTGGCGACCATAGGTTCCCGTACCAGCCTCCCCGGACAGGCGCCGGAATGTGGCGACTAGGGGATTTTCAGAGTAACTTCATTGAAGCCTACTCGTGACAATAAGCGATTTTCATTTCTGCTGGACTCATCCAACTGGATTTGCCAAAATCCATGTGACGCATCTAACTTGGTGAAAAAACGTGCGTGTGCCATCTGACTGGTGAGTTCCTCCCGCTTCGGGATGGGGTAGTATTCATGCATTGTATTCTTATTGAGAGCCTTGGGATCAATGCAGATGCGCAGGTCTCCCGAAGGCTTTCTAACACATACCACTGAGCTGACCCAGTCAGTCGGTTCGGTTACCTTGGAAATGATGCCCTGTTACTGAAGATCCTTGAGCTGTGCCTTCAGGCGCTCCCTCAGCGGAGCCGGGACCCGGCGTGGTGTGTGGACCACTGGCTTGCCATCAGTTCGTAGCAGAATCTTGTATCGATATGGCAGCGTGCCCATCCCGTCGAACGCATCCGAATACTGAGCGAGGATGTCATCAATGCCGGCCTGAAGATCCACATTGGAGGATGTTGGTGTGTAAACCCGCTGCATGAGGTTCAGCTGCTTGCAGGCATGCGCACCAAGTAGGGATGCCCTGTCTGGCTTGACAATTTCAAAACGTAACCATGCATGGGTGCTCCAGTTGGAGACCAGTAGCTGGCAGGATCCCAGTGCTGTGATGGCATTTCCGTTGTAGTCCAGGAGCCTGCAGGCTGCTGGATGGACGTTGAGGGGCTTCTTGATGCGTTTGAAATCTGCCTGTGAGAGGAGGTTGGCAGAAGCCCCTGTGTCCAGCTTAAACTGGATGGAGCAGTGGTTGACCTGCATCACCGCACACCATTCTCCCGCAGAATCCACAGTGAGGATGGATTGAATTTGTGATGAGTTGGATGTGGCATATTCACATTTGGTAATGATGCCCACACAGTAGGCGGAGTCCAGGCAGTCTCCCTTTGAATCCGTTGTACTGCCAGGATCAGAATCCTGTAATCGTTGTTGCACACTCTGAACGCGTCATCGTCGGAATTGGGAGCGCTGGCCCCTGACTGGTGGTGCAGTCCTGCACAAGGCTGCATAGTGTCCTGGCTTCCCACAGTTTAAACATCTCCTGACTCTTGCAGGGCAGTGTTTCTTTAAGTGGGCGTTGCCGCAGTTCGAGCACGTCATGACGTCGGCGTCCTGACGCTCCGTGCGTCGTTGCATATGCGCAGTGTGGGTGTTGGCCACTTCGTTATCCCGTTTGCATCGCGCATGCGTGGAACCCCGGGAAAAGCGCGCGAATTGGCCGCTTTTATCAATTCATAGGTGCTGCATCCGGGAGATGGCTTGCACACTCTCTGCCTCATGGGAGGCAAGTTTCTCATTTTCAGCCGATTTGTACTGGGCATAGCGGTTTTTGGCGTCCTCATGCACTGTACATCTATCAATCGCGACTGGCAGGGTCATATGCTTGATTTTCAGTAGCTGATCTCTCAGAGGATCAGAGTGAACTCCAAAAATGATTTGGTCTCTGATCATGGAGTCAGCAATATCACCAAAGTTGCAGGACACGCTAGCAGGCGGAGGTTAGTTAAGAAGGAGTTGAAAGATTCATCTTTACCTTGTAGACGCTGTTTGAATATGTAGCGCTCGAAGATTTCATTGGTGTCCACTTCACAGTGACTGTCAAACTTGTCCAGGATGGTCTGAAACTTTGTCTCGTCCTGGCCTTGGGTGAAGTGAAAAGAGTTGAAGAGTTTGATGGCTTGATCATCCGCTGTTGAGAGGGGAAGCGCGATCTTCCTTGCTTCAGACGCACCCACGAGGTCTGAAGCTTCAATGTACAGCAGAACCTTTTGCTTGAATGTCCGCCAGTTGGCACTGAGATTGCTGGAGGTCCTGAGCTGGTGAGGAGACTGAATCTTCTCCATGGTGCCGGGATACATTCGCTGGTCGTGACGGAACGGACTGAGGTAAACCACCTAGATTAAGCAGTCTCCTGGTAGCATGTTGTGTTATGTATTCTGGGATCACACAGGCTGCAACTGGATGCAGCTTTAACCAAAATATACTCCAGACCTTGAAGTTAGTTCAATCTGATTTATTGAACCAGTAGCACAGTTAGCACAGTTCTCGATGAGTTCGACTCTCTGCTAACCTAAGTGTGGTTACTCTGTCTGACTGAACCAGACTAGCTCTTAGCCACGTGCTGGAGGTGTGATACTGTACATACACCCTGACTCACTCTGCAGATGTTCATCAATGGAAAGAGGCAGAGTGCGAGTGCCTCGTGCCTTTTATAGTGAGATACCGCCCCTGAGTGTCCTGCCTGCTCATTGGTCATGTCCTGTTCTCTGTGTTCATTAGCTGCCTGTCTGTCCCTGTCTGTATATCATGACAAACACTACCGATTAATCAAAGGTTCGCAGAGTAACTTTAAGTATTCAATACTGGCTTAAAATCAAGATGAAAGCGGAGTAGCAGGTGGGAGAACGCGGTGGTACGGATCTACCAGGACTGGAATGCGGAGGTGGCTAAGCGGAGGGCCGGGTACAACCGGACGAAGGCGGTGCTACACAGAAAAGGAGTGAAGTTCGGCATGTTGCAGCCGGCGCATTTGTGGGTCACCTACAAGGACCGACACTTTTACTTCAAGTCCCCGGAGGAGGCATGGGCCTTTGTGCAGGCCGAGAAGTTGGACTCAAACTGACGGTTGGGTGCGGGGATCTGTATAAGAAGATAAGAACTAGGAGCAGGAGTAGGCCATCTGGCCCCTCGAGCCTGCTCCGCCATTCAATGAGATCATGGCTGATCTTTTGTGGACTCAGCTCCACTTTCCGGCCCGAACACCATAACCCTTAATCCCTTTATTCTTCAAAAAACTATCTATCTTTACCTTAAAAACATTTAATGAAGGAGCCTCAACTGCTTCACTGGGCAAGGAATTCCATAGATTCACAACCCTTTGGGTGAAGAAGTTCCTCCTAAACTCCGTCCTAAATCTACTTCCCCTTATTTTGAGGCTATGCCCCCTAGTTCTCCTTTCACCCGCCAGTGGAAACAACCTGCCCGCATCTATCCTCTCTATTCCCTTCATAATTTTAAATGTTTCGATAAGATCCCCCCTCATCCTTCTAAATTCCAACGAGTACAGTCGCAATCTACTCAACCTCTCCTTGTAATCCAACCCCTTCAGCTCTGGGATTAACCTCGTGAATCTCCTCTGCACACCCTCCAGTGCCAGTACGTCCTTTCTCAAGTAAGGAGACCAAAACTGAACACAATACTCCAGGTGTGGCCTCACTAACACCTTATACAATTGCAGCATAACCTCCCTAGTCTTAAACTCCATCCCTCTAGCAATGAAGGACAAAATTCCATTTGCCTTCTTAATCACCTGTTGCACCTGTAAACCAACTTTCTGTGACTCATGCACTAGCACACCCAGGTCTCTCTGCACAGCAGCATGCTTTAATATTTTATTGTTTAAATAATAATCCCGTTTGGTGTTATTCCTACCAAAATGGATAACCTCACATTTGTCAACATTGTAGTCCATTTACCAGATCCTAGCCCATTCACTTAACCTATCCAAATCCCTCTGCAGACTTCCAGTATCCTCTGCACTTTTCGCTTTACCACTCATCTTAGTGTCATCTGCAACTTGGACACATTGCCCTTGGTCCCCAACTCCAAATCATCTATGTAGATTGTGAACAATTGTGGGCCCAACACAGATTCCTGAGGGACACCACTATCTACTGATCGCCAACCAGAGAAGCACCCATTAATCCCCACTCTTTGCTTTCTATTAATTAACCAATCCTTTATCCATGCTACTACTTTACCCTTAATGCCATGCATCTTTATCTTATGCAGCAGCCTTTTGGGTGGCATCTTGTCAAAAGCTTTCTGCAAATCCAGATATACCACATCCATTGGCTCCCCGTTATCCACTGCACTGGTAATGTCCTCAAAAAATTCCACTAAATTAGTTAGGCACGATCTGCCCTTTATGAACCCATGCTGCGTCTGCCCAATGGGACAATTTCTATCCAGATGCCTCGCTATTTCTTCCTTGATGATAGATTCCAGCATCTTCCCTACTACCGAAGTTAAGCTCACTGGCCTATAATTTCCTGCTCGCTGCCTACCTCCTTTTTTAAACAATGGTGTCACATTTGCTAATTTCCAATCCACCGGGACCACCCCAGAGTCTAGTGAATTTTAGTAAATCATCACTAGTGCATCTACAATTTCCCTAGCCATCTCTTTTAGCACTCTCGGATGCATTCCATCAGGGCCAGGAGACTTGTCTACCTTTAGCCCCATTAGCTTGCCCATTACTACCTCCTTAGTGATAACAATCCTCTCAAGGTCATCACCTGTCATAACCTCATTTCTATCAGTCGCTGGTATGTTATTTGTGTCTTCCACTGTGAAGACCGGCCCAAAAAACCTGTTCAGTTCCTCAGCCATTTCCTCCTCTCATTATTAAAACTCCCTTCTCATCCTCTAAAGGACCAATATTTACCTCAGCCACTCTTTTTTGCTTTATATATTTGTAAAAACGTTTGCTATCTGCTTTTATATTCTGAGCAAGTTTACTCTCATACTCTATCTTACTCTTCTTTATAGCTTTTTTAGTAGCCTCTAGTCCTCTAGTCTCCCACCAATCTTTGCCACTTTGTATGCTCTTTCCTTCATAATAACTGTGTTATTTTCTGAGGGGGGGTTTTCTGTTTAATACTGGTTCTGTGTCGCTTTCAGGGCGGGTGGGGCACTGTTTTTTTGTGTGGGTTCGGTGGATGGGCTCGAGGAAGGGGGTAGACTTGCAGTGTGGGGAGCTGATGGTGGGAAGAACATAAGAACATAAGAACATAAGAACTAGGAGCAGGAGTAGGCCATCTGGCCCCTCGAGCCTGCTCCGCCATTCAATTAGATCATGGCTGATCTGTGGTGGACTCAGCTCCACTTTCCGGCCCGAACACCATAACCCTTAATCCCTTTATTCTTCAAAAAACTATCTATCTTTACCTTAAAACATGTAATGAAGGAGCCTCAACTGCTTCACTGGGCAAGGAATTCCATAGATTCCAACCCTTTGGGTGAAGAAGTTCCTCCTAAACTCAGTCCTAAATCTACTTCCCCTTATTTTGAGGCTATGCCCCCTAGTTCTGCTGTCACCCGCCAGTGGAAACACCTGCCCGCATCTATCCTATCTATTCCCTTCATAATTTTAAATGTTTCGATAAGATCCCCACTCATCCTTCTAAATTCCAACGAGTACAGTCCCAGTCTACTCAATCTCTCCTCATAATCCAACCCCTTCAGCTCTGGGATTAACCTAGTGAATCTCCTCTGCACACCCTCCAGCGCCAGTACGTCCTTTCTCAAGTAAGGAGACCAAAACTGAACACAATACTCCAGGTGGCCGCACTAACACTTTATACAATTGCAACATAACCTCCCTAGTCTTAAACTCCATCCCTCTAGCAATGAAGGACAAATTCCATTTGCCTTCTTAATCACCTGTTGCACTTGTAAACCAACCTTCTGTGACTCATGCACTAGTACACCCAAGTCTCTCTGAACAGCGGCATGCTTTAATATTTTATCGTTTAAATAATAATCCCGTTTGCTGTTATTCCTACCAAAATGGATAACCTCACATTTGTCAACATTGTATTCCATCTGCCAGACCCGAGCCCATTCACTTAACCTATCCAAATCCCTCTGCAGACTTCCAGTATCCTCTGCACTTTTTGCTTTACCACTCATCTTAGTGTCATCTGCAAACTTGGACACATTGCCCTTGGTCCCCAACTCCAAATCATCAATGTAAATTGTGAACAATTGTGGGCCCAACACTGATCCCTGAGGGACACCACTAGCTACTGATTGCCAACCAGAGAACACCTATTTATCCCAACTCTTTGCTTTCTATTAATTAACCAATCCTCTATCCATGCTACTGCTTTACCCTTAATGCCATGCATCTTTATCTTATGCAGCAACCTTTTGTGTGGCACCTTGTCAAAGGCTTTCTGGACATCCAGATATACCACATCCATCGGCTCCCCGTTATCTACTGCACTGGTAATGTCCTCAAAAAATTCCACTAAATTAGTTAGGCATGACCTGCCTTTAACGAACCCATGCTGCGTCTGCCCAATGGGACAATTTCTATCCAGATGCCTCGCATTTCTTCCTTGATGATAGATTCCAGCATCTTCCCTATTACCGAAGTTAAACTCACTGGCCTATAATTTCCTGCTTTCTGCCTACCTCCTTTTTTAAACAGTGGTGTCACGTTTGCTAATTTCCAATCCACCGGGACCACCCCAGAGTCTAGTGAATTTCGGTAAATTATCACTAGTGCATCTGCAATTTCCCTAGCCATCTCTTTTAGCACTCTGGGATGCATTCCATCAGGGCCAGGAGACTTGTCTACCTTTAGCCCCATTAGCTTGCCCATCACTCCCTCCTTAGTGATAACAATCCTCTCAAGGTCCTCACCTGTCATAGCCTCATTTCTATCAGTCGCTGGCATGTTTTGTGTCTTCCACTGTGAAGACCGACCCAAAAAACCTGTTCAGTTCCTCAGCCATTTCCTCATTTCCCATTATTAAAACTCCCTTCTCATCCTCTAAAGGACCAATATTTACCTTAGCCACTCTTTTTTGTCTTATATATTTGTAAAAACTTTTACTGTCTGTTTTTATATTCTGAGTTTACTCTCATACTCTATCTTACTCGTCTTTATAGCTTTTTTAGTAGCTTTCTGTTGCCCCCTAAAGATTTCCCAGTCCTCTAATCTCCCAGCAATCTTTGCCACTTTATATGCTTTTTCCTTCAATTTGATACTCTTATCTTTATTTCCTTAGATATCCACGGTCGATTTTCCCTCTTTCTTCCGTCCTTCCTTTTTGTTGGTATAAACCTTTGCTGAGCAC
The DNA here is from genome assembly GCF_902713615.1 of Scyliorhinus canicula. Lineage (NCBI taxonomy): Eukaryota > Metazoa > Chordata > Chondrichthyes > Carcharhiniformes > Scyliorhinidae > Scyliorhinus > Scyliorhinus canicula. The sequence goes on from NC_052153.1 coordinate 51,987,795, forward strand.
TGTGAAAAATCGCTTGGAAGGTTCTCCACTGTTCCTCAACTGTTCCACCATAAAGTCTTAGCTCCCAGTCTACCTTAGCTAGTTCTTCTCTCATCCCCTTGTAATCTCCTTTGTTTAAACACAAAACACTAGTATTTGATTTTACTTTCTCACCCTCCATCTGTATTTTAAATTCCACCATATTGTGATCGCTCCTTCCGAGAGGATCCCTAACTATGAGATCATGAATCAATCCTGTCTCATTACACAGGACAAGATCTAGGACCGCTTGTTCCCTCGTAGGTTCCATTACATACTGTTCTAGGAAACTATCGCGGATACATTCTATAAACTCCTCCTCACGGTTGCCTTGACCGACCTGGTTAAACCAATCGACATGTAGATTAAAATCCCCCATGATAAACTGCTGTACCATTTCTACATGCATCAGTTATTTCTTTGTTTATTGCCTGCCCCATCATCTCGTTACTATTTGGTGGCCGATAGACTACTCCTATCAGTGACTTTTTCGCCTTACTATTCCTGATTTCCACCCAAATGGATTCAACCTTATCCTCCATAGCACCGATGTCATCCCTTACTATTGCCCGGATGTCATCCTTAAATAACAGAGCACACCACCTCCCTTACCATCCACTCTGTCCTTCCGAATAGTTTGATACCCTCGGATATTTAACTCCCAGTCGTGACCATCCTTTAACCATGTTTCAGTAATGGCCACTAAATCATAGTCATTTACGATGATTTGTGCCACCAACTCATTTACTTTATTCCGAATACTACGAGCATTCAGGTAAAGTACACTTATGTTGGTTTTTTTACCTCTGTTTTGAATCTTAACATCTCCAGTTTTATTCCTTTTGTTATTACTGGGCCTATTCACTGTGCTCCCCACTCACTGTACCTTGTACTGTCGCCCTTCTGGATTTCTGACTATGTCTTCTCTGCCTTGCACTTTTCCCCTTACTTCCTTTTGTTTCTGTCCCTGTTTTACTATCTTCCAACTTCCAGCATTGGTTCCCATCCCCCTGCCACATTAGTTTAAACCCTCCCCAACAGCTCTAGAAAACCCCCCCCTAGGACATCGGTTCCAGTCCTGCCCAAGTGCAGACCGTCCGGTTTGTACTGGTCCCACCTCCCCCAGAACCGGTCCCAATGCCCGAGGAATTTGAATCCCTCCCTCTTGCACCATCTCTCGAGCCACGCATTCATCCTATCTATCCTGACATTCCTACTCTGACTAGCTCGTGGCACTGGTAGCAATCCTGAGATTACTACCTTTGAGGTCCTACTTTTTAGTTTAACTCCTAACTCCCTGAATTCCGCTTGTAGGACCTCATCCCGTTTTTTACCTATATCGTTGGTGCCTATGTGCACCACGACAGCTGGCTGTTCACCCTCCCCCCCCCCAGAATGTCCTGCAGCCGCTCCGAGACATCCTTGACCCTTGCACCAGGGAGGCAACATACCATCCTGGAGTCTCGATTGCGTCCACAGAACCGCCTGTCTATTCCCCTTACGATCGAGTCCCCTATCACTATAGCCCTGCCATTTTTCTTCCTGCCCTGCTGTGCAGCAGAGCCAGCCACGGTGCCATGAACCTGGCTGCTGCTGCCTTCCCCTGGTGAGCCATCTCCCTCAACAGTATCCAAAGCGGTATATCTGTTTTGCAGGGAGATGACCGCAGGGGACACCTGCACTGCCTTCCTACTCTTGCTCTTTCTTTTGGTCACCCATTTTCTATCTCCCTCAGTAACCTTCACCTGCGGTGTGACCAACTCGCTAAACATGCTATCCACGACCTCCTCAGCATCGCGGATGCTCCAAAGTGAGTCCATCCGCAGCTCCAGAGCCGTCAAGCGGTCTAACAGAGCTGCAACTGAACACACTTCTTGCACGTGAAGGAGCCAGGGACAGTGGACGTGTCCCTGAGCTCCCACATCGCACACGAGGAGCATGACACGGGTCTCGGATCTCCTGCCATGTCTTAAACCCTTGGTAAACTTAAACAACTAGAATTTCAAAGTAAAAATAAATAAATTAGACAATGAAAAGAAAAAGAGAGACTACTTACCAGTCACTTACCAGGGTTAAAAAGCACCTCCTCACACTCTGCACCGAATTACCTCACTGCACCAAATTACCAAGTTTAAATCTCCCACTCTGTACGAGTCTCACTCCGGATGTGTCTCCTGGAAGGGGGGCTGGGGCCCCGCGAGGGGATTGGGCCAACAATGGGAGCTGCCTTCGAGGAGGCGGGGTCGGGCAGGTGAAAAGCGCGGGCTTTTTCCCGCGCTGAGGGTTGATGGGGGCGGGGTCGGAGCTGAGAAGCACGTGCTTTTTTCCCGCGTGAGAGCGGGAGGGGGAGGAGGAGAGCCTGCTGGTGGGCACTGGGGAGGAGGGGTAGCCCCACGCCGGGAGGGGTCGGAGGAGTGGAGGGAGTTGCCAGGGTCAGCAGGAGTCAGCTGGATTACGGGAGTACTATGGAGGGAGTAACGCGGCTAGGATGGGTCCTAGCTTGAAGGGGGGGGGGGGGGCCTACCGGGTTGCTGATGGAATGGCCAGGAAGGAGCTGGAGTATGCAGGGGGGGGGGGGTGTCGAGATGGGGGTTTGTCGCCATGGGGAACGGGCCGAGCGGGGAGTGCGGGCAAGTGGCGGGCAGAGGAAGGGTTATGGCCAGTCGGCGGGAGAGGGGGGCAGCGAGCCCCCTGATCCGGCTGATAACCTGGAATGTGATGGGACTGAATGGGCCGGTCAAACGGGCCCGTGTGTTTATGCACCTGAAGGAGCTGAAGGCGGACGTGGCCATGAAATGAAAAAATGAAAATCGCTTATTGTCACGAGTAGGCTTCAATGAAGTTACTGTGAAAAGCCCCTAGTCGCCACATTCCGGCGCCTGTCCGGGGAGGCTGGTACGGGTGCTTCAGGAGACGCACCTGAAGGTGGCGGACCAGGTTAGACTGAGGAAGGGATGGGTAGGCCAAGTGTTTCATTCGGGGCTGGATGCAAAAAATCGGGGGGGGGGGGGTGCCGATCCTGGTGGGAAAGAGGGTGTCGTTTTAGGCATCAAATGAAATGAAAAATGAAATGAAAATCGCTTATTGTCACGAGTAGGCTTCAAATTAAGTTACTGTGAAAAGCCCCTAGTCGCCACATTCTGGCGCCTGTTCGGGGAGGCTGTTACGGGAATGTGGTGACGGACAGCGGCGGGAGGTATGTGATGGTGAGCAGCAAGCTGCAGGGGGAGCGGGTGGTGTTGGTCAACGTGTACGCCCCGAACTGGGACGATGCAGGTTTTATGCGGCGCATGTTCAGCCGCATTCCAGATCTGGAGAGGGGGGGCCTGATAATGGGGGGGGGGACTTCAAAACAGTGCTGGATCCCCCATTGGATCGATCCAAGTCCAGGACGGGTAGGAGGCCAGCGGCGGCTAAGGTGCTGAGGGGGTTCATGGACCAGATGGGAGGAGTGGATCCTTGGAGGTTTGCAAGGCCGAGGGCCAGGGAGTTTTCATACTTCTCCCATGTGCATAAGGCCTATTCCCGGATCGATTTTTTTATTATGAGCAGGGGGCTGATTTCGAGGGTGGAGGATGCTGAGTATTCGGCGATAGCCATTTCTGACCACGCCCCGCACTGGGTGGACCTCGAGCTGGGGGAGGAGAGAGACCAGCGCCCGCTTTGGAGCTTGGAGGTGGGGCTGCTGGCAGATGAGGAGGTGGGCGGGCGGGTTCGAGGATGTATCAAGAGGTACCTGGAGGCCAATGATAATGGGGAGGTCCGGGTGGGGACGGTCTGGGAGGCATTGAAGGCGGTGATTAGAGGGGAGTTGATCTCCATCCGAGCCCATAGGGAGAGGAGAGAGCAGAGAGAGAGGGAGAGATTGGTGGGGGAGTCGGTGAGGGTGGATAGGAGATACGCGGAGGCTCCGGACGAGGGATTGCTGGGGGAGCGGTGTAGTCTTCAGGCCATGTTCGACTTACTGACCATCAGAAAGGCAGAAGCTCAGTGGAGGAAGGCACAGGGAGCGGTGTATGAATATGGGGAGAAGGCAAGTAGGATGCTGGCGCATCAGCTCCGTAAGCGGGATGCGGCCAGGGAGATTGGTGGAGTTAAGGATAGGGGAGGGAATGTGGTGCGAAGGGGGTAGGCATCAATGGGTTCTTCAGGGACTTTTATGGGGAATTGTATCGGTCTGAACCCCCAGCGGAGGGGGAGGGGGGAATGGGGCGCTTCTTGGACCGGCTGAGATTTCCGAGGGTGGAGGAGGGGCAGGTGGAGGGGCTGGGGGCGCCGATTGAGCTGGAGGAGCTGGTCAAAGGGATAGGCAGCATGCAGCCGGGGAAGGCGCCAGGACCGGATGGGTTCCCTGTCGAATTCTATAAAATGTATGCAGACCTGCTGGGTCCCCTGTTGGTTAGGACCTTTAACGAGGCAAGGGAGGGGGGGGGGGGGGGGGGGGGGGAGAGGGGGAGGCTTTGCCCCCGACTATGCCCCGGGCGCTGATTTCCTTGATCCTTAAGTGGGACAAGGACCCCCTGCAGTGTGGATCATCCAGGCCGATCTCGCTGTTAAATGTAGACGCCAAGCTGTTGGCGAACATCTTGGCCACAAGGATAGAGGACTGTGTGCCGTGGGTCATCCACGAGGATCAGACGGGGTTTGTGAAGGGAAGGCAGCTGAACACCAACATACAGAGGCTCTTGAATGTTATAATGATGCCGGCGGTAGCGGGGGAAGTGGAGATAGTGGTGGCGCTAGACGCGGAGAAGGCCTTGATAGGGTTGAGTGGGGGTACTTGTGGGAGGTGCTGGAAAGGTTTGGGGAGGGGTTTGTCAGATGGGTGAGGTTGTTATATGAGGCCCCGATGGCGAGCATGGCCACGAATAGGAGGACATCAGAGTACTTTCGGTTATACCGAGGGATGAGACAGGGGTGTCCCTTGTCCCCCTTGCTCTTTGCGTTGGCAATCGAACCCCTGGCCATGGCGTTGAGGGAGTCGAGGAACTGGAGGGGACTGGTGCGGGGTGGGGAGGAGCACTGAGTGTCGCTTTATGCAGATGACTTATTGCTATATGTGGCGGACCCAGCGGGGGGAATGCCGGAGGTGATGAAGATTCTCAGGGAATTTGGGGACTTCTCAGGGTACAAGCTCAACCTGAGAAAGAGCGAGCTGTTTGTCATGTACCCGGGGGATCAGGAGGAGGGGATTGGTAGGCTCCCGCTGAAAAGGGCGGAGAGGAGCTTTAGGTACCTGGGAGTCCAGGTGGCCAGGAGCTGGGGGCCCTACACAAACTTAACCTTACAAGGCTGGTGGAGCAAATGGAGGAGGAGTTTAAAAGATGGGACAAGTTGCCGCTGTCGCTGGCGGGCAGGGTGCAGTCCGTCAAGATGACGGTGCTCCCGAGGTTTTTGTTCCTGTTCCAGTGCCTCCCCACCCTTATCCCGAAGGCCTTTTTTAGGAGGGTCAACAGGAGTATTACGGGGTTTGTATGGGTGCACGGGACCCCGAGGGTGATAAGGGTGTTTTTGGAGCGGGGCAGGGATAGGGGGGGGCTGGCGCTGCCCAACCTCTGTGGGTACTATTGGGCTGCCAACGCAGTGATGGTGCGTAAGTGGGTAATGGACGGGGAAGGGGAAGCATGGAAGAGGATGGAGATGGCGTCCTGTGTGGGCACGAGCCTGGAGGCGCTGGTAACGGCGCCGTTGCTGCTCCCTCCAACGAGATATACCATGTGCCCGGTGGTGGCGGCTACCCTCAGAATTTGGGGGCAATGGAGACGGCACAGGGGTCCTCGATATGGGGGAACCACCGGTTTGTTCCAGGGAGAATCGATGGCGGATTCCTGAGTTGGCACAGGGCAGGTGTTAGGAGGTTGAGGGACCTGTTTGTAGACAGGAAGATTGCGAGCCTGGGTGAGTTAGAGGGGAAGTTCGGTCTCCCCCCGTGGAACATTTTTAGGTACATGCAAGTAAGGGCGTTTGCCAGGCGGCAGGTGGCGGGGTTCCCTCTGTTGCCCCCGCGTGGGGTCCAGGACAGGGTGCTCTCGGGGGTGTGGGTTGGAGAGGGGAGGATTTTGGACATGTACCAAGTGATGCAGGAGGTAGACGAGGCCTCGGTGGAGGAGCTGAAGGGTAAATGGGAAGAGGAGCTGGGTGAGGAGATTGAGGAGGGGACGTGGGCGGATGCTCTGGAAAGAGTGAACTCCTCCTCTTCTTGTGCGAGGCTTAGCCTCATACAGTTCAAGGTGCTACATAGGGCTCATATGACCGGGACGGGGATCAGTAGGTTCTTTGGGGGCGAGGACAGGTGTACTAGGTGCTTGGGGAACCCAACGAACCATGCCCATATGTTCTGGGCATGCCCAGCATTTGGGGGAATTTTGGAAGGGCGTAGCAAGCACGGTGTCGAGGGTGGTAGGATCCAGGGCCAAGCCAGGCTGGGGACTCGCAATATTCGGGGTTACAGTGGAGCCGGGAGTGCAGGAGGCGAAAGAGGCCGGTGTTCTGGCCTTTGCGTCCCTAGTAGCCCGGCGGAGGATTCTTCTTCAGTGGAAGGATGCGAGGCCCTCAAGCGTGGAGGCCTGGATCAATGATATGGCGGGGTTTATTAAATTGGAGAGGGTGAAATTTGCCCTGAGGGGATCAATACAGGGATTTTTTGGGCAGTATCAACCTTTCCTAGACTTCCTGGCAGAACGGTAGGGAAAAAGGCCGGCAGCAGCAGCGGGTTGGGTTGAAGGGACGTGTACATGTGTTCTTTGTTTATGACGGGCGTTAATCTATTTCTTCTTTTTTGTATTTACTGGGGGGGGGGGGGGGGGGGGGGGGTTGCTCTTTTTTATTTTCTTAGTTGTTAATATTTTTTGTTAATATTTTCTGTTATTGATATTTTGTGAAAATCCGAATCAAAATTATTTTTTTTTAAATAAATAAAATCAAGAGGAAAGCAGAAATAAACTGCAAAAATACAAAACTGCAAAAATGAGTGGCTGTAAGCCTCAGGCCACTGAAAAACTCTCCACTTATGATGGAGCTTGTGGGCAACTGCTGTGACTCCAGAATAAAGGCAGTGGAGTGGCACAAGCTGAATTGTTCTTTCAGAGAGCCAGTGTCTAATCATTGCAGTGCTTTCTCATTGTAAGTCTTTATTGAACCAATTGTAAGATAGCTGCTAACAGAGATCCCCTCATAGCAGAGGTCACATACCTATAGCAAGCCAGATAGGACATATAGTACAATTGCATTTCAAATGCAACAGCCAGCACAGAAATGACAGACTGAATATCCTTCTTTGCTATAATTGTTCTAAGGTTCTGTGAAAAAATTGGAGAGTTCGTATTGTTGTCTAAAGGGTTGGTGGAAGCAGATGCAGTAATAACTTTCAAAGGGATATTTGAAAAGGCAAAACATGCAAGGCCATGTGGAATCAGCAGGCAAGATCACTTTCCCAAAGGGATGGCACAGGCACAATGGGCTGAACAGCTTGATGTGCTGTATCCATCTACCTTGGTCGCTTTTTGTTCAATTAAAGAAATCCTGATTTATTTCAATCATTTTGAGAATGGTTGTCCTTGGGGTATTTGAATGCAATGTTTTGATTAATACACCAGTGTAGAGAGGAAGAAGTGAGAATTGCAATGGCAAGTCCTGGCACGATCGACAAACAATTTGTTTTGTTGTTAATCACCAACAGAAAATTCACAATGGGAACAGTCGTCTGCTGTCTCAGAGTGTGACAAATGCAGATGCAGGACTTCTATATATAGGCTACAGAATCTCTTGTGAATTTTCATGTTAAGTCAGAAAAGGAAAAGAGGGTTATAGACAAGAACACAGAACATATCATTCTGATATGAAGGTCCTCCTCTTTGTCCTCTGACTCCCAGGTGGGACATAAGGCTGCAACAATGTTCCTCCATCAGGCCTTGTGGCTTGTGGCTTGTGCTTCACCCCGTGTAAGTCCATCTCTTCTAGTTCAGTCACTACAGTCCTAAGCTATTTGTTTTTGGCCTGCCCCGGTTATGTTTCCCGGTTAGTGTCCATCTTAGAGCAATGTTCGATATTTGCTCTTGGGACATTCTTAGCACTTGTTCAAACCACCTTATCTGTCCCTTCTTGCTCTCAAGGACAACTAGTCTTGTTGTATAGGTCCTCACTGGAGATTTTATTTTGCCAGTAATTGTTGCAGATCTTACTTGGGCAACTGTTAAGAAAGATGCGCATTCGGATCCATACAGCAGGATTGACTTTGCATGGCTCTTATAGAGTCTACTCCACAACAACATCTAGGGACCCGACAGAGAACTCCAGCCAACGTGCCGCCAATATGGCAGCTTCAGGTGAAAACCCAGCCAAGGAAGCCAGAAGCTCGACGAAGAATTTTCTGAGACCTAAACAACAGTCCATCTTGGAGTATGGAACTCCGCACCGTATGAAACATCAAAGGCAGCACAGGTTACCAGAGAGATGCAGAGATATGAAGGTCAGCTAGATCTATTCCATTAAAGTGTCTGAATTTAGCTTTTTTGATGAACCCTATGGATTAGGAGGAACAGGGGTACACCTGTTATCCCCAAATAGAGTTCTCAGGTTCTCCTCAGACCTTGTCTTAATTCTTTTTGCCAGGGTCTCCCCAGTGATCCCCCCCATCCACAACACTAACTTTCTGCCGGGACCCATTCCTTGGATCAGCCTAAACCTCAGGTCCCTATACCAATTTCCACTTCAGCCTGCCAGTCACTTGAAAATAAAAACAGAAAATTCTGGATAAATTCTGGTAGCATCTGTGGAGAGAAACAGAGTTATTGTTTCGGGTCTAAATGACCCTTTTACAGTATTGAAGAAATGTAGAAATGTAATTAATTACATAGTTGGAGAGGTGGGTGGAGGAGCTGGAGCAGAAGCGAAGAACAGGGATAGGTTGGGGCAAAGGAGGGCTTGACAAAGGTGTCATGGGCATAGGACAAAGACAGGTGTTAAAGGTGAGCGAAATGGAACGCAATGAAGGTGATGACTGGGAGTTTTCGGAATATTGAATTCTAAGTATTAAGCAATTGAAGGATTAAAATGCTTTTTAGAGAGTGTGTGAATGTGTTTGACTGCAGTGATCATGTTTTTAAAAACATAATTCTGTTTTGCAGGGTCTGGGTGCTTTTAGCAACAGGAAGAATGGACTGTGGTTTGACTGGGATAGTCCCAGAGGTACTTTGCAGCCTGCAGAGATCATTTGTTTTTCAGCTTGTGGAGATAAGGTCATTGCTGGATGGAGCCAAGGAATGCAGAACGTTAGATTTGGTGGAGAAGCTGTGAAAAGAAGAGGAGCTGAATTCTGATCTGCCTGGCACTGAGTCCACAATTCTCCCACAATGAGATAGATTGAGAGCTGGATGTTTCTTTCCTTGTTGTCCCGTTGTTCAAGAAGGGGAGTAGAGACAACCCTGGTAACTATAGACCGGTGAGCCTTACTTCCGTTGTGGGCAAAGTCTTGGAAAAGTTTATAAGAGATAGGATGTATAATCATCTGGAAAGGAATAATTTGATTAGGGATAGTCAACACGGTTTTGTGAAGGGTAGGTCATGCCTCACAAACCTTATTGAATTCTTTGAGAAGGTGACCAAACAGGTGGATGAGGGTAAAGCAGTTCATGTGGTGTATATGGATTTCAGTAAAGCGTTTGATAAGGTTCCCCACGGTAGGCTATTGCAGAGAATTCGGAGGCATGGGATTCAGGGTGATTTAGCAGTTTGGATCAGAAATTGGCTAGCTGGAAGAAGACAAAGGGTGGTGGTTGATGGGAAATGTTCAGACTGGAGTCCAGTTACTAGTGGTGTACCACAAGGATCTGTTTTAGGGCCACTGCTGTTTGTCATTTTTATAAATGACCTGGAGGAGGGCGTAGAAGGATGGGTGAGTAAATTTGCATATGACACTAAAGTCGGTGGCGTTGTGGACAGTGCAGAAGGATGTTACAAGTTACAGAGGGATATAGATAAGCTGCAGAGCTGGGCTGAGAGGTGGCAAATGGCGTTTAATACAGAAAAGTGTGAGGCGATTCATTTTGGAAGGAATAACAGGGAGACAGAGTACTGGGCTAATGGTAAGATTTTTGGTAGTGTGGATGAGCAGAGAGATCTCGGTGTCCATGTACATAGATCCCTGAAAGTTGTCACCCAGGTTGAGAGGGTTGTTAAGAAGGTGTACGGTGTGTTAGCTTTTATTGGTAGAGGGATTGAGTTTTGGAGCCATGAGGTCATGTTGCAGCTGTACAAAACTCTGGTGCGGCCGCATTTGGAGTATTGTGTGCAGTTCTGGTCGCCACATTATAGGAAGGATGTGGAAGCATTGGAAAGGGTACAGAGGAGATTTACCTGAACGTTGCCTGGTATGGAGGGAAGATCTTATGAGGAAAGGCTGAGGGACTTGAGGCTGTTTTCATTAGAGAAGAAGGTTAAGAGTTGACTTAATTGAGGCTTACAAGATGATCAGAGGATTAGATAGGGTGGACAGTGAGAGCCTTTTTCCTCGGATGGTGATGTCTAGCATGAGGGGACATAGCTTTAAATTGAGGGGAGTTAGATATAGGACAGATGTCAGAGGTAGGTTCTTTACTCAGAGAGTAGTAAGGGCGTGGAATGCCTATCCTCATTGGATAGGCATATGGATGATAAGGGAATAGTGTAGATGGGCTTTAGAGTGGTTTCAAAGGTCGGTGCAACATCGAGGGCCGAAGGGCCTGTACTGCGCTGCAATGTTCTATGTTGTTGTTTAATGGGAAATTGAGTAGTAGTGTTAAGGGGTAATTGTAAGTTGTTCTTTTTGGGTGTGAAGTTAAAATGTTTAACATTGTAGTCATAATAAAGTATTGTTTTAAAAATACCCAAGTTCTATTTCTTCACACTATCACTCCTGGAGCGAATCATTCTTTCCACACAGTATTACAAATAAACTAAAATATTGGGGTTTCGGCCCAGTATTCTAGGTCTGAGATCGTAATAAATGCTTCTTCAGGTGTGAGGTCGCGCTACAATATTTAAATGAGGCCTGGAAGATAGTCTGAATTGTGAACTCTCCGTGCGTATTTCCTCCCACCCCAAATATGCCCAAGTTAGAATCAACCCTTAAAAGTATAACTCAAGGCAGCACGGTGGCACAGTGGTTAGCATTGCTGCCTACGGCGCTGCGGACATGGGTTCGAATCCCAGCCCTGGGTCACTGTCCGTGTGGAATTTGCACATTCACCCCGTGTCTGCGTGCGTTTCGCCCCTGTAACCCAAACGATGTGCAGGATAGGTGGATTGACCACGTTAATTGGAATAAATAATTGGGTACTCTTAATTTATAAAAATAAATTAAAAAATAAAGTATAACTCAACAATGGTGACACACTAAGTTAGTTTATTTGTGTATACCATGTGCAAAGCTTTCAATATGATAAATATCATTGCTTTTGTTAAGAATAAGCAAGGTTACCATACTGGCGCCAAAGAAAAACCAAACAACGTGCCTCAATGACTACCACCCAGTTGCCTTGACATCTATCATTATAAAGTGCTTCAAGAGGTTGGTCATGAGACACATCAACTCCATTCTCCCAGAATGCCTTGATGTACTGCAATTTGCATACTGCCACAACTGATCCACAACAGATGCTATCTCCCTGGTCCTAAACTCAGCCCTGGACCATCTCAACAACAGGGACTCCTACATGAGACTCCTATTTATTGACCACAGCTTCACCTTCAACACCATAATCCCAGCCAAGCTCATATCAAAACTCCAAAACCTAGGACTTGGCTCCTCCCTCTGCAACTGGATCCTCGACATCCTGACCCATAGACAACAATCAGTAAGGATAAACAACATCACCTCCTCCACAATAGTCCTCAATACTAGGGCCCCGCAAGACTGCATACTTAGCCCCCTATTATACTCCATATATACACACGACTGTGTGGCAACTTTTGGCTCCAACTCCATCTACAAGTTTGCTGATGACACCACCGTAGTGGGTTGGATCTCGAATAACAATGATTCAGAGTACAGGAGGGTGATATAGAACCTCGTAGAGTGATGAGGCGACAACAATCTCTCCAGCACAACTAAGGAGCTGGTGGGAAGCGAAGTATCATACACACCCTGGCCGGAATTCTCCGCTATCCGGCGGGGCGGGCCGTGCCAGCGCCGAGGAGTGGCGTGAACCACTCCAGCGTCAGGCTGTCCGGAAGGTGGGGAATCCTCTGCACCTTCAGGGACCAGGCTGGCACCGTCGGGGTTGGCGCCACACCAACCAGCGCCGAAGGGCCTCCAGCGGCCGACGCGATTTGGCGCATGCACAGGAGCGCCAGCGTGTTCTCGCATTATCCCAGCGCATGCACAGGGGGTTCTTCTCCACACTGGCCTTGGCAGACCGCTATGTCTATGTCTAAATCAAATTAATCAGGTTGTTGTCTCATTCAGAGGTTAACATAGAACATATAGTGCAGAAGGAGGTCATTCGGCCCATCAAATCTGCACCGGCCCACTGAAGCCCTCACTTCCACCCTATTCCCATAACCCAATAACCCCTACTAACCTTTTTTGGACACTAAGGGCAATTTAGCATGGCCAAGCCACCTAACCTGCACGTCTTTGGACTGTGGGAGGAAACCAGAGCACCCGGAGGAAACCTATGCAGACACAGAGAGAACGTGCAGACTCCACACAGACAGTGACCCAGCGGGGAATGGAACTTGGGACCCTGGCACTGTGAAGCCACAGTGCTATCCACTTGTGATACTGTGCTGCCCAGGTCTGGAGGTTTGTATAGTTGAACATAAACTGTTGATTGTTAACACACAACTATGTGCATATCTCCAAGGATTAGGCCTAACTAGGTGCTATCTTCATGTTGAATTCTCTCAGGTTCTTTCAGTGCACCATCTAGCATCATGTGACTCTTCATCATAACGTGGACGGTACTGATTCCCCAGTACCATATTAACCCTTACTAACCCGACCAATCTTGTACGACAGACAGATCATTGTTTTTGTTAACAATAAGTGACCACAACTACTGGCAATTCAACTTTAATACAATTGGAGATACTTTGGAGCAACGTTTAGAACAGTACAGCACAGAACAGGCCCTTCGGCCCTCGATGTTGTGCCGAGCAATGATCACCCTACTCAAACTCACATATCCACCCTATACCCGCAACCCAACAACTTCCCCCTTAACCTTACTTTTTAGGACACTACGGGCAATTTATCATGGCCAATCCACCTAACCCGCACATCTTTGGACTGTGGGAGGAAACCGGAGCACCCGGAGGAAACCCACGCACACACGGGGAGGACGTGCAGACTCCGCACAGACAGTAACCCAGCCGGGAACCGAACCTGGGACCCTGGAGCTGTGAAGCATTGATGCTAACCACTATGCTACCGTGCTGCCCCTCATTATCCCCACGCTATCAGACAAAATTTGACACTGAATCACACAAAGAGACATTAGGTCGCAGCAACTACTTGGTCAAAGAGATAAGGGGTGTGATTCTCGTGCCTCGTTGAGCTCTTGCTCGAGCGAAATGAGGCCAGTGAATCGCGGGGGAGGCCAAAAACGAAAATCATATATATTTCCTTCTTCTCACCTTCACTAGCAATGCATCCAGGGTCATAGTCACTGTCTCTCTCTCTCTGCTCTGGTGTTCCATTTCCCAGATTTTAAATTGCAGTGGAGTGTCCCTATAAGAGGGACAGACTGCTTTTAAGAGTGGAAGGCTGACTGTAACATGTGCTTGTTGGGTTACGGGTATAGGGTGGATACGTGGGTTTGAGTAGGGTGATCATTGCTCGGCACAACATCGAGGGCCGAAGGGCCTGTTCTGTGCTGTACTGTTCTATAAATTGAGGCATCTGCCCTCTCAGATTGATGAAAAATCCTGGAGCTCCCGACCTAACAGTATGATGGGATTTCCTTCACCGAATGGACTGCAGTAATTCAAGAAGGCGGCTCACCACCACCGTCAAGAGCAATTGAGGATGGCCAATAAATGCTGGCCTTAGGCCATACCTCATGAAAAGATAGATTAGAAAAAAAGTTATCATGGCACATTTTGAAGAATTATTTAGAGTCTTTACCCAATATTTTTCACTCAACCAATATCACAAAATAAACTAATTATCTGGTTATTGCAATGTGAGGGACTTTGCTCTGCACAATTTAGTTGTCGTGCTTTCTACATTACGACAATAACTGCACTTCATTGACAGTTCAAGTGTCCTGAGGTCATGAAATGTGGTTTATAAATGGTGGGATATGAAGGTCGTTGACTAGGTTCAGAACAGGGACACTTGATTAATATTTCAGTCGATTATCACAACAGACTCAGGTAGTTTAGTGTTTTACTCAAGAAAAGTGGAGATTAATTGGAGTTTTGATTAAAGTATTTAAAATAGTGAAGGGACTACATTGGTTACCTTTGGGCAGATTATTTGAATTAGGTCAATTAGGGAGAATGAGGAGATATTTGTATAAATTATATAAACGCTGATTAGCTTTGGTTAGGTTCATTGTCAGGATGATTTTCTTGTTACAGACGATCATTAATCTTTGGAATAAATTTCTGGCTCAAGCTAAGGCTTCAGATTCAAGACACACAGTCAAAATGGTGCAGGGCATGTTTGCAGAGAAGGCTGATACTGGGTGCAGATCCAGTGCAGATCCAGGCGCAACTGGTAAATCTCGCGAGAGCTCCAAATCGGGCTCTGTGCTGGATGCCTGGCAGATCGCGAGTCTAAGTGCTGGATTCTTCGGCCGTGCCCACCGCAAGATCGCCATGAACCGGACGCGGACCATGTAAAGGTCTATTGACCTCGGGCGGAATTGGTTTTACTGAGGTTACTTGAGGGACAGATATTGGCCAGCACACCAGAGAGAAATCTCCTCTTCTGTGCCCAGTGGGAACCACGGAGACCGGGGTGTCTTATCGATTCTCTTAATCACGTTTGGTTTAATGTTTTAAGTTTCATTTGTGTTACGTTTTTTGTATCCTTGAAAGAAGTGCCCCTTTAATTTGCCCCTCAGATTATTTTATTTTGTTTAATTGTTTATTTGATTTCTTCAAAATAGGAGAGTGAACTCCCCTACTCTTCTTCAAGTAGTGCCAGAGGGTCTTTTACATCTGCCTGTGAAGACGGATGAAGGTCCAGTTTAGAGTCTCATCCGAAAAACGGCACCTCCAGCAAGTGCAGCCTTCCCTCAGCCTGGATTATGCACACGACTCTCTGGAGCAGCCCCTGCCCCACAACCTTTGACTCCGAGGTGAGAGTGCTACCACTCAGCCAAATTTAACATCTTATATATTGGCTGGGAGGTGGCAGCTTTCCAGAAGTTGGTGCCAAGTTGCTAGTTGCAGCCCAGTTATCTGGGGCAGACTCAGTGGGCCAGTTGGGCTTTTACATCTTTTTTAAAAAACAATGAAAACAAAATGAAGGTGAATTTGTAGAAGCAATGAGATGGTGGAAAATGGACAGATAATTGACATTGTTTGAGTTGCTGAAACTTGGCTACAGAAAATCAGTGAGTAGCTAATTAATAGGATTACAAATGTGTAAGGAAGGAGAGGGGTGGAGTGGAAATACTTATCAGGGAGTGTCGTGAACGTTCCTGAGAGGAAGGAACTGGGAATTGGCAGAATTTGTTTGGGTGGAACTTGGAAGATAGGAAGAGGAAAATATTCTGTTCCAAGGTACCAGTAAATAAAATAAAGGGGCTTGGACTGCTATGGATGAACAAGGAAAATGAATGCTGAGGCTTCAGTTGCAACAGGGAATTTTAATCTTCCTGACAGAGACTGGACCTACACTGGGGAACTGTCTGTATGTGTAAGGCTGTTTATTTTAGAACTTCAGGAATCTTTTCTTAAACAGCAAGCAAGAGAATCCACAAAGGGAAAGGAAAGGTTGCAATGAATCATTGAGGGGCCAGTAATCGGGCAAGTTGCATGGAATGAACGTTTGATGCCAAATGGTCAGAGAAATGTTAATTTTAATTAGAACAAGCATGATCATAAATCTACTGAGAAATTGTATTGTTGAGCAGCAAAAAAAACTGCATGAAGTGAATAAAGTTGGAAGGACTAATTGACAACAAACGACAATGGGAGCGGTCTATTTTAGCTATCTCCCCATGGCATGACTGGCATAATGGTGCCTTGAAAATGTGAGGGTACTTACAGATCCATTTCCACATATTGCCATGTCCCAGGGACGCTGACATGCTTGCTCCTGGCACTAGCCAGTTCCAGACAGGCACACAATTCTAAATTACCAGTGAGGAGCCTATGGTATACACAACACCCCAACAATTTGTCACCTCCTAGTATAGGAAGTGTGCATTGAGCGGGCTCACTAATTGTTCTTGATGGGGCTGTTGTGGTTCATAAATGCCCTTCTTCCTGACTCCACTAAAATGTCGACAATCCCTTCTGATGTGTCTTGCATTGCCCCCCCCCCCCCCCCCCCCCCCCCCCCCCCCCCCCCCCGCCCCACTTTTGTAGCTTGTCTTAGCAGAAGGCCTTGTGTGGATTGGTGGTAAATTTTGTTCCATAACATTCCTGAAAAATGCCTTGGGGCTTTTTATTGTGTTAAAGACAGATGTTGTTGCTGTTGAATGTGAAGTCTTCAGGCTTCATAGTGAGATGTCAGAGAGTTTTCAACAATCACAAAAGGATTCCCAATCAATGTCCAACTAACAAAAAGTTCACCCATTCAAAGCAATACCCTTCAACCAAGGCAATGTCTCTCTGGTCAATGACTGCTTTCCCAATATCAGACCACTCAATATTTCCCTGCTTCACTGACACCAGACCAATGTTCCCCCACCTAATATCAACCCAAGTTACATCCACCGGCCAATGTTAACCCGATTCCATCCAGCTACTGTGCACTAACCTATGTGCAGCAACAGAGACAAATTGATGATAAAATGGATGGGCAAACAACTTAGAAAGGAACAGGCATAGGCAATTCACCCATAAGCCTATTTTGCCATTCAATTAAATCATGGTTGATTTGTTTCAGCTACATAGCCCTAGATATCATACCTAACCAAAATTGTTCCATCTGTCTTGAGTTCTACAACTGATCCAACATTCCCAGCTTTTTGGGAAGAGCTTTCCACATTTCCACAACCCTATATGTGAAAAAGGGATGGTTAGCTCAGTTGTCTAGAATGATGTGTGGTTTAGAATAACGCCAACAGGGAAGCTTCATTCTCTATTCCAGCTGAAGTGGACTTTGAACCTGTTTTCTCTACATGACCTGGCTGGATGAAAGGGTTTTGGGAATAGGTAGACTAGTACACCATTGTTCCATTATTTCCATTATTTCCATTCCCTGTTCACCTTTTATTCATGTTATAAATACAGTTTGTAAATGTTTCACTCATAAATCTGGTTCCTGTAACTCATTGGAGCAGTCAGGGGTTAAAGATCTCAGGAAAATACCCAGATTATTGGTTAATTCACTTATGTTGAGGTGCTGGGGTCCGTGGGGCTGGAATTGACCGTGTACTCGCCCAGGGTGTCAGAACAATGCACAGGAAACTCAGGCTATTCCTTCTGTTTAAAGTGCTCCATGTATTGCTGGTGTCATTGTACTGCTGGCTTTAACAGAACAGTTCAATGATATTGAGGTGTTTTGTTAACCTGTCTAAGAGCCATGCCTGTATTTAAGCAAATGTTCTCTTTAACCAAAAATTCTATTAGCTGCCGGTCAGTGAGTTATATTTCACAGAACGCAAGCAGTTTGTGATGCTTGCGAGAAACAAAATTTACAACAAAAAGATTAATGGCCTAAAAGATCCAATGATGTTTATATAGAGATTTAATTACAGCCAATTCAACTCTACTGAGAAAACTAGGAACATGATCCTCCGCCTCTTATCCCAATTAGGAATAGTCTGCTCCAATCTGGTAACAGCGGGCCATTTGCTTCTTAACTGTGATGCTTGTTAAGCAGCAATGAGTGATGACAACAAGCTGACATCTCTGAGATCAAAGAAACCAAGTCACAGCAAAGTCAGATATCCCTGGTATGTGCCTGTGCTTTCTATCATTGGGCAGCTTTTACTCTCCTGACTTCTTCACATGAATACCTCAGAAACTCAAGCTGGATCTCTGATGCATTTCTGTCATTTAGCCATCAGCCTGAGCTCTGAGGTTATATGTCGGGTTGTTGTTTGCATGAGCAGTTGAAGGATTCAATGGCTGGTCAATAGTTTGAAGAGTTCTTTGCTTGGCTATGACAATCATTCTACTATGAGGGAGAGGGGGTTAATACCCACGCCCCTCCATCCCCCTACAGGCTGCAAGTATCCCAGAATTCAGAGCATCATTCACCCAGGCAATCTGCAGTGGGATTTGAACCCTGCACCTTTTGATTCAGTCAGCGATGCTGTCCCTGAATCTCAGGCACACTCTATTGTAACAATGGTAAAGGCAGCCTTGCTACTCAGACCAGGAAGTGTCATTCGCCGTACAGGAAATCTGATTGAGTTTGCACTATTTCAGTTTACTTGTTTCACAGATACACAAACTGTCAGGATGTTCTTTAACAGTTGCCTTTCCATTTTCATTGCTCCCAGAAAGCCACATTTCCAAAGTATCAGTGCGTTACATTTGCACTTTAAAGATTTATTTCAAAGCATATAGGGTTAGCTAATCAAAACTCCTTCCCAAAATCATGTGTACTTCTTAAAACCAAAAATGGATTGAGTTTCAGAATGCCGTGTATTTCTTTTTCACACATTCTCCTGATTTTTTCTTCATGTTCAGCAGTAAACATATGTTAGGAAAATTGATAACCCTGAAAAGGGCATGTTGAATATCACATGATACAGTAGGAAGAACAATTCACCATACCTAATAATATAATGCACACAGGCACTTTAACCCTGGGATTTAGCAAAGCAGGAAGATTATTCCCATTCATCCAGACTGTCAGACACATACAGCGGAATTCTCCATCGACAGGACCCTTCAGTCCGCCAGCAGTGCTCCCACGGCCGCGACGGTGTGAGGTGGCCACAATGGAAAACCCATTGGCCGACTGCGGGAAGGGAGAATCCCACTGCCGGCAGGGGTGTGCCACGCCGGGAAACACAGCTGGCAGACTGCAGAATCCCGCCCATGATGTAGCATTGCATGTAAAGAGTCATTCACTCCATCATCCTCTGCATTTGGGTACTTCCTTCCCTAAATACAAAAAGCAAATGACTGCACTTCACAACTAGAAGCAAGAGGGACTTGTTATGTGCTAGGCTAAACGTTGAGCAATCAAGGTGTTGTATTAAGTAATATTTTAGGCATAGATGCTATTAAGGTATGGATCCCATATTATGATAGTGCAATCCATGTGACCAGCATGGGACCAATCGTACGGGAACACGTAAACCCCGACCAATAGAGAAAGTGCAGGGCCCTGGAAGGAGGGGCAGTGTGGACCCCGGAGCTGGTGAGTCAAGTCGTATCTCGCATTTCACTGTGTCTGTATAGAGCTGCCTTTGCCAATTGTTAATAAACCTCTTTTAGTTGTCACTAGAAGTCTCTGGTGTATTGTCTTGAGCCACCACATTGGCGACGAGGGAAACGAGTTGACTTTAAGTCTTCAACAGTTCGAAATTTGAAGCGGAAAGGGGGAAACCTTCAAAGACAGATGAGAATTGGAAATCTTCGAAAGTAACACCTAAAAAGAGAGTAAGATCCCAATGATTGGAACGTTACAACCGTTCAACAAGGGGGCCGAAAACTAGACCCAGTACATCAAATGGCTCCACTAGTTCTTCACAACGAATGATATAGCAGGGGAAAAGAAGCAGAAGGTGATACTTTTGATGGTTGTGGGCCTCAGCCTACAACCTGATAAGAAACCTAACATCCCTGGAGACTCCTGACTCAAACCTTTGACCAGTTAGTTACATTGGTTAAGGGATATTTTAACCCTAGGCCCTTGATTATCCTGCAGCGATATAAATTAAATTCTTCTGTCAGGGACCCAGAAGAGTCCGGGCGAAATTCCCCCAAAGGGAGACAAACAGCCAACGCCGGAGTGAAACCCGGCGCCGCGTGAATTTCGAGCGCCGGGTCTTGACGCTTGCGTCAAAGCGGCGCAGCCGGAATGATGCGGCCGGCGGCGCCTATGTGACATCACCCGAGCATGCGCAGGTTGGCCGGCGCCAACCCGCACATGCGCGGTTGCCGTCTTCCCCTCCGTTGCCCCGCAAGACATGGCGGCTTGATCTTGCGGGGCGGCAGAGCGAAAAGAGTGCGTCTTTTAGAGACGCCAGCCTGACGATCGGTGGGCACCAATCGCGGGCCAAACACCTCCTGAGCACCCCCCTGGTGCTCGATCCTCCCTCCGCCCCCCACAGGCCCCACATGCGGCGGTCGCGCGATGTTCATGCCGGCAGCGACCAGATGTGGTTGGCGCCGGCGTGAACCGGTCGGGTTCGTCAGGCCGCTCGGACCATCCGGGCTGGAGAATCGCCGGTCACCGTTAGAAACGGCGAGCGGCGATTCTCCGAGCAGCCTGTTGCAAAACGCGACACGCCATTTTGGGGGGGTGGGAGAATCGTGTGGGGGTGCCAGGGCGGCGTGGCATGATTTGCCCGGCACTCCCGCAATTCTCCCACCTGGCGTGGGGGTCAGAGAATCGCGCCCTACTATTCTGCCTTCGCAGCCGGTCTCCACCAGATGGCTGAGCACTGAGTTAGGTGCAGCGCTCAGTGATATGCTGCGCGAGTGCTTCATTTGTGGGATCAGCAGCCTCAGCATCCAGAAAAAACTCCTACCTGACATTAAAATCACATTGGACAAAGCGATTGAGGTAGCTCAGGTGATGGAGGCTGTTGCAAAAGCGTTCCAAAACATGCCAGAAGGGCACATGAATCAGTTCGGGACGGGGGGGGGGCGTGGCCATGAGGCATGCAACAAGATCAACAGACACAGCGAGAACCAAACATGGTCCTCGGGCAGGATCGAAGCCAGAGAACTGGGAAAAGACAGAAGTGGATCACCCCAGGGAGCTTGCCATTGTCGTGAGTTTGTGTTTTTCCATAACCAGACTTTTTACTGTGTGACGCAAAGTGCGACAATGCAAAGAAATACGGTAGCAGTAATCCAGGAGACCACTGTACCAAGTGGAGAAGATCTCCGAGGAGGTGCTCGAAATATACCATCTGAAAATCATCAAGGTAAATAAGACAACCACAATCGAAATAACTCGACAAGTGAACAGAAGATCCTTGAAAATGAAAGTAAATACTGGGACATTGTCTACAGTGTGGTAAAACGAGCTGTGCAATCTTTGAACCTCTTGATCTGGGGAGCCAATTGTACTCGCATGAGACGCCTCACAATGAGGGATTGGGTTTCTTCTATCCCATAAGATGGATGACTGAGCGGAACTACCAATTGTGTTTGCCTCGCAGATCCTCTTAAGGATCCTGTCCGAAGTGGAGCAAAATTACACCCAAATCGAAAAGGAGGGACTGGTCGTCACCTATGGTATTAGATCCGCAGCTGGTAGACTTTTAGGCATCAGGGGTGCAATCTGCTAGGCTAGCTGGTAAGGCTGGCTCACAGAAGCGAAGTGGGGGGGTGAACTGAAAAGTGACAAGGTGGAGGGGGGGGGGGGTGCAGGGGATTGGGGGACTTCCAGGAGGCTGGAGATGGAGACTAGTTGGCAGTTTCTGCCGAGGGGCGGATCTGGGGAGGTGCGGGCCATGGGCTAAGGGCTGACCTCGGAAAGGTCATGGCTGATCGACAGGGGAGGGGGGCAAGAGCCCTCCCCGACCTGACTGGTTACGTGGAATGTTTGTGGCCTGAATGGGCCGGTCAAGAGGGCCCATGTGTTCGCACACTCGAGACAGTTAAAGGTGGACATGGCCATGTTACAGGAGACACACTTGAAGCTGGGGGATCAATTTAGAAAAAGGGATGGGTCGGACAGGTGTTCCATTCAGGATTGGACTTTAAAACGAGGGGGGTGGCCATCCTGATTAACAAAAGGGTGGCGTGTGAGGTGGGGAAAATGGAGACAGACCCGGGAGGCAGATTTATTGTGGTGAGCGGGAAACTGGAAGGAATGGCAGTGGTGCTGGCAAATATATATGCCCCAAACTGTGATGATGTCGCATTTGTTAGGAAGATGCTGGGAAAAATCCTGGACCTCGACTCGCACTGGTTAATTATGGGGGGGTGATTTTAACACCCCCCTAGGATGGACCGGTCTAGTTCTAGGTCGGGGAAAGTATCAGAAATGGCGAAAGAGTTGCGAGGGTTCATGGAGCATATGGGCGGTGTTGATCCGTAGACATTTGAGAAGCCAAGGAGCAAGGAATATTCATTCTACTCTCATGTGCACAAGGCGTACTCCAGGATTGATTTTTTTATATTGGACAAAACATTGTTAGCGGGGGTTGTGGACACAGAGTATTCAGCAATCGTAGTATCGTACCATGCGCCACATTGGCTAGACCTGCAGGTGAACACGGGAAATTCTCGGTGCCCACAGTGGAGGCTAGATGCAGGGCTGTTAGAAGACGACAAGATATGTGAGGGAGGCCATTCGGGGGTATATAAAAACCAACGACACGGGAGAAACCGCGGCTGGGGTGCTGTGGGGGGCATTGAAAACGGTCATTGGAGGGGAATATATTCCGATTCGGGCCCATAGGGAAAGGGCTGAACGGGAGGAGCTGGACAGGCTAGTTGGAGAAATATTACATGTGGATAGGAGATATGCGGAGTCTCCGAATGAGGAGCTCCTGAAGGAGCGTCAGAGACTTCAAATGGATTTTGGGCCCCTTTCCACAGGCAAGGCGGAGGGACAGCTGAGGAGGGTAAAAGGGGCAGTATATGAATATGGGGAGAAAGCTAGCAGGATGAAGCGAGAGGGATAGGGAAAATTAAGGATGTGAGGGGGAAAGTAGTGAAGGACCTAGGGGCGGTTAATGACATGTTCCGTGAATTCTATAGTCGTTTGTATGAATTGGAAACCCCTGCCTGGGAGGAGGAAATTAACCAATTCCTGGAGAGGCTACAGTTGCCGACGGTAGATGAGAAGCTGGTGGAAGTCTTGGGGGGGCCCAATTGGGCTCGGTGAAGTGATAGGCGGATTGGGGGCAATGCAATCGGGTAAGGCCCTGGAACCTGACGGATTCCAAGTGGAATTTTATAAAACGTTTTCGGGGCTAGTAGGACCGCTGTTAGTCAAGGCTTTCAATGAATCCAAGGAGTTGGGAGTGCTTCTCCCAACGCTATCACTCTCAATCTCTCTCATCCTGAAGCGAGACAAGGACCCGGAGAGCTGTGCGTCACACAGACCAATTTCCCTTTTAAATGTAGATGCTAAATTACTGGCAAAGATCTTAGCCACCAGAATAGAGGACTGTGTCCAGGAGGTAATAGGTGAGGATCAGACAGGATTTGTGAAGGGCCAGCACCTGACGTCCAATGTTAGACGGCTTCTTAATGTTATAATCATGCCAGCTGAGGGACGTGAGGCTGAAGTGGTAGTCGCCATGGATGCGGAGAAGGCTTTCGACTGGATGGAGTAGACATACCTATGGGATATTTTCGGCAGGTTTGGGTTCGGGCAGGGGTTTGTGGACTGGGTCCGGCTGTTATATCAGGCCCCGGTGGCAAATGTGAGAACCAACTGTGGTAGTCACCACTGATGTATTATACTGTATGTATGGGTTTTACAGTAAGGCCCCTATACTCCAGGTATGAGTGTAGATCCCTGCCTGCTGGCTCCGCCCAGTAGGCGGGGTATAAATATGTGTGCTCTCCATACAGCAGCCATTTCATCAGCTGCTGTAGGAGGCCACACATCTCTGTGTAACAAAGCCTCGATTACATTCTACTCTCGTCTCATCGTAATTGATAATGCATCACCAACCGAACCCGGTCAGAATATTTTAATCTTGGGAGAGGGACAAGGCAGGGATGCCCGCTCTCCCCATTACTGTTTTCCCTGGCCATAGAGCCTTCAGCAATGGCCCTCAGAACATCGAGTGTGTGGCGGGGAATAGTGAGGGCGAGGGGTGGAGCACAGGGTTTCTCTCTATGCGGATGACTTGCTGCTTTTTGTTACAGACCTGGTTGGGGGATGACCAAAAACATGGAGGTGCTGGGAGAATTTGGGCAATTTTCAGGCTACAAGCTGAATATGGAAAAGAGTGGGATGGTTGTGATCCAGGCACGGGGGCAGGAAAGGAGACTTGGGGAGTTACCTTTGACACCTACTGGTGTCAGAGAGTTTTTAGATATTGTGGCTAAAGAGTGGAGGCAGCTCCACAAGTTAAATCTGGGCAAAGCGGTCGACCAAATGAAAAGGTACTCCCACAGATGGGACATGCTTCCGCTGATGCTAGCGAGAAGGGTCCAGATGGTGAAGTCCTCCGAAGACTGCTTTTCTTTGCTCAATGCCTTCCGATTTTTGTCCCAAAGGCTTTTTTTCAAAAAATAAACATGGCAATTACAGGTTTTGTATAGGCGGGGAAAGTCCCGAGAGTAAAGAGGACACTCCTGGAGCGGGGTCGCGGAGAGGGGGTCCTGGCCCTCCCGAGCTTTACTAATTATTACTGGGCGGCCAACATTTTGATGGTCAGGAAATGGGGGAGGGGTCGGCCTGGGAGCGAGTGGAAGCGGCATCCTGCAAGGGTCTGAGTTTGGAGACTTTACTAACGTTCTCACCGGCTTGGGACCAGTACTCTACAAGCCCTGTGGTGATGGCAGCTCTAAGGGTGTAGGGGCAATGGAGGCAGCACATGGAATTGGAGGAGGCGTCAGTGTGGTCTCCGATTTGTAACAATCACCAGTTTATCCCGGGTGTTAAAGTCAATATTTTTCCCGCTTCTGGACTGTGGTAGAAAGATTCAACAACGCGCGTTAAGAAAACATAACAAGATTTTATTTTCAAACAGACTGCAGTTTATGGATGAAAGTTGAGGTCGGAGAGCAGGGAGTGTCACTGCTTATTCCTACTCAAGTCCGCGCTTTCACAGAGAATCAGCTCAGTATTTATACATTATCAGAATCAGGATTACGTGACTACAGCTTAGTCAGGAATTCGATCAGAAATACAAACATAAGCAATATCATAAAACAGGCGTCACCTTGCTGACCTTTCAGGACTCTGTCCCGTCACTCAGATCATTATTTTGTCCTTGGATGGAATGTTTAAGAGTCGGAGGAGACTTGCTCTAGCCCAATCTTGTATTTAGACTGTTTTGGGTTATGACGAGTTAGTCTTATCAGAATTTGCGGAGCCCAGGCATTTCGGATCAACTTGACCTTCTCTGATCTTATTCAGGCTTTAGGTCATGCAAAGTCAGCTTTTCTTACATTGTACCCAATAGTTGACCAGTTTTCCCATCATGCCATTATTTACTTCGTACAACATCACATTCCCTCCTTTTGTCATATCATGACAGCTAGTTAAATAGGTATATCCATGACTCGATTGAAAATTCATTTACACAAGCAGCCAAGCAATCCTATCCCTAGTAGCATTAGTAGTGGTAGAATGAAGGCCTTAAAGATCCAGTCAAATAATCCATGACCCAACCACCCTAGCCAACCCGGCGGGTTATAGTCATGAAATTCACTGCTAATCTCTTGAATTTGAGCAGCCTGTCTCTTAATATGGTCGGCCAGGTTAGTGATATTTTCAGAGCCATCTGGAATATAAGTACAGCACTCCTGACTACGATAGCGCACGTTCTTCCCTGCGAGGCTAACAGATAGTCCAAAGCCAGTCAATTTTGTAATGCCACGGTCCGGACAGCCACTAGCTCAGCTGAGACCTCGGCCAGTGCCTGCCCAGTGTCCCTGGCTTCTGCTGCCGTTACGTTCGCCAGTTGTTCCAATGCTGAGGCCATGTTGATCAGTTCGTCAGATGCCTTGCCCGTTCCGTATAAAGGAACGGCCATCATAAAGAACTGTTCCATTTTAGAAATAGTCCTTTTTGCTCGCGAGGGGGAGTGCTTAAGGGTGGGTAGGTGACGCATTTGAGGTACAACATATCCCAAAAAGCAGGATCCTGTCCAATCAATGGGGAGCCACGGATATGCTTTATGAAAAATGAAAATGAAAATCGCTTATTGTCACAAGTAGGCTTCAATGAAGTTACTGTGAAAAGCCCCTAGTCGCCACATTCCGGCGCCTGTCCGGGGAGGCTGATACGGGAATCGAACCGTGCTGCTGGCCTACTAAAGGCCTGCTTTAAAAGCCAGTGATTTAGCCCAATGAGCTAAATCAGCCCCTAAAGAAAAAGACGGCGGCCGCATATGAAATAGGTTCCATTATAGGCCGTAAAATCATCAGCTAATGTCATCCAGGGGATTGGGGATGTCTGTCCCCATGAACTGTTAGAGGTTATATTCCATACCCTGGACCAATCACAGTTAAACATGCCCTTGTTGGATATGCCTGGTTCCGGTCCTTGCCAGTCAACTGTAAGGTTGCACCTACTTTGCCCCATTAACTTTCCTTTCCCTGATTTATTAAAACATATGGAACCTTGAACATTATATGAGTGGACAGTGAGGGAGGGTGGAGTCAAGGCACGATTATAGGTAGGTTGATACGAAGCTGAAAATGTAGTCATGTCATAGCCAGCAGATCTCCGTATTTCCATGTCTCCCCTGATCCCTGTTTGATTTTGTCGTAAAATCCATTCAACCGCCTCTGCGGTATGAAAGGGGAGGGATTGGAGAGGTATTCCTTCCCTCAAATGGACGGGGATGTGGGTACAAACCCAATACTTGCTTACATTCAATTTTTCGGCATAAAGATATGACATATATAAATAGGTATTGGAAGGCAGGTCTCGTTTAGTTCGTTTTTTTACTACCGAGTGGCCATTAAGGCTAAATAGTCCAGAGAGTCCAAAAATTATACTGAAGATCTTCATCCTGTGTTCTCATCTGGATTGGAGACTATCTTCTTGCAATCGGATAGATGTATCTTTCTGTCCCAGTCTTTCACCAACACGTGGTCTCCGGGTTTGTTCACTGGATATCGAGGGACGGCTGTCCCTGCCGTTACTGGGAGATGTGCCTGTTTTACCTGTGAGTGGAGAAACTTCAGAGAAAGTGTTAATTGCTTCAAATAGTTCTGCATTTGTTCCCCCATCACATGGAGGTCTACTCCCTCTAGGGGTTTTTCATGGGCATCCCAGGGAGTCCTCATTGGCCGACCATAGACTATCTCTGCAGCTGACAGTCCGGTCCGCGAATGGGGAGTTACTCGCATGTGAAATAGTGCCAAGGGTAATACTTTTAGCCAATTTAACCCAGTTTCTTCAGTTAATTTAGATAATTTTTCTTTTAAAGTCCCATTGGCTCTTTCCACAATTCCTGCTGCCTGCGGGTGATACACGCAGTGCAGTTGCTGTTTAATTACGAGTGCTTCGCACAATTCAGTATTGATCTGAGCTACAAAATGTGGTCCATTGTCTGAGCTCACCATTTTGGGTAGCCCAAAACGAGGAATGACTTCCGTTAACAACAACTTCACCACCGTATGTGCCGTACAATTAGTGGTGGGGAAGGCTTCAATCCATTTACTAAACACATCGATTATTACTAAACAATATTTATAGCACTGTGCTTTTGGCAATTCGATAAAATCAAGCTGTATACAGGCAAAAGGGCCATCTGGCAAGGGAGTGGTTCCTGGAGGGCATTTAATACCTTTACCCTTATTATGTTTCATGCAAATGACGCATCGATCCAGCTGCGTTTGCACTGCTGTATTCAAATCTGGGTGCCACCAAGTTTTTAGGAGTAGCTGTATCATTCCCTCCTTGCCAAGATGGGTACAAGAATGCAAATAATCAATAAGTACGGGCAATAAAGAATTCGGAATACAAACTTGACTAATGGGAGTAAGCCAGAGGTCTCGTGTCAAGGAGTGCGAACACCTCATTGACTTCCATAGTGCTCGCTCAGAATCAGAGGCGTCCCTCTGTAAATTTTGAACTTCAGTTATCTCTGGCATGCCCTTCGTTCCTAATGCAGGTACCTGGTTTAGAGCCTGATTAGCCCCACTGGGAACAATCAGAGAGGCTGATATAGCCGCAGCCTTAGCAGCTGAATCAGCACGGGCATTTCCTAATTGAACAGGAGTGTCCCCCTTTGTGTGCGCAGCACATTTAATAATTGCCAATTGATGGGGAAGCTGAATAGCATCGAGGAGATTTTTAACCCAAATTGCGTTTTGAATGGGAGCCACCGCAGAGATGAGAAAGCCTCGTTGTTGCCAGAGGCGGCCAAAATCGTGGGTCACGCCAAAGGCATACCTAGAATCAATGTAAACATTAGTACTTTTATCTGTGGCCAAAATGCATGCTTGAGTAAGGGCAAATAGCTCGGCTTTTTGTGCAGAGACAGGGGTCTGGAAGGCTGCTGCTTCCTGCATGTCAGTGTCGGTTACCACGGCATATCCCGACTGTGGGATGCCAGTGATCGAAATGGAGGAACTGCCATCAACATAAAAAATTAGATCTGGATTATCAATAGGCCAGTCCGCTAAATCCGGGCGAGGCGCGGTAAGGAAGTGATTCCGAAGCAAACAATCGTGTGGTGGGTCCGCAAGGTTATCGGGGGGCTGATCGAGGAACACAGCAGGATTTAAGGTAGAACAGTAATGAAAAGAGAGGTAGGGGTTTTGCAATAGTGAAACCTCATAGCGGCTCAAGCGCGCTTGAGTCAGATGCTGGGTTTTGCTGAGACGTTAGGAGAGCCACAATAGAGTGCGAGGTATGCACTTGTACTGGCTGGTGAAGGGTCAGATTAGAGGCTGCCTGTGCTAACAAATGGACAGCCGTAAGAATTTGGGTGCAGGGAGGTAGACCGCAAGCTACAGGATCCAATTTCGTAGAATAGTAGGCGACCGGGCGACGCCGGTCACCGTGTTCTTGTGTAAGAACACCAGTGGCACATTTATCAAGAACATTAACGTACAACTGAAAGGGTCTGTCATATATTGGTCGACCTAGCGCTGGGGCGGTAGCCAGAGCGTTTTTCAGAGTAACGAAAGATTGCTTTGCTGAATCAGGTAGTTCAAACTTGAGAGGAGCATTTTGAGAGGAGTATGGAGTTAAATCTTTAGTATGTACTAACATTCGGAATCCATTGTCTGCAAAAGTTCACCAATCCTAAAAAAGCTTGCACCTTCTTGGGCGATGTAGGAAATGGGGTCTGCAGTATAAAAGTAATGTGTTCCTGAGTAAGTGAGCGATCCGTAGCACTTATTAGGACACCCAAAAATTTGACCTGTCGTTGGCCTCATGAACTTTAGCGGGCGGGATCACATATCCCCACGAATGGAGACGGATGAGCAGGTAAATGGTGTCACGCTGGTTAGCGATGAAATCAGGGCTGGCAAGGAGTAAGTCGTCAACTTCGTACAACATCACACGGGGAGGCTGGAAGGGGGCTTCAGGAGGTGGCAGCAGGCAGGGATCGAGAGATTTGCGGATTTCGGACCTTGAAGGCACTAGAGAAGGAGTTTGAGCTACCTGGCGGGAATGGGTTTCGATATCAGCACGGTAGCATGGTGGTTAGCATAAATGCTTCACAGCTCCAGGGTCCCAGGTTCGATTCCCGGCTGGGTCACTGTCTGTGCGGAGTCTGCACGTCCTCCCCGTGTGTGCGTGGGTTTCCTCCGGGTGCTCCGGTTTCCTCCCACAGTCCAAAGATGTGCGGGTTAGGTGGATTGGCCATTCTAAATTGCCCATAGTGTCCTAAAAAGTAAGGTTAAGGGGGGGTTGTTGGGTTACGGGTATAGGGTGGATACGTGGGTTTGAGTAGGGTGATCATTGCTCGGCACAACATTGAGGGCCGAAGGGTCTGTTCTGTGCTGTACTGTTCTATGTTCTATCTTCAGGTCCGGGACTTTGTCCGGAGGCAGGTTCCAAGCTTCTCTCGCCTCCCCCTAAGGGGACAACAGGATAAGGTGATGTCAAAAACTGGGGTTGGAGAGGGGACTATTTTGGAGATATACAAGGAGTTGATGGAGTGGGAGGGGGCCCCGATCAGGGAGGTGAAGAGGAGCTAGGACGAGAGCTGGAAATGAAAAAGTGGGAAAAAGCCTTCAAGAGAGTCGTCAATTTATCTTCATCCTGTGCCAGACTTAGCCTGATCCAGTTCAAAGTGGTCCACAGGGCGCACATGATGGAAGCCCGGATGAGCAGATTCTTTGAGGAGGTGGAGGATAGATGTGGGCGGTGTGGGGGTAGCCCGGCTAACCATGTGCATATGTTCTGGGCATGTTCGAAGTTGAGGGGATTCTGACAGGGATTTGCAGATGTTATGTCAGAAGTCCTGGAAGGGAGGGTAACCCCGAGTCCAGAGCTGGCAATATTTGGGGTATCGGATGATCCGGGAGCCAAGGGGGGGGAGGGAGGCTGATGTCCTGGCCTTTCCCCCCTGGTGGGCCGGAAACGGATTTTTCTGGGATGGAGTCAGGTGTGTGGGTCAGCCTGGAAAAAATCAAGTTCGCCTTGAAAGGATCGATTCAGGGGTTTGCCCAGAGATGGCAGCCGTTCATCGACTTCTTCAAAGAAAATTGAACGTCAGCAGTAAGGCGGGGGGAAGAAAACAGGAGGCATGGCAGTGTTAGATAAAGACAGGGAACTCAGTATACGGGTAATTAGGGAATAGGGTGTGGGCAGTCGGGGTCATTGTTATTTGCGTGCGCCGCCCCACGCAGGTTTTTCTTTTAAGAAATGTTAATGTGTTAAACTGTGAAAATTACAAATGCTTCAGTAAAATATTTTCTAAAAAAAAATTCCACCAATATCTTTATGATCAGCGTTTCGTCATAACAACTGACCATAAGCCAAAATTGGGTCTTTTGAGAGAAGACAAGCCAATGTCCCCAATTGCCTCTGCCAGGGTGTAACGTTGAGCCTTGCTCCTAGAGTCATGAGTCATGAATACACCTTCCAACACAGGCCTGGCACCCAAATCTCTCAAGCAAATGCATTGAGTCAACTTCCCTCACCAAAGCAATGGTATCTTGCCAGGGTCGTCCAGACATGTACGTAATTACACTCAATGAGTTATCCAAGATGAAGCGGATAATACAAACAGGCTGGCACCATGAGAAACCTGAACAGTGGAGACCCTACGTAACCTGCAGGGTGAACTAACCTGTGACGGTGGAGCTCTTGAGTTGTCGTTCTGCACCCAGTGAGCGAACCCCTTCTGCAAGAATTGCACAGCGCGCATTCAGGTCAAACACAGAAGAAGATGCTGGCTCACAGTTACATCTAGTGGCTGGAATCATAGAATCATAGAATTTACAGTACAGAGGAGGCCATTCGGCCCATCAAGTCTGCACCGGCCCCTTGAAAGAGCACCCTCCCTTAAGCCCACACCTCCACCCTATCCCCGTAACCCAGTAACTCCATCTAAACTTTTGGACATTAGGGGCAATTTAGCATGGCCAATCCACCTAACCTGCATATCTTTGAACTGTGGGAGAAAACTGGAGCACCCGGAGGAAACCCTAACAGACACAGGGAGAAAGTGCAAACTCCGCACAGACAGTGACCCAAACCGGGAATCGAACATGGGACCTGTGAAGCAACTGTGCTAACCACTGTGCTACCGTGCCCCCATACTGTGCTACCGTACCCCCATCAATAAAGCTTGTGAGCAAATTCTGTATTCCCTGTCAGATTCAACAATCATTAATCCTTTGGTCAATCTCCATCTCTGGGAGTGGCCGAGCTGCCCAGGGACCAGCGTGCATGTCGACTATGCAAGCCCTTTCTTAGGCACAATGTTTTGTGTCTTGGTAGGCAATAATTGAACCCCTTTTACTGGGGTCAATTTCCAACACTTTGTTCAGACGAACGGGATGCAGATTACCGAGATGGCCCCGTATCAACCTATCTCCAACGGTTTGGTGGAACGGGCCGTACAGACTTTTAAGAAGCCATGAGAAACAATCAGACCAGCCATTTTGCCATAATTTGACCAGCTACCGGTTGTCCTGCTACATGAACCCCCCAAGCTTCACCGGCTATTACCTTAGAACCTGTTTGGGCAACACTGTGGCCCAGTGGTTAGCACAGCTGCCTCACGGCCGAGGACCCGGATTCGATCCCGGCTCTGGGTCACTGTCCGTGTAGAGTTTGCACATTCTCGCCATATCTGCTTGGGTCTCACCCCCACAACCCAAAATTGTGCAGGGTAGGTCAATTGGTCATGCTAAATTGCCCCTTAATTGGAAGAAAGAATTGGGTACTCTAAATTTAGAAAAATATATATTTTTTTAAATCCTTAGAACCCGTTTGGACTTGATATTTGATTTGATTTATTGGCACATGTATCGAGGTACAGTGTTGTTTTGTCCAGGCAGATCGTTCCATACATGAAAACCATAGGACGTACGATAAATAGGACATACGATAAATACACAAGGTAAATACATAGACATGGGGTGAAGCATACAGAGTATAGTGCTACTCAGGAGGGAAGGTGTGTGGAGAGATCAGTACAGTCCATAAAAGGGTCATTCAGGAGACTGGTAACAGCGTGAAGAAGCTGTTTTTGAATCTGTAGTGCGTTCTCAAACCTTTGTATCTCCTTCCAGATGGAAGACAGACTTACCCAGGTGGGAGAGTGTTTGATTATGCTGCCCGCTGTCCCAAGGCAGCAGGACGTGCAGACAGAGTCAATGGATGTGAGGCAGGTTTGTGTGATGGACTGGGCAGTGTTCACGACTCTTTGTAGTTTCTTAAGGTCTTGGGTCAAGCAGTTGCCATACCAAGCTGAGATGCAGCCAGATAGGATGCTTTCTTCAGCACGGTAGCACAGCGGTTAGCATTGTTGCTTCCCAGCGGGAGGGACCCAGGTTCAATTCCCGGCTTGCATCACTGTCTGTGCAGAGTCTGCACGTTCTCCCCGTGTCTGCGTAGGTTTCCTCCGGCCTCTCCGGTTTCCTCCCACGAATCCCGAAAGACATGCTTGTTAGGTGAATTGGACATTCTGAATTCTCTCTCTGTACCTGAATCCAGTATATGCCGGAGTGTGGCAACTAGGGGATTTTCACAGTAACTTAATTGCAGTGTTAATGTAAGCCTACTTGTGACAATAGAGATTATTATTATTATGGTGCAATTGTAAAAGTTGGTAAGGGTTAATATGGACATGCCGAATTTCCTTAGTTTCCTGAGGAAGTAAAGGCGCTGTTGTGCTTTCTTGGTCATTTAGGTAGACGTGGGTGGACGAGGACAGATTGTTGGTGATGTTTACACTGAGAAATTCGAAGTTGTCTCCATCACAGCACCATTAATGCAGACAGGGGCGTGTATGACACTGCTCTTCTTGAAGTCAATGCCCAGCTTCGTAGTTTTGCTGACGTTGAGGGAAAGCTGCTTGTCATTGCACCGTGCCACTAGGTTCTCTATCTCCCTCCTGTACTCTAACATAGTTGTTTGAGATCCGACCCACTACGGTCGTGTCATCAGCAAACTTGCAGATGGAGTTGGAATCTAATTCACATACAGTCGTGTGTGTATAAGGAGTATGGTAGGGGGCTAAATACGCAGCCTTTCGGGGCCCCCGTATTGAGGACTATTGTGGAGGAGATGTTGTTTATTCTTACTGATTGTGGTCGAGAATCAAGTTGCAGAGTGAGGAGCCAAGTCCGAGGTTTTGGAGTTTGGATATGAGCTTGGCTGGTATTATGGTGTTGAAAGCAGAGCTGTAGTCAATGAATAGGAGTCTGATGTAGGAGCCCTTGTTGTCGAGATGCTCCAGGCCTGAGATGTAGGGCCAGGGAGATGGCGTTAGCTGTGGACCGATTGTGACGGTATGCTATTTGCAGTGTCTCATGACCAACCTCTCAAAGCACTTCATAATGATTGATGTTAGGGCCAGTGGTCGGTAATCGTTGAGGCACGCTGTCTGGTTCTTTGGCATCGGTATTATAGTGGTCTTCTTGAAGCACGTGGGAACCTCGGAATGGAATAGGGAGAGGTTTTTTAAATATTTTATAAATTTAGAGTGCCCAATTATTTGTTTTCAATTAAGAGGCAATTTAGCGTGGCCAATCTTTGTGTTGTGGGGGGTGAGACCCATGCGGACACGGGGAGAATGTGCAAACTCCACACGGAAAGTGACCTGGGGCCAGGATTGAGCCCGGGTCCTCGGCGCCGTGAGGCAGTGCTAACCACTGCACCACCGTGCCATCCTGGTTTAGGGAAAGGTTGAAGATGTCTGCAAACACACCCGCCAGTTGCTCCGCACAGGATCTGAATGCATGACCGGGGACTCTGTCAGGGCTTGCTGCTTTCCGTGGGTTCACTTTCAAGAAGGCCGATCTGACTTCTGAGGCTGTGTTGGTAGGTATGGGCAATAAAGAACTTGTATATCAGTAATACATTCTTGCTTCTTGTAATTCGTTCCCAACCATATATTGTTGATGCATCCTGTCGATATAAAAGACTCACTGCATTATTGAAAGTATTATGAGTAAATGGGGACAATGATTCTGAATGCCTTTTAATACTGGCAAATATATGGAGACCTATTGTTTATAAATCCAGATTGAACCAGACAGCTGTGGTAGCCAATCAACATGCTGTCACATTCAGCCAACCGAGCAACCAGGTACATCACAGGCAGCATATAGGCACTGTGGTTAGCATTTCTGCCTCACGGCACCGAGGTCCCAGGTTCGATCCCAGCTCTGGGTCACTGTCCGTGTGGAGTTTGCATATTCTCCCCGTGTTTGCGTGGATTTCACCCCCACAACCCAAAGATATGCAGGGTAGGTGGATTGGCCACATTAAATTGGCCCTTAATTGGAAAAAATGAATTGGGTACTCTAAATTTATATTAAAGAAAAAAAACCCAGGTACATCAGTAGATTGATCTTCTCCAATCCAGCTTCCTCGCATCAAAGCTAAATTCTACATGTGTGAACACAGTCATATCAATAAAAATATGATCTGGTAGACACGAAAATGAGACAAATGAACACAACCTAGCATCAGGAAAATGTATTGTAGAATTATGTTCCATCCCCAGCCTCTTTTTGCTGTAATATTCTCAGAACCTGTAGCAGAGCCACAGCAGACACCAGACATAGGAGCAGGAGTAAACCTTTTGGCCGCCAGTCAGTACAATCATGGCTGCTCTTTGGCTTCGACTCCACCTTCCCGCTCATTCCTCATATCCTTCGGTTCCCGAGAGACCAAAACACTGTCTATCCCAACCTTAAAAGTTTTCAACGATGGAGCATCCACAACTTCCTGGGGCAGAGAATTCCAAAGGTTCACAACGCTTTGATTGAAGTGATTGCTCCTCTTCCCAGCCCTAAATGATCAACACTTATATAAGGCCATAAGACATAGAGCGGGATTCTAGGAGCAGAAGAAGGCCATTCGACCCATCAATTGTGCTCTGCCATTTAATGAGATTATGACTGATCTAATGTTATCATCCTCAACTCCACTTTCCCGCCTTATTTCTATAACCCTTGATTCCCTCTCTGATTAAAAATCTGTATCTCAGCCGTGAACATACGTAACGATCCAGCCTCAACAGCCCCCAGCGGTAAAGAATTCCACCAATACACTACCACCTGAGAGAAGAAATTCCTCCTTATCTCTGTCTCAAATGGGTGACCCTTTAATCTGAGATTATGCCCTCTGACCCCTTAACCTGAGACTGTGCCTCTGCCTTTTAAATTCCCCAGCCAGTAGAATCAATTTCTCAGCCTCTATCCTATCAAGCCGCTTCAGAATGAGATCACCTCTCTTTCTTCTAAACTTCAGAGAAAGAAAGACATACTTTGCTCATCAACAGAGGTGGTCTCACCAAAATCCTGTACAACTCCAGAAAGATTTCTTTATTCCTGTACTCCAATCCTCTTGCAATAAAGTCAATATGCAATTTGCCTTCCTAATTGCTAACTTTCTGTGATCCTTTTACAAGCACACCCAATGTGTCTTTGAATGCCAACTCATACAAGTTTCTCACCTCTTAAAAAATATTTAACTTTTCTATTCTTTTAAGCAAAATGCCTCTTCCCTACACCATGAACCATCTGCCATCTTGTTGCCCACTCACTTAACCTGTCAACATTGTTTTTGCTACGCTCACCCCTGGATGAGAGAAAGAAAAATTGGGAGGAAGAACTAGGCAGAGAGATAAGGGCGGGAGCTCTGGATTGAAGCACTGCACATGGCAAACTTCACCTCCACGTGCGCAGAGCTGAGCCTAACGCAACTAAAGGTGGTGCACAGGGCGCACCTAACCAGAATAATACGCATGAGCGGATTCTTCCTGGAGGTGGAGGACAAGTATGAACAGTGCCAGGGAGGCCCGGCCAACCAAACCCCATATGCACTCAAAGAAGAACCGAGACAGACAAAAGAGAAGACAACTGCAAGAGACAGGTTGCTGGCAAATTACTGCATGAACCACAATGTATGTAAATTATTGTAAATACATGTTTTGGTCCTGTCTGGCAGTGTAAAGTTTGCAATGTAATATTGCAGCCTCGCTATGTTCTCTGACAACCTACCTTTACACCTAGTTTTGTATTGTCAACAAACCCAGATACATTACTCTCCATCTCTTCATGCCATTCATATAGATTGTAAATAGCTGAAACCCCAGCACTGACACTTCTGCTGCTTCATTATTCACCACCTGCCAACTTGAATATGTCCCCATTATGTCCACTCTCTGCTTTCTGCCTGTTAGCCAATCCTCTATCCATGC
Source organism: Scyliorhinus canicula (assembly GCF_902713615.1). Lineage (NCBI taxonomy): Eukaryota > Metazoa > Chordata > Chondrichthyes > Carcharhiniformes > Scyliorhinidae > Scyliorhinus > Scyliorhinus canicula. The sequence goes on from NC_052153.1 coordinate 52,024,598, forward strand.
TGCTATATTACCCCCAACTCCACGGACCCTTATCTTGCCTTTTACCTTTTGTGTGGTACCTTACCCAGGGCGTTTTGCAAATCCAGATATACTACATCTACTGGTTCCCCTTTATTTATCTCACTCATTACAGAAAATATCAATACATTGGTTAAACAGGATTTCCCTTTAGTAAAACTATGCTGACATTTTATAATCATACTGTACTTTTCTAAGTGCATTGTTAACATTTCCTTAATAATGGATTCCAACATTTTCCCAACAACTGATGTTATGCTAACTGGCTTGTAGTTCCCTGTGTTCTCTCTCCCCCCTTCCTTGAAAAGCAGAGTGAAATTTGCCAACTTCCAATCTGCTGGGACTGTTCCCGAATCCAAAGAATTCTGGAAAGTCACAGCCTTCGCATCCAATCTGCAGCTATCTCCATTAGAAGCCTGGGGTGTAGGCCCTGGGGATCCCAACTGAATGGCATCAAAATACCATATTAGGCGCATTCACAAAATGCACAGCGCTCATATTTCAGTTTGCTTTTTCAAACTTGAGAATGGTGAAATGTTGTTACAGAGTTGTATGGGAGAAGAGAGAAACTCAATATTGAATTTATTATTAATAACAAGGGTTGGAGACAGAACTGTCATGCTGACTGGGTGTGGTGATAGACAGCGCACAAAGAACCAACAGGCCTATTCAGAACACAGCACAATGTTGGGCTTTGACTTTGCACAGCTGTTCCTTGGGTTCATCCGACTGAGCAGACAGTGAGCCTGGCTGGAGTGCATGCATCCAGGTGGGCTCCCTGATATAACATTTACTCAGAGGGAAAAATGTTTGAACAACTTAAAGAGATGAGATACAATTCAATATCACTAGCTGCACATGTTGACGCAAAGAGCTTTATTGTGGAAAGCCTTAGGCACTCAACGATTATTTAGCACACTGGGCTAAATCGCTGGTATTGAAAGCAGACTAAGGCAGGCCAGCAGCACGGTTCGATTCCCGTAACAGCCTCCCTGAACAGGCGCCGGAATGTGACTTTTCACAGTAACTTCATTTGAAGCCTACCCGTGACAATAAGTGATTTTCATTTTCCATAAATGTGTTGTCCCTGCCTGTATTTTTGTCTCATTGTAGAAGTAGTTCCAACTAATAATGATAACTGGAAATGTCTCCACTACTCCAGGAAAAGCAGAGTTTGAGGATGACCCCCTATTTTTTGCCATGGTGATGTTTTCTTGGTAGGGTTGGTGCAGACTTGATGGGCCGAATGGCCTCCTTCTACATTATGAGTAAAGTCACCATAATCCCACATGGCCAAAGACTGCTTCCTCCTTTGACAGGGAGAGCTGAATGGTGGCAGTTTAACCTGAGGATCAGGTTAAAGGTTCAGAAGGTAGGCCTTCGTGAATAACCTCAGCCGGTACACGAATTGAACCCATGCTGCTTGCCTTACTCTCCCTCACAAACCAGCTGTCCAGTCAACTGAGCTAAACTCAGTCCAGTTCTGCACTGTAAGGATTCTATGATAACAGAAATGATCAGGCTTGGGAAGTGATTGCTGTACCATCAGGTTTTTGAAGTAATGGGAGTTTTTGAACAGGGTTTGCGGAAAATAATTACCACAAAATGCAGATGGGATGAAGGCTGATTTAGCCAGAGGACAATGTTGGAAAATCCTTGTCTTCTTTATTTTCTTCTACTCACTCACATATTCATCCATACGATTTTGTGAAGGGGAGGTCGTGTCTCACTAACTTGATAGAGTTTTTCGAGGAGGTCACAAAGATGATTGATGCAGGTAGGGCAGTGGATGTTGTCTATATGGACTTCAGTAAGGCCTTTGACAAGGTCCCTCATGGCAGACTGGTACAAAAGGTTCAGTCACACGGGATCAGAGGTGAGCTGGCAAGATGGATACAGAACTGGCTAGGTCATAGAAGGCAGAGAGCAGCAATAGAAGGGTGCTTTTCTGATTGGAGGGCTGTGACTAGTGGTGTTCCGCAGGGATCAGTGCTGGGACCTTTGCTGTTCATGGTATTTATAAATGATTTGGAGGAAAATCTAACTGGTCTGATTAGTATGTTTGCGGATGACACAAAGGTTGGTGGAATTGAGGATAGCGATGAGGACTGTCAGAGGATACAGCAGGATTTAGATCGTTTGGAGACTTGGGCAGCGAGATGGCAGATGGAGATTAATTCGGACAAATGAAATGAAAAATGAAATGAAAATCGCTTATTGTCGCGAGTAGGCTTCAATGAAGTTACTGTGAAAAGCCCCTAGTCGCCACATTCCGACGTCTGGGGAGGCTGGTACGGGAATGTGAGGTGATGCATTTTGGAAGGTCTAATACAGGTAGGGAATATACAGTGAGTGGAAGAATCCTCAAGAGTATTGGCAGTCAGATCTTGGTGTACAGGTCCACAGGTCACTGAAAGGGGCAACACACGTGGAGAAGGTATTCAAGAAGGCAAATGGCATGCTTGCCTTCATTGGCCGGGGCATTGAGTATAAAAATTAGCAAGTCATGTTGCAGCTGTATAGAACCTTAGTTAGGCCACACTTGGAGTATAGTGTTCAATTCTGGTCGCCACACCACCAGAAGGATGTGGAGGCTTTAGAGAGGGTGCAGAAGAGATTTACCAGGATGTTGCCTGGTATGGAGGGCATTAGCTATGAGGAGAGGTTGAATAAACTTGGTTTGTTCTCACTGGAACGAAGAAGGTTGAGGGGCGACCTGATAGAGGTCTACAAAATTATGAGTTGCTTAGACCGAGTGGATAGTCAAAGACTCTTTTCCCAGGGTAGAGGGGTCAATTACTAGGTGGCATAGGTTTAAGGTGTGAGGGGTAAGGTTTAGAGATGTGCGAGGCAAGTTTTTTACACAGAGGGTAGTGGGTGCCTGGAACTCGCTGCCAGAGGAGGTGGTGGAAGCAGGGACGAAAGTGACGTTTAAGGGGCATCTTGACAAATACATGAATAGGATGGGAATAGAGGGATACGAGCCCTGGAAGTGTAGAAGATTTTAGTTTAGCGGGGCAGCATGGTTGGCACAGGCTTGGAGGGCCGAAGGGCCAGTTCCTGTGCTGTACTTTTCTTTGTTCTTTGTTCATACCACTCGCATTTTGCACTCAAACACAACGCCACGTTACACACAGCCATAGAAGTAACATTTGAGGAGGTATCATTTAACCAAAATTCTAACTACTTCTCCTGGGAAACCAGTATCTTACAGCATCCTTCCTCGTAACCTCCATCTGCCCCAAGCATCTGCACAAATGAATCTAGGCCACCAGTTTAGATGGTCAGCTTGAGGAGGTACACCAGATGAATCAGAGAGCATGACTGAGCAAGAGTAGGTGGTGGCAGCAGCAGAAATCTGCTGACTGAAGCATCACTTTGCATTCAGCATCAAGAGCAGAGCCATGGGCATTTTCACCATGTAGGTTATGCCCTCTTGTAGCTGGTACCTGAACATGAATAATTTTTGTAGTGTTCAAAACTGCCTCTGAGTTACAGCAGCAAGCATGGACAAGTTATAATCCACTGGTGTACGATCAATTCCCCTTAACAGAACTGCATGGCAACTCTATAGTGAAACTATAGTACAGCTCCAAATGGCAGAGATCCTGAGGCTGCTCTGGTACCTCTTGCAGATGCCTATGTTGCTGATACAGAGGCTCAAACCTACACCAGGCTGTTAGGGAGATGAGATTAAGCCGACCCAATTCACAGGGAAGCAATGTACCTGCCCAGCAGCATAGGCATAGTCAAACTGGTCATAGTTACGGCAATGACTGACAGGGGTGAAACCAAATCCAGTCTCCATCATTAATTGGGACAGGGGTGATCAATGTGCAGGAACCTGAACTCCATTCAATATTAGGCATCATTTGAATGAATCTAGTGACTGTTGCGAGTCCAAAGACAAGTCACCAATGAATGGGTATTTTATTTTGGGTACCTACAACACCTACTTCAACCCACAGTTAGGTCCCAAATGGAGATTGGGGGGGACTGTTGGCGGTGAAAAGGATGGGAGAGGAATTATCAGGAGGCTGAAGAAGTGACAGGAAAGGATGTTAGCAGTGAGGGAGGGAGCGAGGGTAGGAGATGGTTGGGCAGGTTGAGTGATCAGGAAGAGGAGGGAGACAATTAAGATCAGGGGAGGCGATCAGGAGAGAGGGAGTGATTGGCAGGGAGGGAATGATTGTGACAAACTAGAGATAAGGGAGAACATAGGAACATGGGAAATAGGAGCAGCATTCGGCAATTCAGCTCTTCGAGCATGCTCCGTCATTCAACCAGATCATGGTTGATCTCTTTCTGGCCTCAACTCCACCTCCCTACTTGTTTCCCATACCTCTTTTACCCATTTCCCCCCCAGAAATGTATCTATCTCCTTCTTGAAACCATTTAATAATTCAGATTCCATTGCACTATGGGGCAGCGAGTTCCAAATATTCACCACCCTCTGCGAGAAGTAGTTCCTCCACATCTCAGTTCTAAATCTACCACCTCCCAACCTATATCTGTGACCTCGCGTTCTAGTTTGCCCCACAAAGGGGAACAATTGGACTGCATTTACTTTATCAATCCCATTTAGTATTTTATGTACCTCGATCAGATCCCCTCTCATCCTTCTGAACGCCAGTGAGTATAAGCCCAAACTGTTTAATCTCTCCCCATACGTCAATCCTTTCATCCCTGGAATCAATCTGATGAACCTCCTCTGAACTGCCTCTGAAGCCACCACATCCTTCCTCAAATAAGGAGACCAAAACTGGACCAATACTCCAGATATGGGCCGGAATTCTCCGCCACCCGGGAATCGGCAGGGGGCGGGAATCGCGCCACTCCGGTCGCCGGGCCCCCCGCGCCGATTGGGGGCCCCCATGGCGATTCTCCGGCCCGCGATTGGCCGAAGTCCCGCCGCTGTCAGGCCTCTCTGTGGTCTGTCTTAAACCACCTCTGTGCCGACGGGAGCAGGAGGCGTGAGCGGACCCCGGGGTCTTGAGGGGGGGCGATCGGACCCTGGGGGGGTGCCCCCACGGTGGCCTGGCCCGCGATCGGGGCCCACTGATCAGCGGGTGGGCCTGTGCCATGAGGGCACTCTTTTTCTTCCGCCACCACCACGGCCTCCACCATGGGGGAGGCGGAAGAGACCCCCTCCACCGCGCATGCTTCGGTGGTGACGCAGCGGCCACTGACGCTCCGGCGCATGCGCGGACTCACGCCGACCGGTGAAGGCTTCGCGGCCAGCCCCGACGCCAGGCGGCGTGGCGCCAAAGGCCGTTGGCGCCAGTCGGCGGAGCAGGATCCACTCCGGCATGGGCCTTGCCCCTGAAGGTGCGGAGAATTCCACACCTTTGGGGAGGCCCGACACCGGAGTGGTTGGCGCCACTCCGCTAGGCCGGGACCGCCCGCCCCGCCGGGTAGGGGAGAATTACACCCCAGTACTTTATGCGGCACTTTGTCAAACCCTTCTGGAAGGATATGACAGGCAGGGAGGAGGGAGTTAGGAAAACCAGAGGCAATCGGAAGGGAGGCGTTGATTAGGGTGAGGAAGAAGCAATTAGGAGACAAGGCTACTGGGAGGAGGGGAAAATGATTGGGAAGTGAGAGGCAGTATGTAACATCCCAAGGATGCTGAACTGGAAAAGAAAAGCATCCTTGACCATCAACAAAGTGGAATCGATGGGAGCAGTTAAATATTTTTGGAACAATGTAATCTCTTATTTGATCACATCTGTTTTTAAGGGGGCATAGTAAGAAATCTTACAACACCAGGTTAAAGTCCAACAGCTTTATTTGGAATTACAAGCTTTCGGAGCGTAGACCCTTCATCAGGTGTGTGAAGAGGTAGGTTACACAAATACAGCATATATAGACAAAGCCAATGATGCAAGATAATCACCTGAGGAAGGAGCAGTGCTCTGAAAGCTTGTGATTCCAAACAAACCTGTTGGACTTGGTGTTGTAAGCCTTCTTACTGTGCACACCCCAGTCCATTAAGGGGATATAGTCAGGCAGTGGGTGATGTCGTGCAGATTTATCTTTGGTGGAACACGATTGGGAAGAAAATAATGTCATTGGTGACATATTTTTTAAAAACCAACCAATTAAAAAGGAACAGAATAGTAAGACTCAAGAACTAAATCCACCAAATCAGCCAATTTGGCTGATTGGTTTGATGTTGGTGGCAAACTGGGGACATACACAATCTGGTTGGTAATAGATCATAGAATCACTACAGTGCAGAAGGAGGCCATTCGGTCCATCAAGTCTGCTTCGACCCTCTGAAACAGCATTCCACCCAAGCCCACAGCACCATTTTATCCCAATAACCCCTTAACCTATCCTACACACACCTTAGGACACTAAGGGGCAATTTAGCATGGTCAATCCACCTCACCTGCACGTCTTTGGATTGTGGGAGGAAACCGGAGCACCGGAGGAAACCCACACAGACATGGGCAGAATGTGCAAACTCCACACAGGCAGTCACCTGAGGTCGGAATCGAACCCGGGTCCCTGGCGCTGTGATGTAGCAGTGATAACCACTGTGCCACCGTACTGCCCTTATGCAAATATGAATGGGAGAGTTGGTAAAGTGATTGATGGGTACACAAAGCTATGACTGAAATCTGACACCGAGGGAGAAATTCGACAAGCTTGTCCACATCTTCAGTTTGTGAACGATCATGAAAACAGCATAAACATAGCGTGATAAAGTAATCTGCATATTTTGATTATCCAATTCCAAGAGGCCAAGGAACTGATAAGACCACATTTGAATTCCTGGTGCAGAGCTCATGCAAGCAGGGGGCATCACTAGGAATGTTGGCACAGAGCTCAGTGTACTGCATTCAGTACACAATTCTATTAATTACACAATTCTATGCCGAGAAGAATTTGGCTGTGAAATTCAATAACGCCTCCCCAAAAGCAAGGATCATGATGTGCGATTAGCCTGCCCCCCCCCCCCCCTACTTCCAGCCCCGCTTCCGATGCAGCATGCAAACTTTGTGTCTCCTGCTAATTTAAATGATTGTAGCATGTAGTCAACACCAACCAAGCTGTTGAGTGGTTACAAGCCTGAGCAGGGGGTGCAGAGTCATGATAGGCGAGAACAAGTTCTGCAGTAGTTAAAGTCAGCCTACACCTCTTTAAAGGGAGGTGCATTTTGGCTGGAGCAAGTTCTGGGAGTCATTCTGAAAGCTGATTTTTGGCATAAGAAAGGCACATGAATCCCACGAGTGACGCAAAGTAGGCTCCAGGATTATCTACCAGTGTCTTGGTGCAGGAGCTAGAGATGAGGAGTGATACTACAGTTGGCCAGGAGATCCTCCAGACAAATTATGCAAAAGACACAGGGACCAGATAACCAAGGCAGTCAATGCCAGAGGTTTAGGACCAAGGACCTGGATAGAAGATGAGTGGGAAAAGCTAGTGAAGTATCTTCAAATTCACACCTCAAATGTTGTGAACAGTTTTAGTCCACTGATCTAAGGAAAGATATATTGGAATTGGAGTCAGCCCATGAGAGGTGATCTTATTGAGACATATAGGATCCTTAGGGGGTTTGACAGGGTAGATGCTAAGTGGATGTTACCCCTTGTGGGAGAGTCTAGGATCAAAGGTCATAATCTCAGAGTAAGTGGCCGGCTAGATAATACAGAGGTGAGGAGACATTTCTTCTCTCAGAGGGCAGTGAATCTGTGGAATTCTTAAAAGCAGAGAGCTGTAGAAGCTGGGTCATTAAGTATGTTCAGGGCTGAGATAGACAGATTTTTAATCAGTAAGGGAATCAAGGGTTATGGGGATAAGGCGGGAAAGTGTGGATAAGTTGACTGAATGGGCAAATGCATGGCAGATGCAGTATAATGGGGATAAACATGAGGTTATCTACTTTAGTAGCAAAAACAAGAAGGCAGATTATTATCTGAATGGCTATAGATTGAGAGAAGGGAATGTGCAACATGACCTGGGTATCTTTATATATCAGATGCTCACGGTAAGCATGCAGGTGCAGCAGGCAGTAAAGAAGGCAAATATGTTGTATGTTGGCATTCATAGCGAGAGGTTTCGAATGCAGGAGCAGGGATGTCTTGCTACAATTATACAGGGCCTTTGTGAGATAACACCTGGAATAATGTGTGCAGGTTTGGTCTCCTTATCTGAGGAAGGGTGTTCTTGCTCTAGAGGGAGTGCAGTGAAGGTTTATCAGGCTGATGTCTGGGATGGTGGGACTGGCGTATGAGGAGGATTATATTCGCTGGAGTTTAGAAGAATGATGGGGGATCTCATAGAAACGTGCAAAATTATTACTAGACAGGGTAGATGCAAGAAGGATGTTCCTGAAGGCGGGGGAACCAGAACCAGGGGTCACAGTCTAAGGATATGGGGTAAAAAATAAGGAGAAATGTTGTCATCCAGAGAATGGTGATACTATGGAATTCTCCAGCACAGAAAGCAGTTGAGACCAAAACACAGGATAGCACATTTTTAACAAAGACAACATTTATCGTGTATGTAAAAGGAAATTAAACAAAGCAAGCACCACTAATTTAACAATATACTTTACAAATAATTATGCTATAAGTTCAGTTCTATTTTTACTCCTCTTCAAGAATTCCCTTACCTTACAAAATCTTCAATGTTCATTCAATTGTTCTGGAACCAACCCAAAAGGTATGCCACATCCCTCCAGAAATGACTTTGCTTCCCCTTAGCACTCCAGCTATTTCTCTGAGGTAAGATTTCATGGAGGTCCTTCCATTAGCTTTTGTTACAAGATCCTCCAAATTTTCCTTTACCAACATTATGATTGTTGATGCTTCAATGTCTTGCTGGATTGCCAGTAGATATCCAACTGCTTCTCCTAGCTTCCCAAGCTAACTCTGCTGACTACCTTCTGCAACAAAGCTCTGTGAGGAACACTACATGTTTCTTTTCTTTGTAATGTGCCCATGGTATCTGGGCTTCATTCGCTAGGTCAACATTTATTACCCATCTATAATTACTCTTGAGAAGGTGGTGGTGAGATGCCTTCTTAAACTGCTGCAGTCCATGTGGTGTAGATATACCAAAAGGTCCACAAATGGGTCATTTATTGTTCACTATTCACACATCTAACTCTGAGATTGAAGATAAACATATGTTAGCTTTTCAGCTGTAATTAACACCAAGCTAGTTTGAATTGCATTTCATTCAGGGTTGCTTGTTAGTTTCTCAATCAGATGCCCCAATTTTCAATAGTTACATTTCAATTCCCAAGGAGAGGCAGTGGCATAGTGGTATTGTCGCTGGACTAGTAGTCTATGAACCCAGAATCATGCTCTGGCCACCCGGATTCGAATCCTGCCATGGCAATAAAAACAATCTGGAATTAAAAGTCTAATGATGACCATGAAACGATTGTTGATTGTTGTAAAAAAAACAATCTGATTTGCTAATGTCCTTTAGGGAAGGAAATCTGTCGTACTTACCTAGTCTGGCCAAAAGCAATGTGGTTGACTCTTAAATGCCCTCAGGGGTGGGCAACAAATGTTTGCCCAGCAAACAATACCCATATCCCATGAATTAATTTTTTAAAAAATATCGATGTACTGTTGACAGAATCTGTCAAGTATTCCCAGAATTTCCAATTAGTTCCAAAATAGAACTGCGCACCAGTGTAAAATAAAACATAAAGCCAAGTTTGGTTGTTTAGATTGCTTGTAGGTGGCACAGTGGAACAATAGTTAGCACTGCTGTCTCACAGCACCAGGGCCTGAATACAATTCCAGCCTTGGGTGACTGTATGGAGTTTGCACTTTCTCTTTGTGCCTGCGTGGGTTTCCTCCAGGTGCTTCGGTTCGTCCCACAGCCCAAAGATGTGCAGGTTAGGTAGATTGGCCATGATAAATTGCCCCTTAGTGTCCAGGGATGTGCAGGTTAGGTGGGGTTACAGGGATAAGGCAAAGGAGGTAGGCCCAGGAAGAATGCTCTTTTGGAGGGCAGTGCAGACACGATGGGCTGAATGGCCTCCTGCTGCATTGTGGAGATTCTATGTAAATTTTCTATCCGATGGATAAACCAGATATGCACAACAAAGGCCCCAAATGCTCCTTCTAGGTGAAATAACAGTTTCTTGTACTTCTTTCAATTTAATATGTTGCATTTGCTGCTCACAACTTGACCTCCTCCCCACAGGGGAGGCCAAAGACAGATTGGGTGAGTTCTCTGTGGACACCTCTGCTCAGTTATGAAGTGATTGCACATCATTCAGTGCCATTCAGTGTGACTGTGACAAAGGTGAACTAACCCTGCCCATTGTTCTTTTACCTGTCTTCAACCTTTGACACAGTTAAAACAGCATCCTTCTCCAATGCCTCTCCACTGTCGTCCAGCTGTGTGGGGCGCTGTCACCTGCTTCCATTTTTATCTATATAATCGTGGATAAGGCCTGTTCTCCTGTTGCAGCACAACTATATATATTCTTGGTCCTCTCCTGTTTCTCATCTGCATGCTACCCCTTGGCAACATTATCCAAAAACACAGCATTAGTTATCACATTTCATTACCTACACTCAGCTTTAATTCAACATGACTGCTCTCGACTACTCCACTGTTGCTAATTTATCAGACTGCTTATCTGACATCCAGTATTGGATGAGCAGAAATTTCCTCTAAATAAATATTGGGAAGTCTGAAGCGTTGCCTTTGGTCCTTGCTCGAAACTCCATTCTCTAGTTACTGACTGATGCGCTGACAATTGCACACAAAGACAAGAAACGGTACAAGAGAGGCTTTATTACCATGAGATGTTGTTCCCTCAACTGCAGCTGTAGAATGGCAGCTCAGGGGAGCTCATGAATATTTATACTCTCCCTGTGGGCGGAGCTAGCCGGCAGGGGCTTACCGGCAAACCTATAACAGCAGGTACTATTGTACATCCCCTAATAGAGACACACACATATATATATACAGTGGTGGACCACCACACTGACTACAACTTCCTGGCAACTGTCTAAATCTAAACATGTTAAAGCATGAAAATAAATCTAAACGGCATTTATCAAACTTTATTCTTTTTGCTATTTTTAAAATGGACTTTTACTGAACCACAAGATGGCTGCTGCAGGTCACGTGACACACAAGATTCGCCATAGGTTCTGGAAGCATCCAAAAGAGATTGCAAGAATAAAATAGTTGCACTCTCACCCTTGCGGAATCTCACATCCCATTTTAAGGCCACATCATAATCACAAAACTAGATGACTAACAGACCTAAACCGATTCCGTGCAGCCAGGAGAATAACAACGAAAGAGACACTGAAATTCAATACACCTGAAGAGGTGATAAGAGCCATCATTTCACTCCTAAGGGAAACAATATTTTTGGCCAGAAGCACAGAAACGTCTCCTGAGGCACAACGAACTCATTCATAGACCACGGGCTGGATTCTCCATCTGCTGACGCTGGAATCAGGAAATGCAATTGGGCGGAGAATCGGTTTTGACGCCAAAATCGTGGTGGATGCCGGGTTCACGCCAAATTGCAATTCTCCGGAGCCTCGCCAGCGGCGTCAACGTGTTCCACCCCGCATGTACAGTAAACGGCGTTGGCATATCATTAGCCGACCTGACCCGTTATTCTTCGGGGCCTCCCCGATTCTCTACCTGCACGAGGAGAATTCCTAACGGCGATGTTCACTTGTGCTTTTGAAAATTGAGAATTAGGCACCATGGCTAATGAGGGAGAGAGAGGAGGTAGGACATGGAGAGGTGAGACCATAGGCTGACGGACTGGACACTGGCTGGGTTGAGAGAGGGAGGGGGGAGTCGGGCGGGTGGTGACCAGGGAACAGGCCGTGGGGCCGGGATGACCCCCCCCCCCCCATGGGACTGGGGCAGCGTCCAGGCATGGGACTGGGGCAGCGTCCAGGCATGGACCGCCATTTCTGCGGCCCACAAGGCAGCCATCTTGCTGCGCATCCCACTGACTACCCACCTTGGCCCCTGGTTTCCCTGGGTGACATTATAAATAATGTCTGGCACATTAAGCGTTAATGTGATACTATATTCCACCAGCAGATGGAGCTGGGGAGCAGACCTATAAAAGGGAATGCCTCTCAGGCTACTGGGAGAGTGTAGAGAAGGCAAGAGAAGGTTAGAGAGACTAGGAGCAGTGCAGAGAACAATTTAAGATAGAGTGCATGAGACAAGTGTAGTGTGGATTGTAGTTTAGTTAGAATATTGCTTGCTTTAAGGATAGTGAATGAACTGTATAATAAGTAGTGTAATAAATATTAGCTTTGTTTATTTGACTTAGCTTTTTGTGGTCTTTGTGTCCACTTTGAGGTGTACCTCAACACCACACTCTGGTTTAGCAGAGTGACACTGGCCATATGGGTGCCCCCACCCCATACCCCAACCCGCAATCTCCCATGCCACCATCCCACCCTTCCCCATACCACCCCTCTCAACCAGCCGCTATCCGCCGGCGGGGCATCACACGGCCCATCCAAGGGCAACGAACACTGTAGCTGCGACAGGAAGGTGCCGGACCGAGGCCATGGAGCGTACCACTGGCCAGGGCAGCGCCGACAATATCCCTTGTAGCAGGGATAGGCGCCAGGGCCAGAGGACCCCACGGTGCCAGGCAATGCTGGGGCCAGGTGTGTGGGGATGGGGTAAGGGGGGACAATGGGAGCAGGGTCCGCAGGGCCAACCGGGACTGCTGTGTACCCCGGTAGACCTGGTTGGTCAAGGCGGTACGCACAATGCTAACACGTCAGCCTTTCAACCCCTGCAGACAATGGATATTGGAATTAACCCGGCAATGTTGGCCTTCCTCCTAGTCACCACAGCCCTGGGGGATGTTCTGCGAGCTGGAGCTGCTCGAGGAGGATGCTGCAGCAGCGGAGAGTGCCCCAAAGGAACAGGAGGCAGCTGCTGAAGATGGACAGTCGGCTGCCCAACAGGCCGAGGAGGAGGTGCAAAGGAGGCGCCTGGTGTATACCAACAGCACCTGCCACTCGAAGACCTGCCAGAGTGGGGATGCCATCGAAGACCCCAGCTGAGCAGAGGGACAGTGCGTCATATCTGCCAGATCATGATGCACCTGGCACCATTGGGAATTGGGAGAGGACACCCGCTCCTGGTGGCCGACAAGGTGACGGTCGCCCTGAAATTTTACATCACGGGGTATATCCAGGCACCGAATGGGGAGGCCCTGTATGCCCGGTCGGCACATTACATCCATTTCAATGTGGACCAAGCCCACCAGGATGCCTGGACAGAAGGGTTTGCCTCCAGCACCAACATGCCCCGGGTCAAAGGGGTGATTGACGGGATGCATGTCTCCCACGAGCACCTGCAGATGACAGGCCACTCTACACAAACCCAAAGGGGTTCCACTTGATGAACGTGCAGCTGATCTGTAACCATCAGATGCTCATCTTGCACGTCTGCGCTTGATACCCTGGCAATGTGCAAGACGCCTTCATTCTAGCACACTCTACGATTCCTGGCATGGCTGAGGGGTTAACTCCTGCGTGACAAGGGTTATCCCATCACCAGAAAGTTCTGCAAGACACAAGACAAGACGCTGGGGGAGTGGGGTGGTGTGAGTGAGGGTGATGTGGCGGTGAGGGTGGAGGTGAGGGTGGTGTGGGGGTGAGGGTGATGGGTTGAGGGTGGTGTGGGTGTGAGGGTGGGCCACCAACAACGTCCAGCCCTCTGCTCAGCCATGGTCAGTGGCCATAGGTCCTTGGTCCTCCCCCTATGACCAGGCGCTCCCTCCTCTGCGGGAGACACACCGCGGGCTCCTCTCACTTATACCTCTTGGTGCTAGCTTTCCCACTCATGTCATGGCCGCCCTTCTGGGCTTGGTTACTCTTTGCCCCTGTATGGTTTCCCCTCTTTCCTTCCTCCTCACCCTCTCCTTCCCTCCTCTGCCTCGCCCTTGCTTCCTATGTTTTGGCTCCCGGATTCAGAGCGAGGCAGTACAGTCCCGCACAAAGTGTCTGTCAGTCCCTGTAGCGCTAACAATTATACTCAAAGACAAGAGACAAGTACAATAGAGGCTTTATTGCTGTGCGATGCTGTTCCTCCATCTGCAACTGTAGACTAGGGTCTGAGTGACTCACACGCATATTTATACACAAGCTCCCTGTGGGCAGAGCTAGCCTGCAGGGGCTGACCGGAGGAACCTGTATTACAGGTACAGCCATACATCCCCCTACTGCACGTACATATCACTACAGTGGTTATATCACCACAGTCCCTTCGAGTGATATTTTCACCGCAGCCTTTGCTACAGTTTTGCCAGCCTGTTCTCGTGGATGGATTTGTCCGTGTCTGCAGGTGTCGGGAAAAAGTGACCTCTGCTTGGAATGTGACCTATAGTTTGGCTGGGTACAGCATTCCAAACCTCACTTTGCTCTTGTACAGAGCCGCCTTCGCCCTGTTGAATTCTGCCTGGCGCTTGGCCAGGTCTGTCCCAATTTCCTGATACATCCTGATCTGGTGTCCTTCCCAGTTGCAGGTCTTTATTTGCCTGACTCAGCGCAGGATTCTTTCCTGATCCTGGTATGCGTGCGTTTATGTGATTGTCGCCCTTGGCTGCTATCTGGCCGGAGGTTTTGGCCGGAGGGACTGGTGCGCTCTGTCTATTTCTGGCGAGTTGGGGAAGCTGTTCCTTCCCACCTGGTTTCCCAACATTTGGGCCACATAGTCCGTGGGGTCCCTGCCTTTGGTTCCCTCCGGCAGGCCCAATATCCTCAGGTTCTGGCGCTGTGACCGATTCCCCTGATCCTCTATTTTCCCCTTTAGACTTCCCTGAATCGCCATCAGGCTCATTGCCTCCAACTCTAGGGCAGCGATTTGGTCGCTCTGATCCACTGAGGCTTTTCTAATTCCTTCATGGTGCTCCCTGGCCTCCAATCGCCTCTCTGCCTTGTCCAGGGCCACCTGCATGTCATGGCCGCCCTTCTGGGCTTGGTTATGTGTCTACTCTTTGCCCGCTACACAGTTTCCTCATCAGCCAACTTTAAAATGCACAAGTGAACCTCACCATTGGGAATTTGATCCAGTGGAGGTGGGGAATTGCAGAGACCCCGGATAATACCGGGTCAGGCCCGCTAATGATATGCCGACGGCATTTACTGTACTTGCAGAGTGGAATGCATTGACGCCGCTGTCGAGACACCGGAAAATTGTGATTTGTCGGGAAACTGCCAGCCGCCACCATTTCGGCATCAAAAACAATTCTCGACCCAATTGCGTTTCCCAATTCTGGTGTCAGCCGACGGAGATTTTTCCATTTTTTAATCTAAATTTAGTGTACCCAATTCTCTTTTTCCAATTAAGGGGCAATTTAACGTGGCCAATTCTCCTACCCTGCACATCTTTTTGGGCTGTGGGGTGGGATCCACACAAACAGTGATCCGGGGCCAGGATCGAACCTGGGTACTCAGCGCTGTGAGGCAGCAGCGCTCACCATTGCGCCACTGTGCTGCCCCCGATCTTTACATTTTTAACTGACTGGCAATATTGCAATTTGGACTGAGACAGAACAAACTGCTTAACAATGCAAGGTCACATTCCAAGGTGAAGGCGAGAAGCAAACAAATCTCCCTCAGAGCAGCGTGAATAGAAAGACATTTCCTATCATCCAGGCACCCACCAAAACTTGTCATTGTCTCAGGAAGGGACATTAAAAATGCAAAGTACTGGGCATTGAAACAACGGCTGCCACAGACATGTCGAAACCCTCTTGGAAATACACAATGGCTGAAGGAAAGACTGCCCAGCAACTACAGACACAGACTGAAAAGGGTGCAGGTGGGGTTGAGAAAGTCTTCAGCAGAAGAAAGAGGTTGTAGGTGACTCTCTCTCCCTCTCTCTCTTGTGGAACAAACACAAAGAAATCAAGTCTACCAGACACCTACCAGCTCACTGAGATCTCGTAATAATTGCAACATCTTCTACATCTGACCACATGCAAGAAACCAGCGAACACAAATCAGCCGTAGCATTTAAAATCTATACCTCAAGGAAAATCGAAGAACCATTTAACCGTACATCCATTTATCATTTTTTTAATGGACTCTAAACACTTTTGATTGTGCGATGTGTGTGTGCATATGTGTGTGCGTTTGTGTGTGTGCGTGTGTTTGTGTGTGTTTGTTTGTGTGTGCGTTTGTGTGTGCGTTTGTGTGCGTGCGTTTGTGTGTGCGTTTGTGTGTGTGTGCGTTTGTGTGCGTGCGTTTGTGTGTGTGTGTGCATTTGTGTGTGTGCGTATGTGTGTGCATTTGTGTGTGTGCGTTTGTGTGTGTGCGTGTGTGTGCGTGTGTTTGTTTCTGTGTGTGTTTGTATGTGTGCGTTTGTGTGTGTGCGTTTGTGTGTGTGCGTGTGTTTGTGTGTGCGTGCGTATGTGTGTGTGTTTGCATTTGTGTGTGTGTGTGCCTTTGTGTGTGTGCCTTTGTGTGTGTGCCTTTGTGTGTGTGTGTGTGCGCGTTTATGCGTGTGTGCTTTTGTGTGTCCCCTAATGACTGGATGAGGGCTGAATGCTTCATGTCACATTTTGATTATTTTTCTCGGGGTTAGTCGTTAATAAATTTCCTCTTTCTCTGTCTCAACGGATCCTGATTTAATCGGCTCCTAATTTCTCACAGCTTAAATAGTTAAATACATTCTGATTTATAAGAGGCATATTCTCTGGAAAAGAAATGTAAACCTTTGTTGTGGTCACCCAAGGAGATTGAATGGAGAGGAGCCAGTTCACCCTTTCTCACCTGGGCCGAATAATCCTGTCAAAGATATCAGAGCCTTTTTTGAAGGGAATCAGCAAGTTTTCTTGGTGTCCCAAACAGTACACATCCCTCAATAGTTGCTGTATATGGTGCCTTGCTGTAAACAAATTGTTTCTGCGTTTGTTTACATTACCACAGTGACTGAACTCCAAAAGTATTCAATTGGCTGGAAGCACTTTGGGACATCATGATTAAGTGACAAAGGGCTGTCTTTATTTACCACAATTGTTCCAAAATTACATAATTAAATGTTTCACAACTTTTTCTTTCAAAGAACAAAGGAAGATAAAGGAAGGTGCATGGCAAAAAACCTAATGTGGTACTTAAGTGCCCATTTAAGGCCCTATTCCCACCACCATTTGGTTGGTACTTTACCAGTGATGGGTGGGCCGCAATGAATCAGGGGACTACCTGATGTCCTTTAGCATGCTCACTGCTCACTGTCAAAGACCTTTGGCCCTGGGGAACCCACGCCCCCACCCCTCCGTGGTAATGACTGCCCACCCCACCCCACGGCAACACCCATACTCCCACCAACTAACCCCTCTGCAGCCCCACCCCCCACCCCCCCCACCCCCGCTTATCCCGATCCCCACTTTGTTTCAAGAACAGCGTTGAAGGGCTGAATGGTCCACTCCTGGTGGCACTGTTGGAACTAAAGCGCTGACAACTTTGGATTGGTCAACAGTGTCATAATATCCAGTCATGTATATAATGAGATGCAGACAGGCAATGATTGACACATAGGATGACCAGTAAGCATACAACACAGCAGCCAATCACCAGACAGGACACTATCACTATAAAGCCAGAGGGCACTAGGTTTCCCGCTCTCTGTGGATCCAGCCACTGAGACAGTCAGAGTCCACGAGCTAGCAAGTGCAAACACCATGCAGTAGCTAGTAAGTCTGGTCAGGCTACTACTAGGTCACCAGTCAGTTCAGTATAGTGTCGACCCACAGCTGAATATGTATAGCAGTTCTATAGTTGAATAAAACAGTGTTGGATCTTCTCCAGTGTTAGACGTCTGTTTCTAACTTCCCTGCATCGAGTGCAGTCCACATCGAACCAACCTGCCTAACACATCAAACAGCTCTTGGAATTGGGGTTTCATTTGTTAAAAGGACAAAAGTGCCAACGGCAGCTCGTTTGCTGCCTGATTGCCACAGAATCCAGCAGGAGAGTCCCTCAACTGTCCAAGCCGAGGTTGCCACAGGCTTCTTGGCCTGTCATCAGGTCCACCGCTGCCCTGACAAAATCCAGTCCGTTAACTCCGTTTCTCTTTTCACAAATGCTGCCAAGCCTGCTGAGTATTTCCATCATTTTCTGTTTTTATTTCTGGTGAGAGACTGATTAGGATTGACAGTGATTGTCCAGAGATGTATTGCGGCAGTGGGAGTGGAGCAGCTGAAGACAAATCGGGAATGCTACAAGGAATATGGTGGAGTGGAATAAGAGCTCATCTCCAAGACAAAAAACAGACAGCCTGCACTGCAGCAATAACAGAGATTGGTGGCACAAGTTCAGAACCAGACGTGACGGATCAGCTTTAAAGGTAACTGTACCTGGTTGAGTTCTTTTAATCAAACACTGAGTAATTTGTCAAACAATAGGTGCAATATTTTGCAATACCTTAAAACTGATCCTGCCTCCTTCTCCACCGTAATAATTTTTATGATTCCACGTTACTGTTTAAAGAAGTGTTCCAGACTGTCCAAAGTGGTAATCACAAAAGATCATTTAAATAAGGTCAGCTTTGTTATAATTTCTAAACTTGTATTTACAGCGGGCTCTGAATTGAAGAATGTGAAATTTGCCGGGGGGTTACACTGCGACACTGGATCATTGTGATGTCCATGAGGGATATCTTGCAGCAGGACAACTTCAAGAGATTACATTGGGACCCAAACCTTCCTGTCGCTTGCCATTTCAACTCATCGTCCCGCTCTCGTGCCCTCATGTCTGTCCTTGGCCTGCTGCAATGCTCCAGTGAAGCCCAGCGCAAACTGGAAAAACAGCATCTCATCTTCCGATGAGGCCATGCAGACGCTACGACAATGGATGAACGGACATCGCGTGACAATCACCAGGCAGGAATGTTCCCTTCCAGTCGGGGAACGCTTCAGCAGTCAAGGGCATTCAGCCTCTGATCTCCGGGTAAGCGTTCTCCAAGGCGGCCTTCAGGACACACGACAACGCAGAATCGCCGAGCAGAAACGGATAGCCAAGTTCCGCACGCATGAGTATGGCCTCAACCAGGACCTTGGATTGATGTCTCACTACATTCACCCCCCCCCCCCCCCCCCCCCCCCCACCATCTGGCCTGGGCTTGCAAAATCCTACCAACTGTCCTGGCTTGAGACAGTTCATACCCTTTAACCTGTGATTGTCCCTATCTCCAGTCGCACCGTCTGGACCTGTAAAGACTTAATTACCTGCCAAGACTCGGATTCAAAGTATCTCCTTGCATCATTGTCTTTGTCTATATATGTGTTTGTGTAACCTACCTCTTCATTCACCTGAGGAAGGAGCAGTGCTCCGAAAGCTAGTGATTCCAAACAAACCTGTTGGACTTTAACCTGGTGTTGTAAGACTTTTCACTGTGCCTACCTCAGTCTTCCGATTAGGCATGTTACAGTCTTCTGGACTTAACATATAATTCAGAAATTTCCGACTGTGAACTCTTTCCTCCACCTTCATCCCATTTTTATTTCTATCAATTTATTTAAATTTCTTCCATCAATTTGTTTTTCCCTCACCATTATCCCCTCCTTACCACCCCCCTCACCCCCACCTTGGCCATCTGTTCCCTGTTCCTAGTTGCCTTTTGACACACTGCCTAGCTTTGTTCTGCCATTTACACATTCTAATCTCTTTATGTGCCACTATCAGCACCCTTCTTAATCACCCACAATTATATTCTCTTTGTCTTTCTGTCCACGGCATCTTTGTCAATCTCCACCTATTATTGGCCCTATTCAACCACACTGCCCCACGTGCCCGCCCCCCACAACAATAAAAATCTCATCCTTATTCCAGTTCTCTCTAGAAAATAGTTGTCCAGACTCAAAATGGTAGCTCCCTTCTCTCTTCACAGATGCTATCAGACCTGCTGAGATTGTCCAGTATTTTCTATTTTCATTTCAGATTCCAGCATCCTCAGTAATTTGCTTTCATCCAAGAGATTATGGGCACGATTCTCCAGCCTCGCTGCGCACTCGCTCAAGCAAAACTAGACCAGTGAATAGCGGGCGAGGCCAAAAACGAGAACCGCGCCAGGCACCAAACAGTTTGTGATGTAACTGGCCCACTCCCGTAGACAAAATCGGGATCTCGCTGTAGCATGGCAAGAAACCAATTATCACCACTTAACCCTATTTCCATACAATTAACGAGAGCCACCCCATATCCAACAGCCTCCTGTCATTCAGTGGCCTCCCCAGGAAGTGCTCACGCTGGCACTGATTAGTGCTCCTTTTGAAAAATGTGAACCTGGCAGAAGGGCTTCTGTGGAAGTCATTTTTGCTCACAGGCAAAGAGTTAGGTGCTCGGTGGGGGGGTCGGGGACCCTCGGTTTGTGAGGGGGGAGACAATCCCAGCTGGGGTGGGCCGCCAGGGAGAACTGGGGAGGGCAACCGTACCGACCCCTGGATCGTGTGTACCTGTTGCTCAGGCAACGCTTGTCCCTGCCTGTCTGTCCCACCGATCACCCATAATTCCCCACCTGCTGCTGAGGCTTCTGGCCTTGCAGCTGAAGGCCATCGTTAATAGGGAATAGGCAATCGTGGCAAAACCTAAGTGGATTCCAGTGGGTGGGCGGGCCATGTAGCATGTGTGAGTCATTGTCTAGCATCCCAGTCACACTTTGATGCCTGGACACTGTGCTTGAACACTGCAGGAGGAAACACCGCACACGCAGTAGCCAACATCTAAACACCCAGGGAATGGGACACAGCATGCCACAGGAGGCCCAGCCTCAAGAAGGAGACGATGCGGCTCCTGTGCCATGTCCTCATGGTCTTGCCATCATGTCAAGGTCATCACAGCCTTGAACGTTTATGCTTTGAGATCTTTCCAGGGCTTGAGTGGGGATCTGTGTGACATCTCGCAAGCCACAGCCCAGAGGCTCATCTAACTGGTCACGGATGCCCTGTTTGCCCATGTGGAAAACTACATCAACTTCGACATGGACCAAGCCCAGCAAGATGCCCGGGCAGCAGGTTTCTCCACCATCGCTGGGATGCCCAAGGTCCAAGGGTAACAGTTGACACGCATGTTGCCCTGCGCTCACTGGGCAATCTGGGAGTGTCACAGAAAGGGGCTCCACTCCCTGAACATACAGCGACTACCAGATGAAGGTCATGCATGTGTGTGCATACTTCCCAGGGAGTGTGCATGATTGCTACATTCTGGGCAGTCAGTACCTCTCACCCTCTTCGAGGACAACTCCAGGATGGGTGGCTGGCTCTTGGGGGATAAGGGGTATCCGCTGGGGACATGGCTAATGACTTCAGTGCAGAGGCCAGAGACCGAAGTGAAGACCCATGACAACGAGGCCCATGTGGACACCCGGGCTGTGATTGAGCAGTTTAAAACCAGCTTCGGCGCGCACCATTTGGTGACTTGTAGGCATGTTTCTGACTCGGACACCTTGCAGAACTTGGGTGGATTCCGTGAGGCATAGAGACTTCCAGGAAGCCTGTGAGAGGCCTCACCCAGCTGCACCACGCTAGAGAGAGATTGCAAAACGGCTGGTGGATTGTGCCATAGCAATACCTCTGTGGTAGTCACCACTGTTGTATTGTATATATTGCATATGAGGTGTATTACGGTAAGGATCCTGTACTACAGGTACGGGGGTAGATCCCTGCCTGCTGGCTCCGCCCAGTAGGCGGAGTATAAATGTGTGGTCTTTCCGAGCTGCTGCCATTTCAGCAGCAGCTGCGGGAGGCTCCACAACTCTGCGTAATAAAGCCGCAATTACTCTCTACTCTCATCTCGTCATAATTGATAGTGCATCAATTTATTACGCAGTGATTTTACAGCGATGGATCTCCGCATCAAGCCTGATCACCTGCAACTGCACCCTCAAGCAGACAACGCCAAGTCGGCCTACGCACATTGGCTAGCTTGCTTCGAGGCAAACATAGGATCTGTGACAGAACCACCTTCAGAGGCACAGAAGCTCCAGATCCTGTACATGCGGCTGAGCTCTGATATATTTCCCCTCATCCGGGATGCGCCTACCTATGCTGAGGCCATGGCGCTACTGAAAGAGAACTACACTCAGCAGGCCAACAAAATCTACGCCCGGCACCTCCTGTCCACACGGCATCAACTCCCCGGTGAGTCTGTGGAAGATTCCTGGCGTTCCCTGCACGCCCTGGCGAAGGACTGCGATTGCCAGGCTGTTTCGGCCGTTGAGCATTCTGAACTTCTAATTAGAGACGCGTTCGTTACTGGCATAGAGTCAGCTTACATCCGCCAACGCCTCTGAGAAGGGGCTACCCTCGACCTTGTGGCGACCAAGAAACTAGCGATCTCACTCACGGTCGCCTCCTGCAATGTACAGGCATATGCCCCCAACTGCACGGCCCACCCCTCCTGGGCATCGTGGACCCCGCCAGCGGCGGCCCCCAGCCAACCCCAGGCCTGCACTGCATGGCAGCCAACCAACCCTGGGGGACCCAAGTGTTACTTCTGCGGACAGACAATACACCCCACGCAGTGCTGCCCGGCGTGGAGCGCGCTCTGCAAGGCCTGCAGGAAGAAAGGGCATTTCGCTGCTGTCTGCCAGACCCGCTCGATCGCCGCTATTGTCCCTGCACCCTCCACATGTGACCCGTGGGCTCCGCCATCTTCCTTGCCTCAGACTAAGTGCGGCCCGTGGGCACCGCCATCTTGCTCGCCATCTTGCTCTCCTCACAACACGTGCGGCCCATGGGCGCTGCCATCTTGCCTCTCTCAGGACACGTGCAGCCCGTGGGTGCCGCCATCTTTAACGCCACCTGCCACGTGCGCCCCGTGGGCGCCGCCATCTTCCCTGCTTCAGGACCCCTGCTCATCGGGCCACTCATCGCCTGCAACCACCGCCGACCAGCCGCGTCTCGCCTCCATCATGATCGACCAGTCCCGACCGCACAACCTCACGACTGTGTCGATGACAGTGAAGGGAGATGGGCACGAGACATCGTGCCTTCTGGACTCCGGGAGCACTGAGAGCCTCATCCACCAAGGTACGTTAAGGAGCTGCTCAATCACGGTACACCCCATTAACCAGAGAATCTCCCTGGCCTCCAGATCCCACTCCGTGGCGATCCGGGGGTACTGCACCGCCACCCTCACCATCCAGGGCATAGAGTTCAGCAGCTTCCGCCTCTACGTCCTCCCTAATCTCTGCACTGCCTTGCTACTCGGCCTGGACTTCCAGTGCAACCTCCAGAGCCTAACCCTAAAATTTGGTGGACTCCTACCACCCCTTACTGTCTGCGGCCTCACGACCCTTAAGGCCGACCCGCCTTCTCTGTTTGTGAACCTCACCCCGGATTGCAAACCTGTCGCCACCAGGACCAGACGGTACAGCGCCCAGGACAGAACCTTCATCAGTTCTGAGGTCCAGTGGCTGCTACAGGAAAGCATTATCGAGGCCAGCAACAGCCCCTGGAGAGCCCAAGTGGTAGTTTTAAAAACTGGCGAGAAAAACGGGATGGTCGTTGACTACAGTCAGATCATCAATTGGTACACGCAGCTCGACGCGTACCCCCTCCCACGCATATCTGATATGGTCAATCAGATTGCACAGTACTGGGTCTTCTTGACAGTGGACCTAAAATCTGTCCACCACCAGCTCCCCATTTGCAAGGCGGAACGCCCGTACACTGCATTCAAAGCGGACGGACGCCTTTACCACATCCTTAGGGTTCCCTTCGGCATCACTAACGGGGTCTCGGTCTTCCAACGGAAGATGGACCGAATGGTTGTCCAGTAAGGACTGCGAGCCACCTTCCCGTACATGGATAACGTCACCAACTGCGGCCACGACCAGCCGGACCATGACGCTAACCTTTCCAAATTCCTCCACACCGCCAAACTCCTCAACATAACCTACAACAAGGAAAAGTGCGTGTTCAGCACTAACCGATTAGCCATCCTCGGCTATGTGGTTCAAAATGGAGTTCTAGGGCCCGACCCAGATCGCATGCGCCCCCTCATGGAACTCCCCCTTCCCCATTGCCCCAAGGCCCTCAAACGATGCCTAGGGTTCTTCTCGTACTATACCCAGTGGGTCCCTAACTATGCGGACAAGGCCCGCCCACTCATTCACTCCACCGCTTTCCCCCTGATGGCCGAGGCTCACCAAACCTTCAACCATATCAAGGCCAACATTGCCAAGGCCGCAATGCACGCGGTCGACGAGATGCTCCCCTCAGATGTCACTCTGGCCGTCACCCTCAACCAAGCAGGCAGGCCTGTGGCATTCTTTTCACGCCCACTCCATGCCTCCGAAATTCGGCACTCCTCCATCGAGAAGGAGGTCCAAGCCATAGCAGAAGCTGTGCAGCCTTGGAGGCATTACCTGGCCTGCAGGAGATTCACTCTCCTCGCTGACCAATGGTCAGTTGCCTTCATGTTCAACAACACACAGAAGGGCAAGATCAAAAACGATAAGGTCTTGAGGTGGAGGATCGAGCTCTCCACCTACAATTACGAGATTTTGTATCGCCCCGGTAAGCTCAACGAGCCCCCCGATGCCCTATCCTGAGGTACATGTGCGAGTGCACAAGTGGACCGACTCTGGACCCTGCACGACGACCTCTGCCACCCAGGGGTCACCCGTTTTTTTCACTTCATAATGGCCCGCAATCTGCCCTACTCCATCGAGGAAGTCAGGGCTATCACCAGAGACTGCCAGGTCTACACGGAGTGTAAACCGCACTTCTACTGGCCAGACCGAGCGCACCTGGTGAATGCCCCCTGCCCTTTTAAACACCTCAGCGTGGATTTCAAAGGGCCCCTCCCCTCCACCGACCGAAACCCGTACTTTCTTAACGTGGTTGACGAATACTCCAGATTCCCCTTTGTCATCCCATGCCCCGATATGACGTCTGCCACCATCATCAAAGCCCTCAACACAATCTTCGCTCTGTTCGGTTTCCCCGCCTACGTCCACAGCAACCGGGGATTCTCATTTATGAGCGATGAGCTGCACCAGTACCTGCTCAACAGGGGCATTGCCTCGAGCAGGACGACCAGCTACAACCCCCGGGGAAACGGGCAGGTGGAGCAGGAGAATGGGACGGTTTGGAAGGCCGTCCAGCTGGACCTATGGTCCAGAAATCTCCCGGCCTCCCGCTGGCAAGAGGTCCTCCCCGACGACCATTACTCCATTCGGTCACTCCTTTGCACTGCAACTAACGAAACTCTCCATAAACGTCTCTTTGCCTTCCCCAGGAAGTCCACCTCCGGGGTTTCGCTCCCAACATGGCTGGCAGCTCCAGGACCTGTTCTCCTCCGTAAGCACATTCGGCTCCACAAGGTGGACCCATTGGTTGAGAGGGTACAACTACTTCTCGCGAATCCCCAGTACACCTACGTGGTGTACTCCGACGGCCGCCAAGACACAGTCTCCCTCAGGGACCTGGCTCCAGCTGGGTCCCCACACACCCCCCCCCCCCCTTGCCCCGGCACCAACCCCCTCCCCCCAGTGCACCTCACCACAGCCCCCGCTCCAGGATGATCCGTCCTCCCCTTGGTCCCACCCGAGGATGAAGATGAGGTCGACACGCTCCCGGAGTCACCGACGTCCGAACCGACGCCTGCATCGACATCGGGACTGTGGCGCTCGCAACGACGGATCAAGGCGCCCAATCATCTGAATTTGTAAACTTTTCCTAAAATGTTAAACACCAGCATGTAAATAGCCTGTAAACACCAGCATGTAAATATGTAACCACCCCCACTGGACTCTTTTTTTAACAGGGGGTGAATGTGGTAGTCAGCACTGTTGTATTGTATATATCACATATGAGGTGTATTACGGTAAGGCCCCTGTACTACAGGTACAGGGGTAGATCCCTGCCTGCTGGCCCCGCCCAGTAGGTGGAGTATAAATGTGTGGTCTCTCCGAACAGCAGCCATTTCATCAGCTGCTGTAGGAGGCCACACATCTCTATGTAATAAAGCCTCGATTACTCTCTATTCTCGTCTCGTCGTAATTGATAGTACATCAACCTCCTCAGCTACAAATGAAAGCAACTTTTAAAACATTCACCCAATTGGAAAATATTAACCACAGCAGCTTTGGCAAAGATTCTTCCAGACTCGAAACACTAGCTCCCTTCCCTCTCCACAGATGCTGTCAAACCTGCTTTAATCGTCCAACATTTTCTGTTTTTGTGTCAGATTCCAGCATCCACAGTAATTTGCATTTGTCTTTGTTTTTAATGCTTTACCGGTTACTTTGAAGGGCCTTGGGTGTATCTCATTTGTCCAGATGTTCTGTAGAGATATATCGCATTTGATTTTCTCCGAACAGATGTGTTGCTGACCTATACATATCTGACAGATCCTAGAGTCAGGTTTCTTGGATCTGTGCCTGTTCAGAGTGTTGAAGGACTAATCTGAAGAGCTGGTTCCTCCATCCTTAAGGTCAGTATGAAAATATGTTGTGGTTACATCACCTTAGCTCCGTGCTGGAAATTTCAGTTATGGATTTGATATCCATACAGGAGTAAACATGCTGAACAGAAATGCGACAGTGTCTGCTCCACACTATTATCGATGGTTTCTTCACATCCATTACTGGACTGTATTTTTCTATCCCACAGACTATTTGTCAAAACACAATAAAAGAGTCAGCAGGAATTAAATTAGCTGCCAAACACACAAACTCTGGGCTCTCCACAGGGTGGAGCAGATACATGTACTTCTGATGAATTCTATTCACCATCACAACACACCCACTCTGCTCAATAATGCCACACACAACATCCCCAGTTCCCTGAGGATGTACAAGACCAGGAGCCATTGTACTTACCGAACCATTTATCTCTCCATCTTTCTGGTGCGGGGGTTTATTTTTCTTTATTTATTTAAAATAGTAATTTTCTCTCCCTCCCCTTTCCTCTCGTGAAACTGGTTAGGCTTATACTGAGCAGAGCTACACAGGTCCCAACATAACCTTGTCTAAATGGTCGTTCTGTCATGTGTGAATCTCGGCAGTGAATGGTCAGCTATCCAAGATTCCACATGCAGACACTTCCCACCAGGAGAACAGTCTGGAGCAGCAATCCTGACTGATTATTTTTTCAATTGGGGATGCTTGGGCCAATTGTAACGTACATTCCGTATCCTTGGCCCAGACTGACTAAGTCAACACAGACTCAGGAATGAGGCTTGGAGCTCCTGGTATGTCTGATTCGATTGGAATCACAGGGTGGCGAGCCCCCTGCTGGTGTCTTTTCAGAAATCCGGATGATTTGAATGGCTGGGTCTTTTTCAATGCTGCTTTGAGTGTTCAGTGGCAGCTGACTGGTGGTGAGGGATGAGGATATGAAGAGAAGGCTTCCAACAATAACGTGAGTCTGGAAAAGGGTGCTGCCAGGGCCTCACCCCTGGAAGGGGAAACATGAAGCATCAGGGGCCCGGATTTCCCTTCTTCTCGACTAAAGAACATTTTTTCACCTCTTCAGTGAACTCAATGGCTTCTCAACAGCTTCTCCTGGGGTGCAGCCGTAGAGCTGGCACCCTCTTTGGGGGCCCATTTAGCTCGGTTGGATGGACAGCTGGTTTGTGATGCAGAGCGAAGCAAAAGCGTGGGTTCAATTCCCGTACCGGCTGAGGTAATTCATGAAGGCCTCGCTTTCTCAACCTTGTCCCTCGCCTGAGGTGTGGTGATCCTCAGGTTAAATCGCCACCAGTCAGCTCTCCACCTCAAAGAGGAAAGCAGCCTCTGGTCATCTGGGACGATGGCGACTTTACTTATCTTATCCTGTTCAAAACTGGGTTAACACTCCATTCAGGTCCCATGGGTCCCAGTAGCAGCGTTAAAATGGAGAATCATTGTGAATGGAGCAGAAAATGGAGCTATTCTCATTTTGTCTGTTGTCCCCATTCCTTGCCTGCTGAGCAGGAACAGTTAAAAGTCTTCCTTTAACGTTCTGAGACATGCATTACTTATTTTAACATTTCTGCTTCATAGTGGCTCCATCGCCATCAGCAGGATCTGACTGCCCTCATTTTGTGCCCTTGGCTTGAATCCACAATGTAATAGCCCGATAGTAAAATATACTGACAATTGAATCGTAGATTCTCTATAGTGCAGAAGGAGGCCATTCAGCCCATCGAGTCTGCACCAACCCTTCGAATGAGCATTTCTACCCTGCCCTCGCCACATAACCCCATGCGCATCCGGAAGAAACGCATGCAGACGCGGGGAGAACATACAAAATCCACACAGGCAGTCACCCAAGGAGCGGCACGATGACGCAGTGGTTAGCACTGCTGCCTCATGGAGCCGAGGACCCGGATTCGATCCCGGCCCCGGGTCACTGTCCGTGTGGAGTTTGCACGTTCTCCCCGTGTCTGCGTGGGTCTCACCCCCACAACTTTAAAAGATGTGCAGGGTAGATGAATTGGCAACGCTAAATTGCCCCTTAATTGGAAAAAAAAGAATTGGATACTCTGAATTTATGTGAGGCAGCAGTGTGAACCACTGAGCCACCGTGGCACCCCTATCATCGCTTTTCTGTGGAGTCAGGGCTAGCTTAGCAGAGAGCTAAACAATGTGGCATCATGCTTCAGAGCACAATTTATCCATTCCATGAGTACTCTGCCCAAAGACAAATCCTTGCCACACTGCCTGCTGAAGCTTCGTCCTGAGCTATTGCATTAGCAGTTTTTGTCAGTAATGGTTTGTCACTGCCTTCCACTCTCAGGGACAGAGTGAGGAGGCAGCTCTCTAATCTACCTCAGCCGGAATGGGAATGGAACCTGTACTGTTGACTCTTTCTGAACCGCACATTAGCCATCCAGCCAGCTGAGCTAATTAGCTCCCAGTCCATCCATGGTGATGTTAGAATACTCAGAACATGTCTGCATTTTAAGATCTCCATCACTGCAAAAAGATAAGAATTTATTTACCCTTGTTCGGCTCACTATTACATATAAGCCTTGGCAGTAACACAATTACAGGCCTTCTAGTGATTCCACAAATGGAGGTGCCAAGGCCAGGATTTCCCCTGACCAAACAACTTCAGGCAAATGAAACCTTTTCATCCCTCCAAGTTGATGTTTGTATTCTTGCCCTTTCGAGTTGACACACTGGGAAGCTGGTGTGTGGAATCACTGTGGAATGTCATTGCAGTATGAATCTTCGCCCACCCACCAGCTAACATTCTGCAGCAGTGAGTGAATCTTATCTGCTTAATGTGTACATTGTCACAGTGCCAAGCAAGGCCTTGTCAGTGGCTAAATGGAGCTCTTGAGGCCCACTTTCCATTTTGGTCAGTGGACACTCCTTGACAATATGAACCATTGTTTCAATTGCAGCACAGCTGCAGCCTGGATGGCCTTGCTGACCCCAGGGGGGTTCGATGGCTGCTCAAAGGCCTTGGCCAGTGCGGAATGAGCGAGTGTTTCTGTGTACTGGAGTCTGGCCGTTGCTAATCATGGCAGCTGAGACCCAGCCTGTGCCTTGTTTGGGGTCTACAGCCGGTTGGAGCTCCTTCGACTCAAACTTCACAACTACAGCTGCTCTCACCCCGGTGGGAGATGAGCATGTCCCACACCTGTCACTCTGGGACGCTCATCAGTGAGAATGCCAGATTGTCCGTGCACTGACCGCTTTGCACAACTTAACAACAAAAGTCTTTCGACCCAAAGGAGAGAAAATTCTCATCTCATCAGCTCCTGGTGTGTTCCAGTACAAACTCCAATTTTCCTCAGTCTTTTTAAGTGTTGGGCAGGATTCAAAGGAATGGTTTCCAAGTGTGGTAGCGAGCGGGAACTGCCTGAAGCTTCCCGTTGCTGGCTATCACCGCTATAAAACGTTAATTGGATTCCTTAACGAGGCCCCATGGGCTTCACACTGCTAATGACTGTCCTGCTGGCTGATTCGCCAGCTCGCCAGCCCCCTGCTATCAGGGGAGAGGGACTGAGCTCTGCGCAGTCAACCCCACACGGCTCGCAGCCATGTCACCAAGCAGACTAGCCCCACGATTCGGGGAAGCTGACCTGGCCAGACTGTTGAACACGGTCAAAATCAGACGGGATGCTCTGTTCCCCTGAGGGTCTCGGAGGGTCAGCCACAGGGCAGCCAGTGCCGTCTAGGAGGAAGTGGCAGCGGCCGACAGCTTGGGGGGGGGGGTCACCAGGAAGACCGGCACCCAATGCTATAAGAAAGTCAACGACCTCCCTCGGGCCGCACGGGTGGGTGGCACCATTCACCCCCCACCCCCACCATGGGCATACACCTGGCACTGTCCCTGCCCAGCACTGCTCCATGCCCCAGCCCACCCATGTCCAGCAATGCCTCCCCCACACCCCCAAAACTCCCCATTTCCCCCTTACTCCCCCAGTACTCCTCTTTCCCCATACTCTCCTTCCCACCCCATACTATTACCTCCCCCCTGCTGAAACCACCCCCCTGCCCCCCACGATGAATGACTTGTGCAGCTCACGATACCCCCTCTGTGTCCCCACAGGAGACAGTGGCCCACAGCAGACGGGAGAGGGCCCAGGCAGGCGGCGGGGTGCCAGATATCAGAGTCCTCACCCCCCACGAGGAACGGGTCCTGGAGGTCGCGGGGTGGTTAAGGACAGATCTGTCACCAACATGGTGACATGGCGTATGGCACAGAAGTGAGGCTCTACCCAGCCTCCACCCAGATGACCTGTCACACGTGTGTTGTTATTGCCAAACAGAATGATCCATCCCTGCCACTGACCACAAGTCCATTCACCTGCAGGATCCTCATCCGACAGTGCTGACCCATCTAGAGTAGACCCTCCCCCCACCTCCCATGAGAACATCTCGGAGGGCAGCTCAGAAGAGACCAGTGTATTCACAGCACAGCTGTCACTCCCACCCTCCACCTGCGCAGAGACACACACCTCGGTAGGTGATGTAGTGGACAGGCTCCTGGAGCACATTCTGGTGAGCACCAAACAGCTAACGCCCAAGAGAGACAGCAGTCAGAGGTCTGCTGGATCCCAGGACCCAGCTGGGTCCCAGCCAGATGCTGAGCCTCTGGGCCAGGTTTACCCGGAGCTGATGCGGCCATAAGATTCAGGGGGGCATGTGAGCAACACTCCAGCAGGTTCATAGCCAATTGGAAAAGTCCCAGAGGCTGCAGGCACATAAGATGGCGCCGGCAATGTGTGGCATAGAGGCCAACATCGTTAGAGTGGCAACCGCAGTGGAGAGCCTGGAGCACGACATTAGCAACAGGAGCGGAGGTGTCCAAGGCAGTCAGTGACGGCCATGACTGAGCACTTCGACAGCATGTCCCAGTCACTGGGAGATGTGTCCCCGTCCCAGGTGGACCTTCATGAGGTGCAGCAGGGCATGCCCCAATCTCAGGTGGGCATTGCAGAGACGCTGCAGAGCATGTCCCAGTCACTGAGGAGCATCGACAAGGATGTCGACACCATGCTGCAGACATTGGCATGCCACCAGAACTTGGTTCAGCTGCCCCTCCATCCCAAGGTGAACCCCAGGGCCCAATGGGCACTGACTGGGAGGAGGGGGCACTGGGTTCCAATCTGGAGCCACCCTACAGAGTAGCGAGGGCGGCCACCAGCTTCCCCAAGTTCCACCTTCCTTGCTGCCGGCAAGTATGCCGCGTCGCTCTAACCCCAAGACCCCCAGAGGATGCCCACCAGGGTCATCGATGGCCATGGGACGCGGTAAGCAGCTGACTGCCACCACCTCTGAATTGCATCCTTGGGAGACAGCTTTGCGTAGCGGTAGAGCATGGAACGCTAAGCAAGTCGAGGATCACTGAGAGGGCATGGGGTGGAGGGTTGGGGGTAAGGGGAGGGAGCAATGCGGGTCCAGCACCAATGCCCTGCCCCAGCTCCTGGGCATGGAGGCCCTGGATGCCTCCAACCCTAACCCTGGGGCAGCACGGTAGCATTGTGGTTAGCACCAATGCTTCACAGCTCCAGGGTCCCAGGTTCGATTCCAGCTTGGATCGCTGTCTGTGTGGAGTCTACACATCCTCCCCGTGTGTGCGTGGGTTTCCTCCGGGTGCTCCGGTTTCATCCCACAGTCCAAAGATGTGCGGGTTAGGTGGATTGGCCATGATAAATTGCCCTTAGTGTTGGGTGGGGTTACTGGGTTATGGGGATAGGGTGGAGGTGTTGACCTTGGTAGGGTGCTCTTTCCAAGAGCCGGTGCAGACTCGATGGGCCGAATGGCCTCCTTCTGCACTGTAAATTCTATGAGACCCCCCAACCACACCACGTGCAGATGATGGGTGTGAGCAAGCACTCAGCAATCAGGCAGGACTCAGACTGTGCCAGAGATTGAGGAGCATCAGCGCTCAGCTCTCAGCGAGTTATCATCATCCCCCTGCCCTCGACAGTGACCCGCTGACAGCGACGTCACAGCTCCTTGTTGCTCGTTCTGGGTGAGTGTGCTTAACACTCAATTTGGCTCTGTTTCTTTACTTAGCTCTGGAGTCACCAGATATCGTTAAGATACCGCCACAAGTTTCAAGGTGAAGTTAAAAGCAATAAAACCATACACCAATTAGTAAGTTCAAACAACTGAGTTTATTATAATACAATTATAATAACTACCCATGCACACGCTAAAAGGATTAAACTATTCCTACCGCTAAATAAACTAATACTTATCTCGAAGGAACTGCCGGGTCAGGGAACAAGGCCTCTTGCTCTGCTCTGGTCTGCAGACTTCAGGTTGGTATAAGTTAAAAGGGTCAGGAGTGTCTATCTCTGGTAGCAATCGTTGTGAGACACTTACTTGCTGGCTGCTGCTGTCCCCAAACCTCTCTCTCTCTCCTTCAAGGTCTTCTTGGCAAAAGCTGGTCGAGGTGCTGGTCCACGGAGGAGTGCTGGTCAAAGAGAGAGGAGGGCTGGACGAGAAGACTGAACCATGTGTGGGACCTGTCTTTTATAGGTCCCAGGGATCCGTGCCCCTTTGGGCGGACTCCCTTACCTGCTTGGAATCGATTGGGTCTCTTCCCAATCGATATGTTTGAATCCCCCCAATACTGAGGCTGTTCCTTAGCTACTGGGCGGGCTCTCGGGCTCTTTGTTTTCGAACCCTGTTGGTGCCCGAGTGTCTGGTATCCTTTACAATGTTGCAGTTGCTTCCCCATTTGTGTCCATTGTCTCTGGAATCGTTCCATTAACATGCTAACTATCTAGGAGATTGCCTCATTAGTATGCGGAATGTTCGTTTCGGTGCTGTCTGCTTTCTTAGCAGACAGAATCCACACCTGCTAGGTGCAGCCTGCTGGCGCTGCAAACATTGTCCATTTTATCCTATATGCTTTGCGTTCCTCCATTTTGTATTCAGGGAAATGGCCAACTTCGGTGGCTACACCCTGGAGTGATGTAACACAAAACCTGGGAGGGTGGAACAAGGTTGGGGGTGGGGAGGTAAAGGAATAGGGTGGGGGGTAAGGGGCGTGGGAGAGGGACGGTGGGTGGGTGAAGGGGGAAGAGGGAGGGGGTGGGAAAAAGGGGGAGGGGGAAGGCTGAGGGATGGGGGAGGGGCAGGAACAGAGAGGGAAGGGGCAAAGGGAGGGGAGGGCAAAAGGGGGGAGGGGGAAGGCTGAGGGATGGGGGAGGGGTAGGAACAGAGAGGGAAGGGGCAGAGGGAGGGGAGGGGGAAGGCTGAGGGATGGGGAGCAGGAACAGAGAGGGAAGGGGCAGAGGGAGGGGAGGGGGAAGGCTGAGGGATGGGGGAGCAGGAACAGAGAGGGAAGGGGCAGAGGGAGGGGAGGGGGAAGGCTGAGGGATGGGGAGGGGCAGGAACAGAGAGGGAAGGGGCAGAGGGAGGGGAGGGGGAAGGCTGAAGGATGGGGGAGCAGGAACAGAGAGGGAAGGGGCAGAGGGAGGGGAGGGGGAAGGCTGAGGGATGGGGAGGGGCAGGAACAGAGAGGGAAGGGGCAGAGGGAGGGGAGGGGGAAGGCTGAGGGATGGGGGAGCAGGAACAGAGAGGGAAGGGGCAGAGGGAGGGGAGGGGAAGGCTGAGGGATGGGGGAGCAGGAACAGAGAGGGAAGGGGCAGAGGGAGGGGAGGGGGAAGGCTGAGGGATGGGGGAGCAGGAACAGAGAGCGAAGGGGCAGAGGGAGGGTGAGAGGAGGAAGGCTGAAGGATGGGTGGAGAGAGGGTAGGAGGGGGAAGCGAAGGGAGGAAGGAGGGAGGAGGAGAATGACGGTCGAGGCCATGCTACGTGAAGCTGGCGAGGATGAAGGCTTCTCTAGCCCTCCGGGCTTGCCGGACTCTCGCTACTGCCACCCCAGCCTCCAGCTCGACCTGGAGGTCGTCCCGGGCTCGTTCTCCAGCCCCTGCTGGACCGACACCTTCTCATCCTCTGCCTCCTCCTCCACCTCCAGCACGTCATCCTGCTGCTGTGCCAGGTTGTGGAGGGCACAGCAGACTACTACAAAGCGAGTGCACCACCAGAGGGTTGAGGCATCAGAATGGTATCTTGAGGACTCTGATGCACCGCTCAATGGCACCCCGGGCGAACACATGGGCCTCGTTGTATCGGGTCTCCGCATCACCAGCCTCTGTACTGGCGTCATTAACCAGTTCCTCAACGGGCACCTCTTATCCCCCAAGAACCAACCAGTCATCCTGGAGTGGTCCTCGAAAAAGCCGGGGATGTCCGACTGCCCCAGGATGTAGCTGTCGTGCACACTCCCTGGGAAGTGTTCACACACGTGCATGATCTTCATGTGCTGGTAGCACATGAGCTGGATTTTTAGATTTAGAACAGTACAGCACAGAACAGGCCCTTCGGCCCTCGATGTTGTGCCGAGCAATGATCACCCTACTCAAACTCACATATCCACCCTATACCCGTAACCCAACAACTCCCCCTTAACCTTACTTTTTAGGACACTACGGGCAATTTAGCATGGCCAATCCACCTAACCCGCACATCTTTGGACTGTGAGAGGAAACCGGAGCACCCGGAGGAAATCCACGCACACACGGGGAGGACGTGCAGACTCCGCACAGACAGTGACCCAGCCGGGAACCGAACCTGGGACCCTGGAGCTGTGAAGCATTGGTGCTAACCACCATGCTACCGTGCTGCCCACGGTGAACCCCTGGATCTGGGGCATGCCGTCGACAGTGGAGAATCCAGCTGCTCGGGCATATTCTTGGGCCTCATCCATGTCAAAGTTTATATAGTTTGCTGCCCGGGCAAACAGGGCATCCGTGACCTCACGGAGGCACTTGTGGGCTGTAGCTTGTGAGATGCAGCACAAATCCCCACTCGAGCCCTGAAATTACCCTCAGGTGTAGAGGTTCAGGGCTGCGGGGACCTTGAGGGCCATTGGGAGCGGGTATCCTCCTTCTCCATGCGTTACCAAGTCTGCGAGGACATGGTGCCGGTCCACCCCCTTGTTGAGGCAGAGCCTCTTGTGGCACATGCTGTCCACCATCTGTTTGAAAAATCAGTGACGACTGTACACCTTAGGCTGTCACTGGCCACCATCTCTGGGTGTCTGCCTGGCCTATTGGGCATCCAGGTCCTCAGGGTGTGGGGTGGGGCGCTGCACATGGGCTGCTGCCTCAAGGCTCAGTGAACGCTGCTGTCGCCTCCTCCTCCAGCATCTGGCCACCTGGCCAGCCAGCAGGACTGTGAGGGAAGCTTCCACAGGTTCCAAAATATCATTCATCTCATGTAATATCCGTGAGGAATTGGAGAGCATGTGAGGCCGACAACCTGCGGAGTCCTCCGCCCCAGGACCCTCAATCCCCCCCCCCCCCCCCCCCCCCCCCCCCGAGCGACATCCCCCACACCCTGCCATCCAACACTGCTTGCCTGCACACTCCCGGCTGTAGTGAGGGCCCCTGCTCACCGGACCCCACACCCAGCCCACCACTGTCTGTGATCATGCAGTGGTATCGATTTAACATGGCTCAGCGAATCCCGGCCCGGAAAAGTCGGTCACCGGGTTCATGACCCGATTGAGGAAACAGGGCGAATTTTGCGAATATGGGACTTCATTATCCGAAATGTTGCGCAATCGCCTCTTCTGTGGCATCGGGCACATCGAGATACAAAGGGGGCTCTTGGCTGAGCCTTCTCCAAATGGAGAAATTAAATTCGCCACCCGGGGGTCAGAGGAGGGTTTCCACAAAACGTGAGACCCATTCACTTGACTGTTCCAAGACCTGTTTGTAGCCAACAGCCAATAAGCCAAAGAAAAGGAAAAATTAGTCAGGATACAGCCAGGAAGGGGGGGGGGGGGGGGGGGGGAGAGGGTGGGAAAAAGAGACAGAATCCAACCATACCCAACAAATAGCACAAGATAAGGCATCACACCAACCCAACTGGAGCAGGGTACAAGAATAAACAAGTGAAGAAGGCACGCTAGACAGCCAAAAAGGGGGGGGGGGGTGTCATCAGGAGGAAAAGGGGGAGAGGGGTGCAGGGGACCCAGCCAGAATTAAAAGCCCTACTGGAAAACGGAAAACAGGAAACTGTGACCATTGTAAATAATGTAAGACAACTGATGTAAATAACAGAAGCAGGCCGATATGTATACATATTTTTTGATCCTCTTTTTCTTTTTTCTTCAAATGTACGTCCACACTTATTCTTGCTCTGTATAACTACAAAAACCTCAATAAAAACATTTTTTAAAAAAAGAATTGGGGCGGCACGTGGCACAGTGGTTAGCACTGCTGCCTACAGCGCTGTGGACCCGCATTCAAATCCCGGTCCCGGGTCACTGAACGTGTGGAGTTTGCACATTTTCCCCGTCTGCGTGGGTTTCACTCCCACAACCCAAAGATGTGCAGGTTAGATGCATTGGCCACGCTAAATCGCCCCATCATTGGAAAAAAGAATAATTAGGTATTCTAAATTTATTTTAAAAAAAGAAAAGATTTGAACACAGAATCAGTAGATCGATAAAAGATGCCGGTGTTTATGTATTTACATTGTGTACCTTGTGTTGCCCTATTATGTATTTTCCTTTTATTTTATTTTCTTTTCATGTACTAAATGATCTGTTTGAGCTGCTCGCAGAAAAATACTTTTCGCTGAACCTTGGTGCAGGTGACAATAAACAAATCCAATCCAGAAAGACAGTAAAGGATTGAAAACATCTAAAAACAAATCTTGACATTTGCTCTCTTTAATCGACCCAACTCATTCTGCAATATGTCTTTATATTTACATCAGACTTCCTGGAAAACACTGTCCAATATTTTGAAGATCTCCAACCAGTTCAACTTGATTTGGTGCAGCCAATCGCATCCCAAGAGACTTGGTCGATGTCACTTGACAAGGATCATAGGTAGCAGGGCATCCTGTTGCTGATACGACACTGGTGTTGTGGTTGTCCCAAAGACTTTCAGGGTTTTACCCGTATGTGTCACCAACTTGGCCGCTGTGCTACTCAGGTTTAAAGACTGAACTGCTTCTGGAAGATATTTGAATGTTTGTTCACCCACAACCGTGACCTACATACCGGTATCAACCTCCATCTTTAATGGTCTTCCATTTACTGTGAGGACTATCTCAATTGAGTCTGTTTTACTCACTTTCACCATGTTTAATCTTCATCTAAATTCCTCTCCACTTTGATCACTGGAGTCATGACTTGGTTTGTTTTGATTTGGTGTGTTATGTCTGGCACAGCAACATTCCTGGATCTGGCCCTTCCTATTGCACCAAAATCAAATAAACTCTGCAGCGGCTGGCTTCTTTTTTTTAAATTTAGAGTACCCAATTCAATTTTGTTTTTCAATTAAGGGGCAATTTAGCATGGCCAACCCACCTGCCCTGCACATCTTTGGGTTGTGGGGGTGAGATCCACGCGGGCACAAGGAGAATGTGCAAACTCCACCTAGGCAGTGACCCGGGGCCGGGATCGAACCCAGGTCCTCAGCGCCATGAGGCAGCAGTGCTAACCACTGCGCCGCCGTGCCACCCCAGTGGCAGGCTTCTTGGGGGTGGTCTCCCCCACATTGGTATCGATCATCATGGCTTTCTGGCTGACGACCCATTTTCTTCCCTGACCACCGTCTATGATCTGTTCCTGGGATGGTGGTTGAACTTCCTCTGTGCCTGTCGACCTGGCTGCGTGCCTTTCAGCCTGACCGCCCCACAGCTGGTTCGCCTCGCCCTCTTGCATGTTTTGAAGCTCTGCGCATTCTCTTGGTGCTCCCGGTTGCAGGTGCAACTTCAAATGCCCTGTCTAGGGTAATCTTCATTGCAGCCAGAAGATTCTTTTGCACAAATGGTCGTGCAGCATGTCACCGAGCACTGTGCCGAACTCACAACGCTCGATCATTTGACAGAGTCTGGCAAAAAAAAGGCAGAGATCATCTCTCCTGGGTGCCTGACAGCCAAATTAAACATGCATCATAGTATGATCGAGGGTCTGGGGTTGAAATGCTCCCTGACCAGCTTCACCAACTGGTCGAATGACTTTGTGTCAGGTGCCTCAGAGGACGTCAAAATTCCTTATGAGGTTATAGGTCTAGGGCCTACAAACCATTAACAGGACAACTTTCTGTTTATCCTCCCCGTTATCTCATTTACTGTCATGAAGTAATGGAGCTGCTCAATATATTGGCTCCAGTTTTCTGCCCCCTGGTCAAATGGGTCAAACTTCCCAATCGTGGGCAGTTTTTCATTCACTGTTTTATGATGCAGTTGACGCTTTTTGATTTCTCTGTTTGTTTTGGAGGTTTCTGCCCTCCCCGTCAAATTCTGAACTACTGGTGACCTGTGATTGATCTGGTTTACATTCGTCACTGATGTGGTGGCTCAGGACAATATGGAACAAGGGTTTCTTGGTAACAAGCAAAGGTAAACATTACACAGGCAGAGTTATTAAACTGGTCTTCACTCTCTGGCCCCAGGGTCCAATCTGACGGGACCCCGTTCCTAGGGCCCCACGCTATTCCCCATTGGTCAGGGTTCACGCGCTCCTCCACGATTGGTCCTCAGCCAGTCACTTGGGCCGTTAGGGCTCACCCCTTAAAGGGGCCATGCTACCACAATGGCCTTACATTTTTAAGTAGTTCTGTCATATTTCAAATTGCAAATTTCCAGTTAGTTGCAAGTTGAAAAATCATTTTTTTCAAAATTAAAGGGGCATTGCCTCGAGATAGCACACCACATGTCTCATTCTATTGGAACTGGAAATGGGCGGGCTTGAGGCAGGTTGGAGTTGGGCTTAAAACCCCCAAAAAATGTCAACTTTAACACCCAGCCCAAACCAACCTCTTTTGGCTGTTAAAATGTACCTCAAGGAGTCACTACAGAAGTAGATTGGAGTAGATGGTAGATTGGAGTAGATGGTAGATTGGAGTAGATGGTAGATTGGAGTAGATGGTAGATTGGAGTAGATGGTAGATTGGAGTAAAGTCCCAACGTTCTCAATGAAAAATTAAATGAAATGAAATACTTGAACACCTGCTATTTTGAATGTACATTAATAACCTAAACATAATAAACAACCTCAAACTTCCAAGTTCTCAAACAGCACTGGCATAGAGAACAGGAAAGGTGAGGGATAGAATTCCAATTGGAGGGAACATTGCTGGAACAACGGAGTGGTATTAAGCCAGATGTCCAGTGACTTTACGTTGGAATGTCCTCTGCTGAAACCCTCCACACCTTTGTGTGATTAATAGCAGAACTTTCCACCAGGCAAGAGTGCCTCCCATTGTCAATTTGCATTAAAAGTAAGCAACATGTTGAAAGCCGTACTTATAGGACTTGGTACGGTGATTTATTTTGAAGGCTTTGCTTTGTTTTTCTTTTTTAGTGAGAATAAATATAAAATATTTATGTAGATCAAAAAGAAGCTAAGTCACTGGACGAGATGTGAATTCATTCAATACCCACCCACTTATGGCAGAGTTAAAATGGGGCCCATGACCTCCAAATTCATTGGACACCACCCGGGAGTAAAACATTTATGTCAGTGGAACAGGAAGGCCGGTAAGGAAGGGAGAATTTGTGAAGTGACTCCTACAAACTTCCATTTCCGCTTAGAAATAGCAAAATATCTAACCACGGGATACATACTGCAGTGCTATTTGCCAAGTCAATGTCAAATTAATGATGGGAAATGTTTGTAAAGCATCCAATCACTATATTTACCGATACGTGTGCAACAGGATGAAGGAGGTCTGGCCAGTAAAATCAGCCGACACCAGAGCCAGTGATGGCACCTGCAATTAAACCATCAGCTGAATCTGCAGACTTTGGCAGAGCGAGCTGACAGTGACTGAGGCAGCTCCCTCTCTGCCTGCTCGAGTGTAGCAGGGAGGCTGGCAAATCTGTTGCAGGCAGACTTGCTTTAAACCTCCATCACTGAGATGAGAATGCCAGCGGCAGTCAAGACAGCATGTCCCTCAATTTCGACACCTCTTTCTCTGCCTCCTCCACCCGTACTGCTCCATTTACCAAAATGACAGGCAGCCTTGTGGCCTGTTAGCAGGAGCATGTTTCTCCTCAGACATGAGTGAGGGGATGTGCGCCTAGGTTTTTTAGTTTTAATGTCAATATTAACCTATTTATTTTAAAGGAATGCTAAACCTAACCTAACCTAAACCTCCGAATATGAGTTTACAGTGGTTATGGCAGGCTTCAAAACATGTTGTGGAGATGCCGGCGTTGGACTGGGGTGAGCACAGTAAGAAGTCTTGAAATGAAATGAAAATCGCTTATTGTCACGAGTAGGCTTCAATAAAGTTACTGTGAAAAGCCCCTAGTCGCCACATTCCGGTGCTTGTTCGGGGAGGCTGTTACGGGAATCGAACCGTGCTGCTGGCCTGCCTTGGTCTGCTTTCAAAGCCAGCGATTTAGCCCAGTGTGCTAAACAGCCCCTTACAACACCAGGTTAAAGTCCAACAGGTTTGTTTCAAACACGAGTTTTCGGAGCGCAGCTCCTTCCTCAGGTGAATGAAGAGGTATGTTCCAGAAACATTTATATAGACAAAGTCAGAGATGCCGGACAATGCTTGGAATGCGAGCATTTGCGAGTAATCAAATCATTACAGATCCAGAGATAGGGGTAACCCCAGGTTAAAGAGGTGTGAATTGCTCAAGCCAGGACAGTTGGTAGGATTTTGCAAGTCCAGGCCTGATGGTGGGGGGTGGATGTAATGCGATATGAATCCAAGATCCCTGTTGAGGCCGCACTCATGCGTGCGGAACTTATCTATAAGTCTTTGCTCGGCAATTCTGCGTTGTCGCGTGTCCTGAAGACCGCCTTGGAGAACGCTTACCCGGAGATCAGAGGCTGAATGCCCTTGACTGCTGAAGTGTTCCCTGACTGGAAGGGAACATTCCTGCCTGGTGATTGTTGCACGATGCCCGTTCATTCGTTGTCGCAGTGTCTGCATGGTCTCGCCAATGTACCATGCTTCGGGACATACTTTCCTGCAGCGTATGAGGTAGACTACATTGGTCGAGTCGCACGAGTATGTCCGGCATCTCTAACTTTATCTATATAAATGTGAGGAAGGAGCTGCGCTCCGAAAGCTCGTGTTTGAAACAAACCTGTTGGACTTTAAACTGGTGTTAGAACATAGAACATAGAACGATACAGCGCAGTACAGGCCCTTCGGCCCTCGATGTTGCACCGACATGGAAAAAACTAAAGGCCATCTAACCAACACTATGCCCTTATCATCCATATGCTTATCCAATAAACTTTTAAATGCCCTCAATGTTGGCGAGTTCACTACTGTTGCAGGTAGGGCATTCCACGGCCTCACCACTCTTTGCGTAAAAAACCCACCTCTGACCTCTGTCCTATATCTATTACCCCTGAATTTAAGGTTATGTCCCCTCATGCTAGCCACCTCCATCCGCGGGAGAAGGCTCTCGCTGTCCACCCTATCTAACCCTCTGATCATTTTGTATGCCTCTATTAGGTCACCTCTTAACCTTCTTCTCTCTAACGAAAACAACCTCAAGTCCATCAGCCTTTCCTCATAAGATTTTCCCTCCATACCAGACAACATCCTGGTAAATCTGCTCTGCACCCGTTCCAAAGCTTCCACGTCCTTCCTATAATGAGGCGACCAGAACTGTACGCAATACTCCAAATGCGGCCGTACTAGAGTTTTGTACAACTGCAACATGACCTCATGGCTCCGGAACTCAATCCCTCTACCAATAAAGGTCATCACACCATAGGCCTTCTTCACAACCCTATCAACCTGGGTGGCAACTTTCAGGGATCTATGTACATGGACACCGAGATCCCTCTGCTCATCCACACTACCAAGAATTTTACCATTAGCCAAATATTCCTCATTCCTGTTATTCTTTCCAAAGTGAATCACCTGACACTTCTCCACATTAAACTCCATTTGCCACCTCTCAGCCCAGCTCTGCAGCTTATCTATGTCCCTCTGTAACCTGCAACATCCTTCCACACTGTCTACAACTCCACCGACTTTAGTGTCGTCTGCAAATTTACTCACCCATCCTTATGCGCCCTCCTCTAGGTCATTTATAAAAATGACAAACAGCAACGGCCCCAGAACAGATCCTTGTGGTACGCCACTCGTAACTGAACTCCATTCTGAACATTTCCCATCAATCACCACTCTCTGTCTTCTTTCAACTAGCCAATTTCTGATCCACATCTCTAAATCACCCTCAATCCCCAGCCTCCCTATTTTCTGCAATAGCCGACCGTGGGGAACCTTATCAAACGCTTTACTGAAATCCATATACACCACATCAACTGCTCTACCCTCGTCCACCTGTTCAGTCACGTTCTCAAAGAACTCAATAAGGTTTGTGAGGCATGACCTACCCTTCACAAAACCATGCTGACTATCCCTAATCATATTATTCCTATCTAGATGATTATAAATCGTATCTTTTATAATCCTCTCCAAGACTTTACCCACCACAGACGTTAGGCTCACAGGCCTACAGTTACCGGCGTTATCTCTACTCCCCTTCTTGAACAAAGGGACCACATTTGCTATCCTCCAGTCCTCTGGCACTATTCCTGTAGCCAATGATGACCTAAAAATCAAAGCCAAAGGCTCAGCAATCTCTTCCCTGGCTTCCCAGAGAATCCTAGGATAAATCCCATCAGGCCCCGGGGACTTATCTATTTTCACCTTGTCCAGAATTGCCAACACTTCTTCCCTACGCACCTCAATGCCATCTATTCTAATAGGTAATCCGTTGACGCAATCCCTCTATAGCTAGAACATCTTTCCTCAGATAAGGAGATCAAAACTGCACACAGTATTCCAGGTGTGGCCTCACCAAAGCCCTGTATAATTGCAGCAAGACATCCCTGCTCCTGTACTCAAATC
The DNA here is from genome assembly GCF_902713615.1 of Scyliorhinus canicula. Taxonomy (NCBI): domain Eukaryota; kingdom Metazoa; phylum Chordata; class Chondrichthyes; order Carcharhiniformes; family Scyliorhinidae; genus Scyliorhinus; species Scyliorhinus canicula. Next base: position 52,067,932 of record NC_052153.1, read on the forward strand.
CTCTTGCAATGATGGCCAGCATACCATTTGCCTTCTTTACCCCTGCTGCACCTCTATGCTTACCTTCAGAGACTGGTGTACGAGGACACTCAGGTCTCGTTGCATGTCCCCCTCTCCTAGTTTATGGCCATTTAGATAATAGTTTGCCTTCTTGTTTTTGCTACCAAAGTGGGTTTTTCTGATACTTGTGTATATGTGTGTGCATGCATGTATGTGCATGTGTATGTACATGCTTTTGTGCATGTATGTGTGTGTGCATGTGTGTATGTATACACATGTGTGTGCATGCATATGTCTGCATATGTGTATGTGCGCATGTGCCTGCATGGGTGTGTGCGTGCATGTGTGTGTGCGTTTGTGTGCATGCGTGTATGTATGTATGTGTGTGCGTGCGTGTGAATGTGTGTGTGCATGTGTGTGTGAGCATGTTGCGTGTGTGTGGGCCCAAATGGCTGCATGAGGGCTGAATGCTGGATGTCGCATTTCATTATTTTTCTTGGGTTTAGTGGTTAGTGAATTTATTCTTTATTTGACTCACAAAAATGTTGTTTCATTGGCTCCTCGTTGCTCACAGCTTAAACAGTTGAGTACATTCAGATTTGGGGAAGACAGATCCTCTTGCAAAAGAAACTTAAACCTTTGTTGTGACCAATGAGGAGGTTGAATAGAGGGAAGCCAGATCACACCTTCTCACCGGGTTGTAACAATATTATCTAATGTCGTCGGTCAGGCAGCTTGTTCATATACCTTTACCACATTGTGGTCAGGTTTGACTAAGGGAACAAGAAAAAAAGAAGGGAGGGAGTGGAGGAAGGAAGGAAGAAAGCAGGTGAGAAAGAAAGACAGTGAGAAAGGCATAAGGGAGAGAGAAAAGAGAGAGTGAAAGAGAGAGAGAAAGAAAGAGGAAGAGAAAGAAAAAGAAAATGAGAGGCAGAAATAAGGAAAGAAAGAAAATGAGAGGGAAAGAAAGCAAGAACGAGGGGGGGGGAAGAGAGAGAGGGAGAAAGAGAGAAAAAGAAAGAGAAAAAGAAAGAGAGAGAATGAAAGGGAGAGAGAATGAAAGAAAGAAAGAATGAGTGGATGAATGAATGAACGCGTATAACATGCTACATCAAAGTGTTTTGACAAGTAATTACCTTTGTAATATAAGGAATTGGAGGAGCCAATCTGTACACCACAAAGCCCCAGAAACAGCAAATACAGGAACCAGAGAATTAATTTTTAGTGATACTAGTTGAGTAATAAATATTGGCCTAAATATTGGAAGAACACCCTCCTGCCCTTCTTCAAAGAGTGTTACAGGATCTCTTAAGCTATCTGTCCAGAGCTATTGCATGGCACATAACCATTTTCCAGTCAGACTGCATTGTGCTCAATGACCTTTTCAGAGATTTCTGCCATCAGTAGGCAGTACAGGACAGTGCCACAAGAGCTTGACGTATGGTCATTAGGGAGCATTAGTGTTGATAGGCTATACAAGGTGGTTTCACATCCCTGGTATTAATTAGACCATCCTGCAGCTGGCCTCAATAATGTAAAATCCTTATAAAAGAACAGAAACAGCTTCATCCTGATAATGGAGGGGTGTATTATGATATGTTTAGCAGCTGTTGCTGCTGTCCGGAAAAGACAGAGGAGGAGGTTATATCCTTTGCTGCCTGTTTATCAGTCCTGTTTCCTGGCTTTCAATGAAAGATATGTCAGACAAAGGTTTAGGCTGAAGGAACAATAATGTATCTCGTATAGCCGAGTCTATGGAGTGAAGTTTCAGCTGCCCAAACATTTACTGGACTGGTTCTTTTCAATCATTCAGGTTCGTTTAGTTACATGTGGGTGTATTTATTTCAACCCCGAGTCCTATGTCTTAGCTCTCCCAGTATCTGCTCCGTCTGCCATGATTACCAAGAGCCAATTTTGTTGGGAAATTTGTCTTGACTGTTTGTCCTTGGGTTTTAACATTGTATCGTTTAGTCACATGTGGCACAACAGACGTCTTCTCAGAACATGATTATGAACATGTAGACGTTGTACGATGCACAAATAATCGAGCATATTTTGGATAATCATCAGGAATTTCCAAATGGCTCTCATGGGAAGCAACTTTTATTCAGCCCTCCCATGATCTCAATTTTTAAAGACAGGGATGTATGTGATATTATTGAAGCCTCTTGATGTGGCCTTATTCTGAACGTGCATGGATCAGAATAGCTGTTTAGAGGAAGCTCAAGGAAGACTTTCAGTGTGTTTGCACACACCATGGTGTTCCCATTGCCAGCACATTCAGTGAATGGGTGCCGAGAGTGTGGGCGGTACCCTCCATTCATGAATGGGAGCAATATGCAAAGGGCAGAACTCTTCATTTGTGCATGCAATTGGTGAACAGAATCTAGAGCTCTCCATTTCTGAATTAGAGCAGTAAGTTGAGGGAAGCATTCCATTCATAAACTGATTCAATGAGTGGAATTCCGATTTATGATTGTGAGCAGTGGGTGAATAGAAGCAAATCACCTTTAGATGCCTTCTCACCTCTTCGCCAAAACACTTCTTCCAGATGAAACAACAATTTACTGTGATCACTGTGGGGAAAGTGTATGTTTGGCGGAAAGAGGGAGGGAGGAGAGAGAGGGAGGGAAAGATGAAGGAAGGGAACATGTGAAAGGTGAACGGGGCATAGCTGACCAAGGGAGGGAGGGTGATGGCAGACCTATGAAGGCTCATGGGGACAGAGGGACAAAGTTGTACATATATAATTTAAAGTGCAGAAGGAGGCCATTCGGCCCATCGAGTCTGCACCGGCTCCTGGAAAGAGCACCCTACCCAAGGTTAACACCTCCACCCTATCCCCATAACCCAGTAACCCCACCCAACACTAAGGGCAACTTTGGACACTAAGGGCAATTTATCATGGCCAATCCACCTAACCTGCACATCTTTGGACTGTGGGAGGAAACCGGAGCACCCGGAGGAAACCCACGCACACACGGGGAGGATGTGCAGACTCCACACAGACTAAACAGGAAAGGTCATAGAATAGAATCTCTACAGTGCAGAAGGCGGCCACTCAGCCCATCGGGTCTGCACCAACCCTTGGAAAGAGTACCCTACCCAGGCCCACAACTCTACCCTATCCCTGTCACCCAGTAACCCCACCAAACCTTTCTTTGGACACTAAGCAGCAATTTAACATGGCCAATCCACCTAATCTGCACACCTTCGGACTGTGGGAGGAAACCGGAGAAAACCCACGCAGACACGGGGAGAATGTGCAAACTCCACACAGTCACACGACGCCTGGAATTGGAACCTGGATCCCTAACGCTGTGAGGCAGCAGTGCTAACCGCTGTGCTACCATGCCGCCCCATGTCACTTTCTACAGATGGGTTGGTCAAGCATGATTGTAGCGAGATGAAGGGTTATAGAGGGAAGGTCAATCATGAAATCCTTAAAGTCGAGGGTAACAGAGGACAGGTCGAGGATGATAGCGGGAGGGTTGAGGATGACGTCTGGCAGGTTGTGAGTAACAGAAGGGATTTCTGGTGTGCTGGGGTGGGTTGGTTGTGGGGTAAGTTCCAAGGTGAAAGTTAGTTAGTCAAGGGTGATAAGGGTGTATCGAGTGTCACCAACGTAAGGTCAAAGGTGATGGAGGAGGGGTGTAGGGCTTCTAGTTCCATGGTCTGTGTGCGAAGAACAACAGACATTGTTTGTCACAACATGAAGCGTTCTCTGGAATTAAATCCGAGGACTGAGTTGTCCATGGTGGAGGGGCGAAGATTAGAATGTGGCCAATGCAAAGTATCCAGCTATCCTAAATTGTTTAGAAGTACTCAGGACAGGAGGAAGGGCCATAAGTAAAGACTGTGTTGATTTTTCATGCCTTTTGATTGCAGTTCATCCCAGACAGACAAGATGGGTCAAGTGCACCCCATGCCTCTGACGCAGCTGCAGAGGAACCAGCAGAGGGATGCCCTGGGCAGATGCAATAATGGCTAGAACACCAACAGAGGGCAGCAGAGCGTGAGTTAGCTCAGGATTCTGGCAACCAGGGGCACATGAGACACCGAGCATTGGCACATATTAGAATATACTGAAGGCTGTGTACCTACCTGCAAACACCAGAGTCAGAGATGGCTGAGGATGTCACGAGCTTCTGCCACTCACCAATATCAACTCCTTAGGTGAGACTTACATCCTTATGGACTAGGAGACAACCCAATGCCAGAAGTTTAAACGGTCAGCGTGACATTACATTTCTATGCCACTGGATCTTTCCGGGACTCCACAAGGAAATGTGTGACATCTTGCAGTGAGCCAAGCCAGTCACCACTCACACACGGATCAGAGAGGCCATCAATGCCCCGTTCAGTAGAGCTAATTATTTTGTGCAATTCATCACAGTCCCTGAGGGCCTGACAGCCCGAGCTGTTTGATTCGAACCAGTACTGAATTTCCACAGGTATATGGGGCAATTGATTGCGCACATTTTAGGCAACGAGTTCCCTGGGATCATGTGGTGCCCTTCATAAACCAAAAGGACTTTCACTCTCACTGTGTAGCCAGTCTGTGAATCCTCCAGCTGTGGGCTCAGGGAGCCCTCTTGACTCTTACATCCTCAGGTGCCACAACTGCCGGCTCCCACTCAGCAACAGCAGAATGACTCCTCGGTAACAGGCGTTACCAGCAGCAGAATGACTCCTCGGTAACAGGGGTTACCAACAACAGAGTGACTCTTCGTTAAGAGGAGATATCCGCAGAGGTTCTGGCTCATGACTCCTGTGCAGAATCCAGAAATCCCAGCCATACCTCAACACAGGCGATAATAGAACAGACTATTGGACTACTGAAGATGAGGTTCCACTGCTCACCTTCAGCAGAAGAGCTGCAGTACGGGTGGGTGAGAGTCGATAAGATCACCATGTATACCATGCTCTACTACACAACTTCGCACAGCAAAGGGGTGAGAAAATTGCAGATGGGGCATGGAGACGGTGGATCCCCCGCAGACAAGGAAGAAGGGGAGGAAGCTGATGTTCATGAGGGAATGAATAGTGCAACTCTAGCTATCGATCCCAAGGTGATGGAGTAATATGCCAGGCAGGCCCATGACATCCCTATTGCATCCAGATTCCAGCCATAATAAGACTTCTTGATCTCCTCACAAATTGTTGTTCTGTATGCACAAACAGAACTGGCACAGTCCTTCCAGAGCAATATACAGCCCGTGACCTCTGCCACCTAGAGAGGAAAATGCTGCAGGCCCTTGGGCATGAGCAAGCTCACATGTATGGTTCTGAATTGCAAGGAGGTTGCCCTTGACTCATGACCAACCATTCCACTCTGATTAGAAGTGTCACACACTTCCAGGCCCACCGTCAGGACCCTCGGCATGGGAAGAAGATTCTGCCTGACATTTCAAAAGTACGTAACTGGTTTTAACGTAGTTTGATACATCCTGAAGTGCTATAAATGTAAACTTTTCTTTCTAAATTGTGATCAATTGATTGCTTTGAGGATGTGCGACAGTGGATTCTTATCAGGTCTATTGATTCTTCGTGACATCTATCAATGTCACTATTGGATAGAAGTGAAACTACAAAGAGAATAGTGTGTTTGTTTGTAACTGCATTCCACATAACTAGGAGGTCAACACAAATGTTGAAACAAGTTAAAAACAACCTTAAAATTAGTTCAATTTGTAGTCTTTGGGTTTGTAAGGGTTAATGTATGGAACTGTGTAAATAGCATCTCCCATAATGATGATGTAAGAGGGCACATGGCTAGGAGACGGAGAGAATATTCATAGATTCAGAAGTATAATATCTAGGCATGGATAGCTTTACATCATTCAATTGTATGAAATAAACCAGTCATTGTTTGAACACACCAACATCTCAGTAATCATTCCGAAGCCTACACATTTTTTTGGAGGTATCAATATATGATTTTATTGCCAATTATTCACTTGAATATACTTGGTTAAGAACTAAATCAAAACTTGGAAATGAAATGTCAAATGATACATGAAAGGGTCAAACTCATGGCAAAAAGCATAAAACTTAAAAGCATAAAGAAATCACTTTAAACACAAACAAACATATAGATGATTCAAGAATTCAGGAATGCAGGAATTCAGGAACAGGACCTCGACCATGAGGTCCTAGTTTTAAGGGAATTCTTACATCTGGTTTAATCTGGGCATCACAGTGGCGCAGTGAGTTAGCCCTGTTGCCTCATGGCACCGAGGTATCAGGTTCGATCCCGGCTCTGGGTCACTGTCCGTGTGGAGTTTTCACATTCTCCCCGTGCTTGCGTGGGTTTCGCCCCCACAACCCAAAGATGTGCAGGCCACGCTAAATTGCCCCTTAATTGGAAAAAATAATTGGCTACTCTAAATAAAAAAACAATCTGGTTTAATCCCTCATTTACTCTCATTGGTTTCTAAGTTTCATCTGAGACCTCCTGGTTTGTTCAAAATAGATGTCTGTTTCTTAGAGGGTGATTTATTAATCAAAAATTGGTCATTGCTTAACTTTTTTTTAGAAAATACTTTATTCAGACATTTATAATTTTAACAATTTTAAACATCAAATGTCAACAAGAACACAAACACAATACGATACCCAACAACCCCCCCTCCCCAGGTCTGAAGCTACACTAACTATCATACAGCATGGTGGCAACGGTGATGGACCCCAATGGTCTGAAAATTCAACTTTAAAGAAGATTAAATGTCATACCTGTGAAAGTGGAAACAAAACTGCAGAAAAGTTGAAGAACTCCAAAGCTACTCCGTAGACGGTGTCGGGGCTGGAAGAGTCGGGAAATCAACTATCAAAGTCAATCAGAGCTGCGCCACAACAGAAGGTGGTCTGTGAAGAAAATCCCAATCCAGCAATCGTAGGCATCAAGTCGGGAAATTCAATTAAGATTGTGGAACCAAAAAAAACCCTTAAAAAGGGTAACATTTGATTTTAATGGTGCACTGGGAAGGCAGCACTGGGAAAACTAAATTGTTGGGTGGGTTAGGGAAGTTTCCCCGAAGACCAGATATGAGACTGTCGCCACTACACATGGTAACCAGCTACAAATACCCGATGCTCCAGGGAAAGTGAGTGAAAAGATTATTGAAATAACTTAAAGCAATGCAAATGTTAACAACTTAAAAGATTCTTGGGATTCCAAATTGCTTCAGGATTGGACAGTAAGTCTGAAGCTGAATAGGTCAACATATTTCTTTATTCCATAGGAACAGTGGCAGATGATATTATTGCGAAACAATACATCAATTAAACCTCTGATAAATTTGAAGAAGTCTTAAAAGCCTTTTGAGGAGCAGTAAGATTTTGGAAAGGGCTAAATTCATAAAAGAGTCCAGAAACCAGGTGAAATAGCAGATGCTTTTATCAATGACCTTTACATACCGGTTGAATGATTAAGTTTGGAGATCTATGAATTAATATACGACCACATTATATTCGGTGAGACCTCACCTTAGAAAAAGCAATAGAGCAGGTGAGACAAACGGAGATCCATAAACGGAACAGATCAATATTGATGTTAAGATCCCAGTTGATGTTATAGCTGGACAGGAAGATCCCAGAATGGAAAACATGGAGGAATAGAGCGACAGAAATGCTAATTAGTTTAAACAACAAGAAAAAAACATTTATTAAACATGAAAAGTTGGATTATTATACAACACTCCTTTACTCCCCTCTTAACTTAATAAATACACACAAATTAACATGGATTACAAAGTATATCTTACACTACAATGGTCTCATTAACACAAAGTCCCTTTAAGCACACACATTGGCTGTGGTCAAATACACATTCCGCTCTGAATCCAAGTTTGTGTCTGTGAATTTCTCCTCAGAATCCCCCCAGCTGATTCTTATACCGTGAGCTATCTTGTCTCATTGAACTCTGGCGTCCACACGAGCAATTTCAAATTCCGCTTTCAAAAGTCACACTTTCAAATCTTATTTTAAATGATGCTTTACCTCTGCTGCATCCATCAAAGTTTTGCTCTCAGGTTGAAAGAAATCAGCTACTTCTGATAGGTAATGTATTTTAATGTAAATATTAAAGCCCAGTCTTAAAACCCATTTTAAAAAGCATTTCAGTATTAAACTTCAAGCATAACCTTAGGCCAGGACAACATAGCTTGCAAGAACAGAGGTACAGAACTTGGCACATCCACGAACTAGCTGGAGATAAATGCAACAGTTTTACTGACATTATAAACTGACTTGTTCTGATGAACAGAATTGAAAATTAGTTTCATTTAAAGAAATAAGCTGTACCAATAATCAGATCACGGTCGAAATGAGCATCATAGCAAAATGAATCCACCATTGTTCCTAATATGGATAAAATGAAAGTCAGCAGAAAACCAATAAGAACCAGACTCGATTACAGCATAAATAGCATTCCAAAGCACATGCAAAAATTTAAACATGAAACATTTAAGACTTATGTTGCACATTGAGGATTGACAATTAGCCATCCAATCAAATGTATTTGAAACTCACCTAAACCAATCAGGACGACACAGATGTAGGGACAGATGGCCTCAGACTGATAATATTTTCCTCAAACATGAGAGTCCGGACCACCATTTTCTATCCGGATCAATCTATACTTTTGCTTGACTATTCTTACTTTCGCTATCCTTATTTTCATATTTTCCCTCCTAAAACTCTTGAAGTCTGCGCAAGCTGTCTTTGCCTTAAGCAAGAAACCATTTCTGTATTTTTTTGAAAGTTAAAATTGTTTTATAAATTACTTCTCTTTAAGTCTTTTGCTGGCAAGGCTTTATTGAGAATAGATTTGAGTTTCTCTCAGTTGTACTCTGGCGTCCACATGAGTAATTTCAAATTCCGCTTTCAAAAGTCACACTTTTAAATCTTATTTTAAATGATGCTTTCCATCTGCTGCATCCATCAAAGTTTTGCTCTCAGGTTTTACACCCCTCCCTTCAGGTTTCTTTTGTCTTAAATGCTTTTACACAAACTCTGAGGTACAGCCACCAATTTACACAATCATTTCAAATAATGTCTCCAGAACTGTAGTAATTTCCCACAAACCTTCACTACTACTGCAGCTGTCTTTCTGGCCTCTCATGATCCAATGCCTTTTCAACTCTCTGTGACTTTACGGAACAGTAATCTGTTCTGATTCCCAGTTTCCCCTGTTCTGTTTATACCAGACTTCTTGGATACTTCTCTTCATTTCTCTAATTTCCTTAACAAGCTGGACTTCGGGCAGCACGGTGGCGCAGTGGGTTAGCCCTGCTGCATCACGATGCCGAGGTCCCAGGTTCGATCATGGCTCTGGGTCACTGTCCGTGTGGAGTTTGCACATACTCCCCATGTTTGCGTGGGTTTTGCCCTCACAGCCCAAAGATGTGCAGGCTAGGTGGATTGGCCACGCTAAATTGCCCCTTAATTGGAAAAATGAATTGGGTACTCTAAATTCATTTTTTTAAAAACAAGCTGGACTTTAGGTTTCTGGCATCTGTTTTCTTAACCTTTGATACACGGTATGGATTTTCTTCTATCAAGGCTGAGACAGATGTTCCCTCTTTATTCTTCTAAAACCAACTGCTTCTAGTAGAGCTGTGAGAGCTGATGTGTCTCTCTCTACCTATGTCCAACTGCAATCAAATGAGTTAAACTAAAACATAAAAGCTTCTCTCCCTTACAAGGTCCCAGTTCCTAAGCAACCACTTCTGGTTTATTTACTCTTCACGCCATAGCCCTCTCTCAGAACAATAGAATCACAGCTGGAAATTAACCAACCCCCATACATTCGAATACTTTTGTCCTGCATGAACAAAACAATAGGTTTTGCCCCTCCAGGCACAGAAATGTTAAATTAAACCAACTTATTTCTAAGGAGAGGCCCACCCAACACCCCGACTTACCGGAAGTTGGAGAAGAGGAGAATCAACAAAGAGGCCCAATTCCAGGAGCACCCGTCCACACCACCAATACTGGAACCAAACACATGACTCAGCCCAACCTGACCCAGGAAAACCATGCCAAACCCAGACTAAACACCCCCAAAACAGCAAAGTGCCCATACGAGCAACCAAACATGCCGAAAGGTAGATCCATCCTCACGGAAACCCGGAGTCCAATCAGATCGCAAACATTTCCTCCCCTCCAGCAGCGACCCCAAAATCGCAACCAGCGCCCGGGACCCCACCAGATGCAACCACTCACTTCCCACAAGTCAAAGTCTCCCATTGGATGCTGGGACCACCCAGAAGTAGCCGCCGACCGAGGAAGTAAGGGAAATGTGGTGGTCTGCAGGTGAGACTAAAACAATGCGATTTCAAGTCTCCTCTCCCTAGCTTACATCCAAGTGATTAAAAGTAAGCTGGACATGCTTAATGTGAGACTTACCTCTCAGAGGGAAGTAAGAGACTGCTGTGTGCTCTGTTTCACACTTGTTCATAAGGCCGACGTGGGTAGACCAGGACAGATTGTTGGTGATGTGTAAACGGAGGAATTTGAAGCTGTTAACCATCTCCACCTCAGCACAATTGATGCAGACAGGGGTGAGTATGATACTTCGCTTCCTGAATGAATGACCAGCTCCTTAGTTTTGCTGACATTGAGGGAGAGATTGTTGTTGTTACACCATGGCACTAGGTTCTCTATCTCCCTCCTGTACTCTGACTCATCATTGTCAAATATCAAACCTGAAATTGATAGATCTTTGTTATATAAGGGATATGAAACCGAGGTGGGTAAATGAAGCTGACACAAATCTGCTATGATCTAATTCAATAGTGGGACAGGTGAGAGGGGCTGAATGACCTATGCTTGTCCACATTTATCGATTGAGTTTTATCTAGTTTGTGTTTTCCAGTATGCCGTTTCCTTTACTCCCTGTTGATCTGTGAATTTGCAGCAGTGCATTGAAGAAAGAAATTTAAGAAACAATTGTGCTTCAGAAATTTATGATAAATTGATTTGTTGTTCTCATCTTGGAAAGTGCTTGAAGAAAGTGGGTGGAATTCTCCGTTGCCCGACGCCGTAATCGGGAACGGCGTTTGGGGGGGAGAATGTCTCCCGACGCCAAAATCGCGGTAGGTGCCCGTTTCGCGCCGGGTCGCGATGATCCGCCCCCTCCAAATCAGCGTCATCGAGCCGCGTGCTGCGCACTGTCACAACCCCCGTTTGAATATCAGTATCGGGGCCACCCGTGATGCTCCGCCTCCGATGGGCCGAGATCCTGACGGCGCAGGCCACGTGTGGTCTCAGCGGTCGTGAGCCTGGCGTGGCGGCTGCAGAGATGGAGGGAGGGCGTGCAGACAGTGTCCAGCACCACCATACTCCACAGAGAGCCTTGCCCCTGGCCGGGGGGGGGGGTTCAGCCAGGGCTGGGGGGAGTAGTGGGGGTGGCCAGGAGGTGTGCTGTGGGATCCGAGTGGACGGGTATGCAGTCCAGCACAACCAGTACCATCTTTTCCAGCACGATCAGTGTGCGTGTGGGGGATGTAGGCGTACACACGGCTGTAGCTTGTCAACACGTGACCAGCACAGACCCGGCGATTCTCCAACCATATTTTGTGCGTTCCGCTGGTGTTTCACATGGCATCGGTATTAGCCCCTCACCAGTAACAAAGTCGGTGCGGGTGTGGCTCCGATTTGTCATCGTCAAACACTACAGATCCTCCATTACCATCAGCAGTTAGACACAGGAACAGAGAATTTAGCCCACTCAGTGTGTTTTATTTCCAGATCATTTCTTGCTTACATAAGACCAGGACACTTTCTGTGAACCTGGGTCATTTCATCCAGCCCAGTAGTTAGGAAGCTCCTCCTTACACAACCTTGTGTTCCTTGACATTCCAAGGCTCCAGCCAGATCTATTTAACAGTAACCAGATCTTTATTTTTTTGCTTGACCTCATTAAACTGTTTGAAAAATTCCTTTGCATGGCTCTTGGCCTGGTTGATGTTAAATGCAGTAGTGATCTTTGCAAAAACCCTTTCACCTTCCGTGATAGAAATTAATATTCTCCTGGGCTATTCCTCTGATATTTGTTCACAAGGTTCATGCCATTTTTATCATAGAATCCCTACAGTGCAAAAGGAGGCCATTCGGCCCATCAAGTCTGCACTGACCCTTCGAAAGACCAGCCTACTAGGCCCAATCCCCTGCCATATTCCTGCAACCTTATCCTAAGGGGCAATTTAGCATGGCCAATCCACCTAACCTGCACATCTTTGAACTGTGGGAGGAAACTGGAGCATCCGGAGGAAACCCACACAGAAACGAGGAGAATGTACAAACTCCACAGTCACCAGATGTCGGAATTGAACCTAGGACCTGGCACTGTGAGGCAGCAGTGCTAACCACTGTGCCACCACGCAGCCCGTTATGTTAAAGGAACTGAGATAAGCACGTGCAGATAACCTCAACAGTATAAGTAGTATTGCCTTCAGCAATGCAGGAAATGTCTCCCTGCTGGAGATCTGGGATTGGATTCTCCGGTCACCGATGCCAAAATCATATTCGGTGACGATCCGGAGAATCCAAGTTTCTGAACAAATCGGGGCGGCGCCGCTTTCGATTTGCTGCGTCCCCTCCAAAGCAGAGTGTACGCCACGCCACGTATTGACGGCCTCAGGACATAGCCTGAGACCCGCCGCCCGATGCTCCGCCCCAGACCGGCCGAGTTCCTGACGGCGTGGGTCTCTCATGGTCTCACCTGTCGGGAACCCGGCGTGGCGGCTGCGGACTCAGTCCAATGCCGCCACAGTCGGGGGTGAGCCGACCTGCAGGCCGGGGGGGGGGGGGGGGGGGGGGGGGGAGGGGGGGGGGGCATTATTTGGGGCTGGGGCACTGTGGAGGGCTGGCCCAGGGCGTGCGAGCCAGCCGAAGGGGGGAGGCACTATTTCGCGGGCCGGGTCCGGAAGCGGCTGCAGTCATGGGTCACGGCGCGGCCTCTGCAGGCCACTGCCGTGTGCATGCACTGCCACGGACCCGGCAATTCTCCGGGGCCTATTGGCAGCTATAGCCATGTCTTTACGATGCCGTCCTTCTAGCCCCCAGCAAAACAGGCAATTAGCATCCGTTTTGTGCCAGTTTGGACTATAACACCACCGTTCGCACGCCGGCATGGGGACATACCCCCAGAATCAGAGAATCCAGCTCCTGAGCTCTGGAATTATCTCCCTAAACTTTCTTCTGCTCCCTTAAGATAATCCTTAAAACCAATCTCTGTGATCCGCATCTGTCCTATTTTCCCTCTGTATGGCTCAGTGCCAAATGTTATCTGATCACACACCTGAAAAATGTCTTGGCATGTTTTATTACATTGGTAGTGTTATATAAATGCACGTTTTTAAAAATAAATTTAGAGTACCCAATTCTTTTTTTCCAATGAAGGGGCAATTTAGTGTGACCAGTCCACCTACCCTGCACATCTTTGGGTTGTGGGGGTGAGACCCACGCAAAGATGGGGGGAATGTGCAAACTCCACACGGACAGAACCCGGGTCCTCGGCGGCGTGAGGCAGTAGCGCTAACCACCGCGCCACCGTGCCGCCCTGTATACATGCAAGGCGTTGTTGTGTGGAAAAGTGATGATGCAGAGCTTGGACATTGCAGTATATTAAAGCAAATATGAACTTGCTGCTATTTGTGGATGTTGTTGGGCGCCGCATCAAGACTAAACCTCAGCGAACAACACACACAATCCATTTGTTTGCAACCTATAAAACTGCACCAACACATCTGGATCCTGCGTATAGATTACAGCAGGTGGCCTGAAAATAAGAACAAGGAGAAAATGACTTAAAGCTGGCAGCAAATGAAAGGGAGGGGTTTATTCAGAGAACAAATAGGCAGGCCAAAGCTCTCTGCGCAACCGGTCGGCACATGCAAACCCATCCATTCTTCAATGGCATTAATCTATTTTTAAGCAGACGGCCTGGACTGAATTTTAAGTTACCAACCCACAAATTAAATGTGGGTCATCAATCAGTGTCTTTCATCAGAATGGTCATGGGCCTGAAACTTTAACACAATTTCTCTTCATGAACGTTGTTCTAACCTGCTGAATATTTCCAGTGTTTTCTCTTTTATATTTAATTTCAAACGTTTTCTCTTAAACAAATTTAGTTGCAGTATGTAATTGTTGCACAATCATAGAATTTACAGTGCAGAAGGAGGCCATTCGGCCCATCAAGTCTGCACCGGACCTTGGAAAGAGCACCCCACTTAAGCCCGCGCCTCCACCCTATCCCCGTAACCCAGTGACCACAACCAACCCAACCTTTTTGGACACAAAGGGCAATTTAGCATGGCCAATCCACCTAACCTGCACATCTTTGGACTGTGGGAGGAAATTGGAGCACCCGGAGGAAACCCACAAAGACACGGGGAGAACGTGCAGACTCCGCACAGACAGTGACCCAAGCCGGGAATCGAACCTGGGACCCTGAAGCTGTGAAGCAACTGTGCTAACCACTATGCTACTGTGCTGCCCTCAGCCTTGCTATAGCAATTGATTCCTAAAATGGTTCCAAAGAAGCTGCCCTGCCAACAGCACATCTCTCTTGTGACAGTACAGTTTGCTATGTGTGGCAAACCACTGTATTGTATTATACCTGCTGTATGTAACATGCCTGGGCTTGCCCCTACTGGCTCCGCCTGTGGCTCCTCCCCTCGGGCTCAGGTATAAAGGTGGCCAACCTCCAGTCCTGCCGTCAGTCTGGGGCCGGCTGCCAGCAGGTATCTTTAAGCTAATTAAAGCTACAGTTTCACTCTCAACTCGTCCTCTGTCATTATTGATGGCACATCAATTTAATTAGCTTAAAGTTTTAAGATGGACCAATCACACAAACCTGATCGCCTGGAGCTGGACCCCCAAGCAGCCGACGCCACTACCACGTTCGAACACTGGCTATGCTGCTTCGAATTCTACATCGACTCCTCCGCCATCCTCGTCGCCGAGACCCACAAGCTGCGAATTCTCAACTCCCGGGTGAGCCCGCAAGTATACTTAATTATAAAGTACGCTGCCTCATACGCGGATGTGATAGCGCTGTTGAAAGGACAGTATGTCAGGAAAGTCAACAAGGTGTATGCTAGGCATCTCCTTGCCACGAGACGACAGCGCCCCGGAGAATCACAAGCTGAATTTCTGCGGCCAGAACTGCAATTGTGAGGCGGTATCGGCTGTCGAGCACACAGAGTTGTTGATCCGGGACGCCTATGTCGCAGGCATAACGTCAAATTACACCCGCCAGCGCCTACTAGAAAGGGGTACACTCGACCTCCAAGAGACAGTACAGCTTTTGGACTCAGAAGTGCCCTTCCACAACGTGGATGCCTACACATCCGACCACGCGGCACCCTCATGAACGTTGTGGGCGCCGCCATCACCCGACCCGGGGGCGCCGCAAGCCTGTGCCGCGCATCAACCCACCAATTCTGGAGCCCCAAGGTGCTACTTCTGTGGCCAGAGTAAGCACCCCAGACAACGCTGCCCAGCGAGGAGCGCGACCTGCAATGGGTGCGGAAAGAAAGACCATGTTGTTAAAGTCTGCCAGGCCCGTCCTGTTTTTAAACCCAGCAGCGCTGCATGGAGGCCGCCATCTTCACTGCCACTCGCCACGTGCGACCCCTGGGGACCGCCACCTTTGAATCGCCCCACCACCTCCCGGACCCCTGCTCGTCCGATCGTAAGCTGGCCTCCGCTACCCTCGATCAGCCTGCCCACATTCCGCAGCTCGCCTCCATCACCCTCGACCAGTCTCGACCGCATCACCTCGCCAACTCTATGATGGCCGTTCAGATCAACGGCCACGAGGCGACATGCCTTTTTGACTCTATGAGCACAGAGAGTTACGTTCATCCAGATACAGTACGGCGCTGCTCCCTCCCAATCTTACCCGCGACCCAGAAAATCTCCCTTCAGGATTTGGCACCCGTAGGTTCCCCAGCAACCATCACCACTACCCCCGACCCTACACCTTCACCTTCTCTCTCCATTGCTACCCATGGTGCACCAGGGCCACGGCATACTGCACTAGTCCCAGTACATGGCACGCCAGAGCCTCAGGGTCTGTCGCCAGGCACTCATCTACTTGGTGACGCAGAAGACGGCACGCTCCTGGACACGCAGGGCTCTCATCCGACACCAGTATCCACACCTCAGCCGGGACTACGGCGGTCACAGCGGAAAGTCAAAGCCCCCGACAGACTCGATATATATTTCAACCCATCCATTTCAACCCCGCCGGATTATTTTTTTAACAGGGGGTGAATGTGATAAACCACTGTATTGTATTATACCTGCTGTATGTAACATGCCTGGGTGTGCCCCTGCTGGCTCCGCCTGTGGCTCCTCCGTATAAAGGTGATCAAACTCCGGCCCTGCCTTCAGTCTGGGGCTGGCTGCCCGCAGGTATCTTTAAGCTAATTAAAGCCACAGTTTCACTCTCAACGCGTCCTCTGTCGTTATTGATGGCACATCGCTATGCTATAAACTTGACTGCAGTCTAAGAGAACTAGTGTGTCTACTTCAGAAGAATTGCATTTGGAACCATTCTTTACACCTGAAATAAGCTTGTTACTCGTTGCCGATGCCCAGTCGCTGTTAACAAACATGAAAGACTCTACCTGCGTCTGCCTGTAGCTGGGTTGTGCTATGTTCCCCAGCACTGAACTTTCTTTAAAAGTCACAGGCTTTCTATTCTGATTAACATTAACTCTGTCTTGAAATTTCGGGACAGCAATAGCTTTGGACGCTGATGAAGTTATCTTTGTTAGGTCCAGGGGAAACAGTATACTTTAACATGTATTTTTTTCGATCTTGTATACTGTATCTCTGTGTCATCTACATTGGGGAGACATAAAGCAGATTGTGTGACTGCTTTGCACAACATCTTTTTCAAGTCAGAAAGCATGACATTGAGTTTCCTGTCTCCTGCCATTTTGCACTCACTTTGACCTCTGTTTCCTCAGTCCCCTCCGGTGCTCCCATGAAGTTCAACTCAAAATCGAGGAATAGGGTTTCATTTTTTATTAGATGCCTTCCAGATTCATCATTGAATTCGATAATTTCAGAACATAACCTCTGCACCACCTCATCTTACTGTCTTTGTCTTTATCGGTTTTAGTTTTACTCTCATTTTAGTTTAACTTTTGGACTGCATTTTATCATCATTCTGCCATTCACACCTCCTCCAGACGATTCAGTTTCTTTACTTGACATTTGGGCCTTGCACCATCAACTCTTTTAATCTCTCCGGCCTTTCACTCTATCACAGACCTTCCCTTTTGGTCTTTTCCCACCCTCCCCCTTTCACTTTCTTAAAACCTACCATGTTTGTCACTTTTTCCAGTTCTGTTGGAAGGATATTGACCTGAAAGATTAGCCGGATTTTCCAGGCACCCCCAAGGTGTGTTTTCCTGCTGCAGAGGAGGCTCACCATTGGCTGCCAGCAACATCTTCCAGTCCTTCCGACGTCAATAGCCATTTACGTTGCTCGTCACCTCCCGTGAAACCCGTCGTGGGGGTTGTCTTTGGCGGGACTGTGAGATGCAACCAACGGGTAGGGCCATAAAATCCCAGCCATCAACTCAGCACAGTGGCGCAGTGGGTCAGCACTGCAGCCTCACGGCGCCGAGGTCCCAGGTTCGATCCTGGCTCTGGGTCACTATCTATGTGGAGTTTTAACATTTTCCCCGTGTCTGCGTGGGTTTCACCCCCAGAACCCAAAGATGTGCAGGGTAGGTGGATTGGCCACGCTAAATTGCCCCTTAATTGGGAAAAAATGAATTTGGTATTCTAAATTTCAAAAACCCCTCTATCTTTCTTGAGGCTGTGACCAGCTAGCAGTCTGAGAAAGCGGACACCAAGCTTCTCAATCTTGGAACCAAGGTAGTGCCGAAAAACTTCATAACACCAATTTTCAAACATCTTCACTGGACCAGGAAAAAGACAGTTCCCAGATTTGAGTATCATCCCTGTATTGTGTGGTAACCAAAGCTGGTTATTCTTTTTTTTAAATAAATTTAGAGTACCCAATTCATTTTTTTCAATTAAGGGGCAATTTAGCGTGGCCAATCCACCTACTCTGCACATCTTTGGGTTGTGGGGGCAAAACCCACGCAAACACGGGGAGAATGTGCAAACTCCACACGCACAGTGACCCAGAGCCAGGATCGAACCTGCGACCTCGGCGCCATGAGGCAGCAGTGTTAACCACTGCACCACCATGCTGCCTAACTATAGCTGGTTATTCAATGTTGTTTGGGGAACAGGGGAAGTTTTATAGTGTTCAAGTATTGTAGACATATTGGGCTGGATTCACCGATTTGCAGACTAACTGCTGACGCCAGCGTGGGAACAGTGGCGTTTTACGCCAGAAAAAACGACGCAACAGCTGAACCGATTTTCCATCTGTTGGTGGGTAGCAGCCACGCAGCAGAAAGTCCCCGACTTTACCTACGGATATGACAGGAGAATGGGCAGGTCCGTGGCCTCGCATAGGCACGGCGGCGGCCTGTGGCGGCACGCCATGCAACATGGCGCCAGCCGCATGCGGACCCGGCCTGCCCAATACTGTCCTCCAGTAACCCCCTCGCCAAGTCCGGACCACTCTCCACCAGTGCCCCCAGCCTCCGCCAAAGCCCCTCCTGCCCGCGGAATGGCTCCCCCACCCCCCTGCCCCCCCGACTGTGGCGGCGCTGGACTCAGTCCAGGGGCCCACGAAAAGAAATAGTATGAGTGACCCTGCCGTTGGGAACTCGGCCCATCGGGGACAGAGGATCAGGGTAGGGCCTCAGGTGACGTCCTGAGGCCGTCCATATGGTGTGCAGCATACTCCCCGAATGCGCCGTTTTTATGGGGGGAGAGCCCCCGATTTTGCCGCAAACGGGGATTCTCCGGCCAATTGCCGAACGCGATTTTGGCGTCAGCGACCGGACAATCCCGCCCATAGTATAACATGGGGTACATTCTATATAAACTATATGTGTTCCGTAATTCATTCATCTTAATTGTGTGAAAGTAGAGTCGTCCTGTTTGTGTGCATTTGGCTTTTCTTTACTTTAATAAATAGTCTTTAATAATTGTTAAAAAAAACCCTCTGTTTTTCTCTTCCCAGAGATACTCCCGCACCTGCTCAGCAATTCCAGCATTTTCTCATTTTAGGTCATATTTCCAGCATCCAAAGCATTTCGCTTTGGTAGTTCCACTACCCTGTTCTAATTGTTGGCAACTAGCCACAGCATTTCCTTGATGATTTTTGTGGCATTGCAACAAGTAAATTTGATGAGGCAGGAATGTGTCGTCATTTATCCCATTATCCATCCCAAAATCAATTCTCGGCCAGAAACCCACCAAATTTAACTGGATTATGATGAGGGCTAAAGGCACTTAGCTCTGAGATTCCTGCTTTTTCACAGCTACAGTACTGCACCTCAGGTAAGTTAGACAGAGGCTTTTACAATGCACCTGTTGCCTGGATCACCGGGACAGGTGGAAGTTTGTGAGTCTGAAGGAATGAGGAGTTTCACTGGCAATTCTTGCAATTGAGAGTGACATATTTGCAACAATTGTCTGGTACCACTCTGCCTCCATGAACATGGATTTATTTCCCGTGGCTTCCAACGCCATGGGACGACTGGCAGATTTACAACTCTCCAACCACAGTGAGATTCCTTTCACGAACAGGGCTGATGTTTCTTATGAGCATAACCTTCTCTGCTATCATCATGAAGGAGTGGAAGGTGAAGGAGCACATGATGGAGCAAAGACAACTCTGGGAACATTTAACAAAGGTATGCACATGAGATATTAACCTTCCCTATAGAATATTCAGGCAGCACAGGTCATATGAAGATCCTACTGAGGAGATATATATAAGAGGAATGTGCCTCACCAAGGAGACAGTTGGTCGTACTGCCATTTATTACATTGAACATAGAACATACAGTGCAGAAGGAGGCCATTCAGCCCATCGAATCTGTACGAACCACTTAAGCCCACACTTCCACCCCATCCCGGGAATCCAATAACCCCTCCTAACCTTTTTGGACACTAAGGGCAGTTTTCATGATCAATCCACCTAACCTGCACGTCTTTGGACTGTGGGAGGAAACCGGAGCACCCGGAGGAAACCCACGCAGACACGGGGAAAACATGTAGACTCCACACAGACAGTGACCCTGCGGGGAATCAAACTTTGGACCCTGGCGCTGTGAAGCCACAGTGCTAGCCGCTTGTGCTACCGTGCTGCCCAAGAACTGGAGTCATGGTCATCTGCCCACACTGCCCTCTTTGTGTTTTTGAAAGTGAGAGTTATGGATTGAAAAGGGTGTTTGGTTATCTGAATGCCCAGGATGCCACAGATGACATTCAGGTTCCTTTATAAACATCTGCAATCACCTCAGCTATCTGAACAGAAGGGGCTTCCATACCTTCAATGTATAGATTCTGTGAGGCAATATGAAGACCAAATGTCAATACCGGATATTAAAAATGTTATCACTGTATTATAAGCATGTTTTGTATAACAAGTGTTAACTAGGCTTTAAAAGTCTTCCAGCTATTAATTAGTCAGAGCAATCCATTTCAATAATCACCGCAGCCAGCCTGGATTCAGAGTCGGCTCTAAGCTCCGTTAAAACAAATTGTGTTTTGAAAATTCAACCACAGCCAAGAATCGGCTTTTAATATCTCCAGAATACTCCCAAAATGTTCGAAAGGTGCCAATTCTTTGATTTAAAAAAATCACTGAAAGAAATCTATCCGTTTGAAGTCGGGCCTGTGATCACCATGGGAGCCCGCCAAAACTCAACAAATGCAGGAAGCATTGAAAAATAGTTACTGCAACACCATGTTTAAAAGTGAAGCAGCGTTTAAAACTCTCCTGAACTGAAAGGCAACCATGGACAATAAATCTACCCCACCAGATTAACTAGGGGCCAAACCAAGCACAAAATTTTGGGTTTTGGTGAAAAATATTTTCAAGATACATGATAGCTACAACATTAGATAAGAGGACAGAGGCCAAACAAGTGAATACACTACTGTACATAGTAGGTCTGATAGCTGGTGACATCATTCTAAGGCAAAGCATAAATGAATCTTTGGGTAAGTTTTGAAGATCTTCTGAAATCCTTCAATACCTATTATGTTATACAGTGAGCAAAGTTCAACAAGCAAGTCCAGCAGCCTGGACAAGGCTTTACTCTTTCATAAGTTAATTATAGAGATTGGCTGAAGACTGTGACTCACTAGGGGCAGCACGGTAGCATGGTGGTTAGCATAAATGCTTCACAGCTCCAGGGTCCCGGGTTCGATTCCCGGCTGGGTCACTGTCTGTGCGGAGTCTGCACGTCCTCCCCGTGTGTGCGTGGGTTTCCTCCGGGTGCTCCGGTTTCCTCCCACAGTCCAAAGATGTGCGGGTTAGGTGGATTGGCCATGCTAAATTGCCCGTAGTGTCCTAAAAAAAAGTAAGGTTAGGGGGGGGGGGGTTGTTGGGTTACGGGTATAGGGTGGATACGTGGGTTTGAGTAGGGTGATCATTGCTCGGCACAACATTGAGGGCCGAAGGGCCTGTTCTGTGCTGTACTGTTCTATGTCTATATGTCTATGAGGACCTTAACTCAGCACCTATATGAGACCAAATAGTAGTCAAAGTGACTCATGCGAGGACTTCCGGTGGTGGCCATGGAGTGAGTGGTCGCACATTTAGTAGCTCCTGCTGGAGGTGGAATTGTTTGATCCTTTTCACCCAATGTAGGGCGTGTTTGCTTGTGTAAAATGTATGAACACTGAGAGACAGGAATTTTCCTTTGGTGGGGCCACTTTATGGCTTATCAGATGAGGAGTGTAAGAGCAAAGGGCAGAAATCTGGTCGGGAGGACTTTCGAAGTGCAACAGAGGTAAAGGTGGAGGAGGGAGCTGGAGCATCGTTGGCTGCCCAGTGATCTACTGAGTAATTGCGGATTTTTCTGAATGCAAATTCCCAGAAGCAGAGGCAAGAGGCCTTGGAGGATGTGGCTAAGGTGGCGGAGCTGATCGGGGGGGGGGGGGGGGGGGGGGGGGGGGGGGGGGGGGGGGGGGGGGGGGGGGGGGGGGGGCTGTTGAGAGAGTGGTGCAAAGGCTGGAGGCACAGAGTTCAGGGCTGCAGAAGGTGGAGGATTTAGTGGTGGATCATGAGGACCGGTTGGCCTCATTGGAGGCAGAGATGGTGCTCATGGCGGATGGCCAGAAGCGATTGAGGGAGAAGGTGGAGGATTTGGAGAGTAGTTCTAGAAGGCAGAATCTCCAGATTGTGCGGCTGCCTGATAAGATTGATGGAACGCAGGCCACAAAGTATGTGGCAAAGATATTTGAGAAGCTGGTGGGGGTGAGGATCTTTGACTGTCCTCCCGCGGTGGATCGAGCGCACAGGACATTGAGGAGGCCGAAGGCGGGTGAGCAGCCATGGGTAATGGTGGTGCAGTTGCATCATTTTCTAGACAAAGAGAAGATTCTGCGGTGGGCGAAGGAGACAAGAGAATATGCCTGGGAAGGAAATGTGGTGTATATCTACCAGGGCCTGGGTGTGGAGTTAATCAATCGGCAGGCTGGGTACATCAGTCAAGGCGGACGTCTACAAGAAAGGAGTGGCAGTGTTGATCAATAATAGTACTCCACGAGCCCGGTGGTGGTATCAGCATTGAGGGTTTGGAACCAGTGCCGGCAGCATTTTAGAATGGAAGGCATATCCCTGTGGGCGTTGGTTTGTGACAATCATAGGTTAACCCCGGCAGGTTGGGTGTGAGGTTCTAGGGCTGGCAGCAGGTGGGGATAGAATATTTTCGGGATTTATTTGTTGGAGGCATGTTTGCAGGCCAGGAGGAGTTAGAGGGGACACACCAATTTCCAAAGGGGAATGGGTTCAGATATCTGCAGGTGAGGGGCTTTATGAGGAAGGAGGTGCCTTCATTTCCGATGCTGCCACCCCCCTGGTGCTGCAGGACAAACTCCTGTCTGAGGAGGAAATAGGAGAGGGCAGGGTCTCAGATATATTTGGGGAGCTGGTGGAGACAGAGAATTTCCCAATGGAGGAGGTTGTCATAATGTACACACAGGTATATGATGGTGCACAGACAGGCAGTGATTGACAGACAGGACGACCAATGAACACACAGAACACAGCAGCCAATCACCAGACATGACACAACCACTATAAAGCCAGAGGGCACGAGTTTTCCCGCTCTCTCGGGATCCAGCCTCTGAGACGGTCAGAGCTCGTGAGCAGCAACTAAAACAAACACCATGTGGTAGTAAAATAGTCTGGTCAGCTTAGCCTCAGGTCTCCAGTCAGCTCAGCATAGTGTCAACCCACAGTTAAAGCATGTATGATAGTTAATGAATTCAATAAAATCGAGTTGCATTTCTTCAAGTGTTGGAAGCCTGTCTCTCTCACTGCTGCAGTAAACGCAGTCCTCGCAGACCCAGCTTACCCAACACATCAGAGGTTAGGCATAAGCGAGAGGGGGAGCTGAGGATTGGGGGCTGGAGTGTGGAGTGAGGCTTTCTGGAGGATTAATGTGTCCTCATTGTGTGCAGGACTACGTCTCATCCATTTTAAAGTGGTACAAAGGGCCCACATGACGCTGTCCAGGATGAGTGGGTTCTTTCGGGATGGAGGATAGATGTGGCCGATGAGCGGGCCATGACCACGTGTTTTGGGCGTGTCCGGGATTGAAGAGGTTTCGGACAGGATTTGCAGATATGATGTCAAGATTTGGGGAATAATGGTAGCCCCAGGTCCGGACCCGAGAGTGCAGGTGGGAAGAGAAGCTGGTGTATTGGCCTTTGCCTCCCTCATAGCCCAGAGATGGATTTTGTTGGTCTGGCAGGACCCGGAGCCGTTGAGTGTAGAGGTGTGGGTGAGCAATTTGGCAGAGTTCCTACACGTAAAGGAGATCAAGTTTGACATTAGGGGGCAGAGGAGGGGTTCACCTCGAGGTGGAAGCTGTTCACTGACTTCTTTAAGCAGCGTTGAGTCGTCAGCAGAGGGGGGAGGGGGGTCTTTTTTCAGTTCAGATTGGTCTAAAAGTTAAAAGTGGGGGCAGGTGTCGGGGTGGCAGTGTGTAGAGTGGGTGGGAGATTTCTGGGGGTGTATAAGGGTGTTTAGGCTTTTTGCTATTGCCACAGCTGGTTTTTGTGTTGTTTCTTCTTTGTTATGCGTCCAATAAAATGTTTTCCAAACAAAAGTGGCTGATGATGTCCTTTCGAATGTACTACAGGCAAAAGAAGATCTAACTCTAGAAAAGGCCATTCAAACAATCAGGCAGTGTGAAATTTACCGACAAAGGTGTTCCATTTTATATTGTCAGGTTGAGGAACAAAAGGACAGTTCGTCTCCAGGCCAACGAAGACAATACGCAAACCGACTATATAATAGTGGGTGACCATGGCAGCATTGTAGAGTCAAAAGACCACACAGATGAGAGCAATGTCCTGAAATGTCTGTGCAGTGTTTCAACTGCAACTAGTTAGGACACTTTGGAAAGGTATGCAAGTCTTTCCAAGACTTGATGTGCAGCAAATCCCACACGGTGGCACAGTGGTTATGCACTGCTGCCTCAAAGTGCCAGGGGCACGGGTTCGATTCCGACCCTGAATGACAGTCTGTGTGGAGTTTGTACGTTCTCCTCTTGTCGGTATGGATTTCCTCCTGGTACTTTGGTTTCCTCCCACAGTCCAAGAGGCTGTTTAGCACAGGGCTAAATCGCTGACTTTGAAAGCAGACCAAGGCAGGCCAGCAGCACGGTTCAATTCCCGTACCAGCCTCCCCAAACAGGTGCCGGAATGTGGCGACTAGGGGCTTTTCACAGTAACTTCATTTGAAGCCTACTTGTGACAATAAGCGATTTTCATTTTCATTTCATGTGCAGGTGAGGGGGATTGGCCATGCTAAATAATTTTAATGATCTTTATTGTTACAAATAGACTTACATTAACACTGCAACAAAGTTACTGTGAAAAGCCCCTAGTCGCCACATTTTGGAGCCTGTTCGGGTACACAGAGGGAGAATTCAGAATGTTCAAATTGCCTAACAAGCACGTCTTTTGGGATTTGTGGGAGGAAACTGGAGCACCCAGAGGAAGCCCATGCAGACACGGGGAGAACGTGCAGACTCCGCACAGACAATGATCCAAGTCGGGAATCGAACCTGGGACCCTGGCGCTGTGAAGCGACAGTGCTAGCCACTGTGCCGCCCAAATTGCTCCTCAGTGTCCAAAGCTGAGGTGTGGTTGGGGGGATAATGCAGGGAAGTGTGCTGAGGTAAGGTGCTCTTTCGGGGGTTCGGTGCAGACTCGATGGGCCGAATGGCCTCCTTCTGCACTGTCGGGATTCCATGATTGCAAATTTACCAGACCACAAGATTGAGGTATCACTTCAGGAAGAGGTCTAATCATGTTTCTCAGAAGAGGTCAAGGATCTGGGATTTCTCCGTTTGGAATACTGACATCTCTGTAAACAGTCACCTCACCAATTTCAAATTAGACACAGGAGCCTGTGTTATAAACCTCCCGGATAAGGAATCATGGCTGCTGAAAGAGTGCCTGATGCCACCCACAATACAGCTGTATGGAGCAGGTGCTTTTAGCTCCCAGTTAAAGGTACATTGTAAGTCACATTCCAATACAAACAAATATGGGAGACATTATTTTGACTCCACATCAAGAATTTCTCCTCTTGAGCAAGAAAACCTGTCGTCTCAACCTCCTTCAGAAAATTGACCAGGCTAACCAGTTGGTCTCGTTCCAATTTTAAGAGTTTCCAAAACTTTTCATTGGATTGGGGTGACTAAAGACTGCATCCAGTATTACAATGAGAGAGGATGCCAAGCCTATGTGCCCGTTCACACCACGGAAAATACAGCACCCTGTTAAGAAGTGGCTGCAGCAACGAGATGAGATGAGCAAAACGGGGGTCATCTCCCCCTCACTCAGTCGGTGGAATGGAAGATACCATATGTACTTTGCATATGACAAGGTGTGCGCTCAAGACTGTAGACATACCACTCAGAGCCACAGTCGACCGCAGCACGGTAGCATTGTGGATAGCACAATTGCTTCACAGCTTCAGGGTCCCAGGTTCGATTCCAGCTTGGGTCACTGTCTGTGCGGAGTCTGCACATCCTCCCCGTGTTAATGGGTTTCCTCCGGGTGCTCCGGTTTCCTCCCACAGTCCAAAGATGTGCAGGTTAGGTGGATTGGCCATGCTAAATTGCCCTTACTGTCCAAAATTGCCCTTAGTGTTGGGTGGGGTTACTGGGTTGTGGGGATTGGGTGGAGGTGTTGACCTTGGGTCGGGTTTTCTTTCCAAGAGACGGTGCAGACTCGATGGGCCGAATGGCCTCCTTCTACACTGTAAATTCTGTGAAAGTCCTGCAACACACAATGTCAATCTGGTCAATGAACTTGAGTCGTATACCCAATTGGTGAGAATACAACTGCCGTCTGTATTATTCCTTGTGTCTGAATAAAGCTCGTAGTCTTACAATTGAAGTAGATGCTTTATTGTGTGAGTTTGTTCTCTCTCCAGCGCTTATACTATATGTTACATCTGAGCTGTGTGCCTGTGTCCTGCTCACCAGCTGCCGTTCCTATGTAGAGTGCCCTCCTGACTTCCCGTCTGTCCATTATATACATCTCTGGTGCTCCCTCTAGTGGTTACTTAGTTGTAGTGTATTTATATTAACCTCGTGTGTATATGTTATGCATATCACTACAACCCCCCCTTTTCTCTTTTAACACATTTTCTGTACTTTGTTAAAGAAAATTGTACAAACCAGGTAGATAAATGATGATATGTACAAGTTTCCCATACCGGCCTCCCCGAACAGGTGCCGGAATGTGGTGACTAGGGGCTTTTCACAGTAACTTAATTGAAGCCTGCTTGTGACAATAGGTGTTTATTATTATTATTAGTTGTGATGATATTGATGATTATACAAAGCCAATTAATGTTTGTGAGTCCAATCTTAATTTTAAAAAGTTACGAGTCCAAGCTGTATGAATTTGTTTGGTTGAGTTTTTTTTTCTGTTGTTGACCTGGTGATGTTGATATTGTAATTTCTTTATGAATGTCATCAGTGTTCTTGTAATTAAGTAACCAGCAAGTCATCACCAGGTGTTTGAATGGTCGAACCACTGATGTTGACTGACGTGGACTTTTTTCTGTGCTTGTGGTATCGATTTGATGTGTCATCTGCATTGAAAGCTGGTGTGCTTGTTTGTTCTGGAGCAAATATGAATTTGTGAGATTCGTTGTCATGTCATGGTATGTGTGTACTCTTGTCATTGTTTTGGAGTGTGCTGTTGCATTGTCCTTCATGTGCAGAGTTGTACCATGTTGTGCAGGTAATTGTTTCATTGTTCTTGTTTCTGTCGTTTCTGTCTTTGTTGTTTTCGTTGTTGTTCTTGTTGTTTTTGTCGTGCTTGTTGTTTCTGTTTTGTTGTTGTTCTTGTTGTTTTTGTTGTGCTTGTTGTTGTCTTTGTTATGCTTCTTATTGTTTTTGTTGTTGTTCTTGTAGTTGTTGTTGTTGTGCTTGTAGTTTTTGTTATTGTTTTTGTTGTGCTTGTTGTTGTCTTTGTTATGCTTCTTATTGTTTTTGTTGTTGTTCTTGTAGTTGTTGTTGTTGTGCTTGTAGTTTTTGTTGTTGTTTTTGTTGTGCTTCTTGTTGTTTTTGTTGTTGCTGTTGTTGTTCTTGTGTCTGTTTTGCTTCTTGTGTTTTTTGTTGTTCTTGTTGCGCTCAATGACTGTTCTTTGTGGATAATTTGAGTCATTCTCAAAGTTATTGGTGTCAGTGTCCTTTGTGGTATCTGATGTTTCTTTTTTTTTTAATAAATATTTTTATTCTCCATTTTCACATCTTCTTCAGAATTTACACCCCACCAACAAACAGTAAACAGTAATGAATACAATGTCAATCCCCTTAGCAACAAAAACGATCCAATCCGCGCACCACCCCCCAAACAATGGCCCACCTGACAATATAAGCATCAAATAAAACAAACCCTCCCAAGGTGGAAAAAAAAGGAAAAAAGAAAAAGGAATCAGGAATCGCCTATGGTCACCATTGACATATACAGTCCACCCCCCAATCTCCACCCCCCTAATATTCAATGCCATCCAATCCCCGAAAGAGTACCGTGAATAACACCCATGAATTGTAGACACCCCCCCAACCCCTCTCCCAGACTCCTCCCCTCCACTTCCTCTTGTAAACTCCTCCCCCCAGCCTTGGTTCCTTCCCCCAACTTTTCACCCCAGCTAGACTCGCCAAAACCTGTTCTACCAGGCACCGATGGCTGCAGCCCCTCCCCAACCTCACTCCCGTTTGCTGGCCGGCTTAAACCGGCCAGCGTGGAGGCCCCCACCCCGGTCTCCTTCCCCCTTGCCCGGTCCCAGGAAAACCAAGAAATCTCCTTTAGCACACAACCCCCGCATACACACGCAAGCCCCAAAGAACCATCATTGCAAATGAAAGTCCCATCTCTTCCCTTGTCCAAATACATACAGCGTTGACTCATTTAGTACATACACTAACATGCAGTGAAAAAATAAAGTTGCATGAGGCTACATCGATACACAACCATTTCTCGATTCTGCCACAGTCCTCCTGCCTTCGCAAACTCCGGCGCTGCTTTCCTCTTCCCAAAATAAAAGTGCTTGGATTTGTAGGTCACCCTCAATTTAGCTGGATATACTATGCCACACTTCACCTTGCTGATGTACAGTGCCTTCTTCACCCAGCTGAAGGCAGCCTGCCTCCTCGCCAGCTCCACAGTAAAGTCCTGGTATATGCGTATACCAGCTCCAGCCCACTGCACCACCCGCTTCTGCTTTGCCCAGCACAGGACTTTCTACTTCACGCTATACCTACGGAAACACACAGTTACTACTCTTGGCGGCTCACTCTCCTTTGGTAGAGGCCTCCATGACCGATGAGCCCGATCCAGTTCCTATCGGGAGGGATCGTCTCCCTCCCCCAATAGCCAACATCGTGGCAAAATACTTCGTCGGCCTCGGGCCTTCCACTCCTTCGGGCAGACCCACAATCCTCAGATTCTGTTGCCTGGATCTGTTTTCCATGTCTTCCATTTTGGTTCGCAGACCCTTGTTGGTCTCTATCACCGTCCACAACTCCTTCCCCATCGAGGTAAGTTGATCACTGTGCTGCGATAATGCCTCTTCCACTTCCTTCAGTGTCTCACCTTGCTCCCGCACCTCTGCCGCTGTGCTTGATACCGCCACCCTCACCGGGGCAATCGCCTCCTCCACCAGCACTTTCAATACCGCCCCCATCTCCTTCTTCATCGCTTCCATGTGCTTTGTGAACTGTTTTTCAAGTTCCACAGCCATCACCGTGGTAATTTCTTCTGCTGTGAGCGATGCTGCCTCCCCTGGTGCTCCAGCCTCCACTTTCCTTACAGTTACTGCGCTGACTTTTTCACTCCCCGGCGGACGTCCATTAACCCCCTTTTTCACGGCCTTTTTTCTCCCAAACTTGGACTTTTCTCATCCCTGTGCCTTCTTACAGCCTTTTCAGCCTCTGTTGCCCCCGGGACCGGGCGTTAAAACTCCAAAATTCCTATTCCCGAGCAGGAGCCCTCCGGTGTGCGGCTGACTCCCGGCCGCCGTCACCGAAAGTCTGTGGTATCTGATGTTTCATTGAGCTTTTTGACTTGAGGCCTGTGTGAATGATCTGATATTGCATTGATCCTGGTGACATCAGCCATTTGTGTTTGATTTGATTCCTCTTCTTTGATTCCTTGGTGCGCCTTTTCTGGAGTCATTACTGGTTGATCTGCTTCATCTTTGATCTCTTGGTGCTCTTCATCTGGAGTCAACGTCATCAAGATTTCCGTTTCTTGTACGTTGTCAAGAGTAGATGACGTTTTAATTGATGTAGTCTCACTACACTCATGAGTGGTTGTGCTTTGATTATCAAGCTCTTTTGTACAGACGAGCTGCGATCTGTCAGTCTCACTGTGATCTTGTGTATCTTCTCTTGGAATTGTCATTTCATCGTCACTTGTCTCACATACAGTGGGTAGACTTACATTGTCTTCTTCTTGATTATATGAGCTGGGTAGACGTTCATAGTCTTCTTTTTGTTGTTCACGTGAGCTTGGTAGACTTTCATAGTCTGCTTCTGGTTGCTCAGATAAGGTGGATAGACCTTCATGGTCTTGTTCATGCATGGATTTCTCTCTGGAGTCTTTAACTGCTTCCATTCTGGAGTCTGTCAACGAGCTCTCTGTGGAGGCTTGCGTCGCTCTCTGTGTGGAGTCTTTCATCACTCTCTGTGTGGAGTTGTGCTGTGTTCTCTCTGTGGAACCGATCATTACTCTCTCAACGGAGTCGGTCAGTACTCTCTGTGCGGCGTCGTTTTCTTCTTGGGTATTTGCCAGGTTGCTGTCATCCAATGTATCGACAATCTGTCATTGCATCATGGTATTGAATTCATCCATGAGTAGAGTTGCGTTGAGCTTTTCAACTGTATCGCTGATGCTTTTATGATCATCATATCCGAATAACTCAGCCATGTTTTCGGTGTTCTTTCTTGGTAAAGACTTAATGTTATTTTTCTCTTGCGATCTGCACTTTTCAATCGCGATTTCCAGCATTAAACCTTTCTGGCCTGATAATGATTGTTTGAGTTTCGCATCACTCATTCCCTGTGCAATTTGGTCTCCGAGCATTGAATGTCTTAAAGCAGAATTATCACTGGTATTACAGTGATCTTCAATTTTTTGAGTATTACTTCTAATTTGGTGTTGTCTTCATCTTTCAAGTAATTAAAGCAGTTATAGATTTCTCTAGTTTCATGTCCTGCTAGTAGCAGTGCTATTTTCATTTCTTCTGAGGCCATGCTCAAATCATTAGCTACGATATATAGGCTCAGTTTGCAGTGTGGTGGCCGGGAATATCAAGGGCAATTGAAGAAATGATCTCAAACAGCCACGAGCTGAGCACTTCACAAACCTGTCCAGAGGGAGCCCCTCATCTCCTCACAGTTGCCTATTGGGGAGCCTGTTTAATGGCAGGTCCTTCCTCAACGTGGTTCACTACTTCTTGACTACACGCAACAACCACAGAGGTGGCCATTACGTTCTTGAAGGGAGACTTTGGGAGCCATGGCATGCTGAACCAGGTGGTGTCCGATAATGGCCCGCGATTTGCAAGTGAACGCTTCGCTCAATTTGCCAGCAATTACACCATACCAGCTCACCAAGGTATCCACAATCTAACTGTGGAGCAGAAAGAGGTGTCTGCACCATTAAAATCCTTTTGAGAAAAAACAAAGAATTCCCCAAGGTGCTTTTAGCACATAGGTTCACCCCGTTGCAATTGGATTGGCCCCATCAAAGCTCCTAATGGGCAGAAAATGATGTACTCAAATCCCAATGCTGCCAAAGAAACTAATCCCAGGTTTAGCAGACAAGGACTACCGGAACGATCAAGACCTAGAGACAGTCCTACAGACAGAAATAAGCTTCTGCCTACAATAGGAGATTACCACATTAGAAACCTGCCCCAGTTACACAAAGGATCAGAGGCCTTGAAAGAAAGGGTAACATTGTCTGGAGAGATGATGATCAACCAAGGTCGTACCTTGTTTGGAGAGATTTGAGAAGAACTCAGCATGAAGTTAGCTCCTAGTCTAGGCTATACTTGGTACATATCAATATGTGTTATCAATAAAGGCTACTGCTCGGCCTTACAAGCCTCTGAATTTCTTTGTGAAACCGGCTTCTGTTGATTCAGTTACAAGAACATCATCAAAGGATACTACAACCCACGGTAACTCCTGTAGCAGACTCTCCATTTCCTTTGGAATATTGCACATGCCGAAGACACGCCAAAAGGCAGGCAAGTGTACTGGAACAGGCTTTTGTGCATACTTATTGTGGCATACCCCCGGAAAGTGTAATCTGATTCGAGTTGCTGGTACCTGTAACTCATATTCAGCTTTGCGTAAGGTTGACCTCCTGCCAGCTTTGCTCGGGGTTGGATATTTATCGAGCTTGACAGCCTGATTAACTGTAAGCTTATAATTGCTGCAAATGTGAATGGCCCTGTCCAGTTTCAATACGGGGACGAGAGATTGCTGCCTATTCCGATAACTGAACTGGATGGATGATGCCTAGTTCTTCCAACCTGTTTCACTCAGTATCCACTTTCTCTTGTAAGACATACGGTACCGGTCTTCCCCTGAAGAATTGGTGGGTCACCTTTGGATCAATATCAATCTTAGCTTGTAGTGCTTCGATTTTTCTTAATTCGTCACGGAAGACGTTGTCATATTTTCTTAACAATTCGGGCAGTCTCCCTTCCCGCACTTGAAAAATCTTGGCCGAATTCAACTTGATTTGTTTAAGCCAATCACAGCCAAGAAGGCTTTGTCCTTCACCTGGCACAATTATCACTGGGAGCTGGGTAGACTGTTGTCCATAGCTTACTGGTACCACTGCTGTGCCTTTTATTTTTATTGCTTCTCCCTTATAAGTCTTCAATTTTGCAGATGTGCTTACCAAGTTCAATTGTTGGATACCCTTTCTTGGGTACTAAAATGTATGCTCGCCCATCACAGTGATTGATGCCCCTGCATCCACTTCCATCTAAAGGAGTTTCCCATTTACTCTGAGCATTATAGTAATCGGTCTGACTTGCCTGTTTTTAGATTAAAGAGAGTGAATACCAGAATCATTGGTGTCAGGCTCGTCCACATTATATACTTGTAAAATATTGATTGATCTATTACTCAGCGACCTTGACTTATCTCTACACTACTTTATTAAATATTCTTTTTGTGAGAATAAAAACACTTATCCTCCTTAAACTGACATGATTCAGGAGTGTGGTTACCTCCACATTGGTAACATTTAAGCATCACTGTCTGATTGCCTCCACTCTACCTTGTTGTTCTCTTGGTGGCTGCAATTGTTTCCCAGTTTGCGGCTGCTTTGGTAGTTTTTGGCCCCAATGGCTGGCTGCAGGTTCTCACCCTAACTGGTGAACCGCACCATTTTGCATGCTCTGCACCCTTTTCAGCACTTTCCATAGCCATCACTATCTCCATTACTCGTTTAAAATTTATGTCGGTCTTCCGGTTGCGGCTATGCGGAGCTAAGGCACACGTTTTGCAGCTCCCGCATGCGACGGACTTTTGGGCTCTTTCCTGGGCCCCCAACGGCATTTTTTCGACATTTCCCGGTGTGGGAAGGAGACTGCAACATTCCCCTGACGGTGTATGGCTTGGACCAGGAGCGGGGCAATTAAAAAAGTGGTGGTGAAGCCAAAGAAAGTGTGAGGGAAGAAAAGCAAGATGGCGGTGGGCGGAGACCAGGCAGTGTGGATGCAGTGGGTGCAGGAGCAGCAGGAGGCTGTTTCTGGGAGCTTAAAGCGGACCTGCTGGAGCCGATGAAGGCTTCTATTGACAAGCTGCTGGAGACCCAGGCGGCCCAGGGGGTGGTGATCCGCGAGGTCCGGCAAAAGATCTCAGATAATGAGGACAAGATCTTGGGCCTAGCAGTAAAGGTGGAGGCGCACGAGGCGCTCCACAAGAAATGGCAGGAACGGTTCGAGGAGATGGAGAATCGATCGAGGCGGAAGAATTTGCGGATCGTGGGCCTCCTGGAGGGGCTGGAAGGGTCGGACGTGGGGGCCTATGTGGTCACCATGTTAAACTCGCTGGAGCTGGAAGGGGCCCATAGAGTGCTGGCGAGAAGGCTCAAGGCTAACGAGCCGCCGCGAGCGGTGCTGGTGCGGTTTCATCGGTTCACTGATCAGGAGTGCGTACTCAGGTGGGCCAAGAAAGAGAGGAGCAGCAGGTGGGAGAACGCGGAGGTTTGAATATATCAGGACTGGAGCGCGGAGTTGGCGAAGAAGAGGGCCGGGTACAACCGGGCAGAGGCGGTGCTGCACAGGAAGGTTAGTGAAGTTCGGCATGCTGCAGCCTGTGGGTCAGCTACAAGGACCGGCATCATTATTTTGAGTCCCCGGAGGAGGCGTGAGCCTTTGTTCAGGCCGAGAAGCTGGACACAAACTGAGGGTCGAGGTGGGGGCCGTGCATTGGGATGGTCGGAGATTGTTGTGGTTGTGTTATATTTTGAGGGGGGGTTCTTTGTTCTTGTTTATTTTTGGTTCGGTGTGCGTGTTTAGGGTGGGTTGGGCACTGTTTTGGTTGGGTCTGGCGGGTGGGCTCTTGGAGGGGGGCAAGTAAACGGAGTGGGGGATGGATGGCCGGTAGGGGGGATAGGGCCCCGCGGGGGAGGGGGAGGCTCGAGTCGGGGGTGAGGGGACTGGGCCTGTAAAGGAGCTGCGCCAGAGGAGGCGGGGCCGGGCAGGTGGAAAGCGCGGGCTCTTTTCCCGGACTGAAGGCTGGAGGGGGCGGGGCAGGGACGGGAAAGTGCGGGCTTTTTCCCCCACTTGAGATGGATGGGGGAGGCGGAGAGCCTGCTGGCGGGTAATGGAGGAGGGGAGGGGAAGTCCCACAATGGGAGGAGTTGAAGGAGAGGTGGAAGCGGCCGGGGTCAGCAGGAGTCAGCTGAATTACGGGAGTGCAATGGGGGGGAGCAATGCAGCTGGGAGGGGTCCTAGCTGGGGGTGGGGGGGGGGGGGGGGGGGGGGGGGGGGACCGGGTTGCTGCTGGTCTGGTCAAGAGGGAGCTGGAGTAAGTAGAGGGGGTCGGGACGGGGGTCTGCCGCCGTGGGGAACGGGTCGTGCGGGGGGCGCGGGCACGTGGCTGGCCGAGGAGGGGTTATGGCTAGTCGGTGGGGGAGGGGGCGGGCAGCCCCCTGACCCAGCTGATAACCTGGAACGGAAGGGGACTGAACGGGCCGGTTAAGCGGCCCGGGTGTTCACGCACTTGAAGGGGCTGAAGGCGGATGTAGTCATGCTCCAGGAGACACACCTGAAGGTGGCGGACCAGGTAAGATTCAGGAATGTGTGGGTAGGCCAGGTGTTTCATTCGGGGCTGGATGCCAAAAATCGGGGGATGGCGATCTTGGTGGGAAAGAGGGTGTTGTTCGAGGCGTCGAGCATTGTGACAGACAATGGCGGCAGGTACGTAATGGTGAGTGGTAAGCTGCAAGGGGAGAGGGTGGTGCTGGACAACGTGTACGCCCCGAACTGGGACGATGCGGGTTTTATGCGGCGTATGTTGGATCGGATCCCAGACTTGGAAGTGGGGGGGCCTAATAATGGGGGGGAGACTTTAACACGGTGTTGGATCCGGCACTGGATCGCTCCAGGTCGAGGACGGGTAGGAGGCCGGTGGCGGCTAAAGTGCTGAGGGGGTTTATGGACCAGATGGAAGGGGTGGATCCTTGGAGATTTGAAAGGCTGGGGGCTAGGGAATTTTCGTTCTTCACGCACGTTCATAAGGCCTATTCCCAGATCGACTTCTTTGTTATGAGCAGGGCGCTGATTGCGAGAGTAGAGGGTACAGAGTACTCGGCGATAGCCGTCTCGGATCACGCCCCGCATTGGGTAGACTTAGAGCTGGGGGAGGAGAGGGACCAGCGCCCGTTGTGGCGCTTGGAGGTGGGGCTGTTGGCGGACGAGGAGGTGAGCGAGCGGGTCCGAGGAAGCATAGAAAGATACCTGGAGGCCAATGATAACGGGGAGGTCCGAGTGGGGATGGTCTGGGAGGCGCTAAAGGCGGTGGTTAGGGGAGAGTTGATCTCCATTCGGGCCCATAGGGAGAGGAGAGAGCAGAGAGAGAGAGGTTGGTGGGGGAGATGGTGAGGGTGGAAAGGAGGTACCCGGAGGCTCTGGAGGAAGGATTGCTGAGGGAGAGGCGTAGCCTCCAGGCCGAATTCGACCTGTTGACCACCAGCAAGGCGGAGGTGTAGTGGAGGAAGGCCCAGGGGGCGATTTACGAATATGGGGAAAAGGCAAGCCGGATGCTGGCGATCAGCTTCGGAAGCGGGACGCAGCTAGGGAGATTGGGGGAGTTAAGGATAGGAGAGGGAGATGACCTGGGGATGGAGATAGGGTGGGGACTCTGGAGCGAAGCACTGCATAGGGTCAACTCCACCTCCACGTGCGCAAGGCTCAGCCTGACACAACTAAAAGTGGTACAGAGACCCCACTTAACAAGAAACCGTATGAGTAGGTTCTTCCCGGAGGTGGAGGACAGATGTGAACGGTGCCAAAGAGGCCCGGCCAACCACGCTCACATGTTCTGGTCTTTCCCCAGACTTGTGGAGTACTGGACAGCTTTCTTCGAGGCTATGTCCAAAGGGGGTGAGGGTGGAGCCATGCCCGATAGTGGCGGTCTTCGGGGTTTCAGACCAGCCAGATCTATTCCTGGGGAGGAGGGTGGACGCCCTTGCCTTTGCCTCCCTGATCGCCCGCCGTAGAATCCTGTTTGGCTGGCGGTCAGCAGCACCGCCCAGAGCTGCAGACTGGCTGTCCGACCTCTCGGAATCTCTCCAAATGGAGAAAATCAAATTCGCCATCCGAGGGTCAGACGACGGCTTCCACAGAACGTGGGAGCCATTCATGCAATTGTTCCGGGACCTGTTTGTGGCCAACGTACAAGAGGAAGGATAGTCGGGTGGCCAAGAATCAGGGGAAAGTGGACGGGAATCGGGGGAAGGTAGCCGGGGGAGGTGGGGGGGGGGGGGGGCTACGGGTTCGTTATGGGGGTTTGTTCTCATGGTTTTATGCTTATTTATTTTCTTGTTAATTTATTGTTTTTTGTATTGGAGGGGAGGGCTTACTGTTTTTCTCTGTTGTGATAAAATTTGTTGTTGAAAACTTGAATAAAAATTATTCCAAAAAAAAAAGGAAGGACAAAGCCGCAAGCGACAGTCTGATGGCAAGCTAAGGCCCAAAACCAAATTGTAAATAAATGCCTATAAACATGTGCCTCGGCCATATTGGGGAATGTAAAATATATATGCCGGTTAAAGGGGGTGGCCACAGTTGTCATTATGAAGATGCTTACCTGTAAATATACATGTTAATTTTTTGCGTGTTTTGTTTCTA
The DNA here is from genome assembly GCF_902713615.1 of Scyliorhinus canicula. Taxonomy (NCBI): domain Eukaryota; kingdom Metazoa; phylum Chordata; class Chondrichthyes; order Carcharhiniformes; family Scyliorhinidae; genus Scyliorhinus; species Scyliorhinus canicula. Next base: position 52,104,986 of record NC_052153.1, read on the forward strand.
ATAATTTGTAACTTGTTGGATATAAAATATGAAAACTCAATAAAAAACATTTCCAAAAAAAAGGATAGGAGAGGGAGTGTTGTGCGGAGTGGGGTTGGCATCAATGGGGTCTTCAGGGACTTTTATGAGGAACCGTATCGGTCCGAGCCCTCACAGGAGGAGGGAGGAATGGGCCACTTTCTGGACCAACTGAGGTTCCCGAAGGTGGAGGAGGGACTGGTGGTGGGATTAGGGGCCCCGATTTGGCTGGAGGAGCTGGCGAAATGGATAGGGAGCATGCAGCCGGGGAAGGCACCGGGGCCGGGCGGTTTCCCGGTCGAGTTTTACAAAAAATATGTGTACCTGTTGGGACCTTCAACGAGGCAAGGGAAGGAAGGGCTTTGCCCCCGACGACGTCCCGGGCACTGATCTCCTTGATCCTGAAGCGGGACAAGGATCCCCTGCAGTGTGGGTCTTACAGGCCAATTTCCTTGTTAAATGTGGATGCCAAGGTGCTGGCCAAGGTCTTAGCATCGAGAATTGAGGATTGTGTGCCGCAGGTCATCCACGAAGACCAGACAGGGTTCGTGAAGGGGAGGCAGTTGAACGCGAATGTGTGGAGGCTCCTGAACGGTATTATGATGCCGGCGAGTGAGGGGGAGGCTGAGATAGTGGCGGCGATGGATGCTGAGAAGGTCTTTGATAGGGTAGAGTGGGGGTACTTGTGGGAGGTGCTGAACAGTTTTGGGTTTGGGGCGGGGTTCGTCAGGTGGGTTAGGCTGTTATACGAGGTTCCGATGGCGAGTGTGGCCACGAACAAGAGGAGGTCTGAGTACTTTCGCTGTATCGAGGGACGAGGCAGGGGTGTCCCCTGTCCCCCCCTGCTCTTCGCACTGGTGGTTGAACCTCTGGCTATGGCACTGAGGGAGTCGAGGAAATGGAGGGGGCTGGTGCAGGATGGGGAGGAGCATAGGATGTCGCTCTCTGCAGACGACTTGCTGCTATATGTGGCGGACCCGGTGGGGGGGGATGCCAGAGGTGATGAGGATTCTCAGGGAGTTTGGGGATTTCTCAGGGTACAAGCTCAACATGGGGAAGAGCGAGTTGTTCGTGGTTCACCCAGGGGACCAGGAGAGGGGGGGGGATTGGTGAGTTCCCACTAAAAAGGGTGGAGAGGAGCTTCAGTTATTTGGGGGTCCAGCTGCATAGACTTAATTTCACGAGGTTGGTGGAGCAGATGGAGGAGGAGTTTAAGAGGTGGGACACGTTTCCGCTGTGCCTGGCGGGTAGGGTGCAGTCAGTCAGGCTGACGGTGCTCTCAAGGTTTTTGTTCCTGTTTCAGTGCCTCCCCATTCTTATCCCGAAGGCCTTCTTTAGGCTGGTCAACAGGAGCATAACGGGGTTTGTGTGGGCGCGAGGGACTCCGAGGGTGAGAAGGGTGTTCCTGGAACGGAGTAGGGATGGGGGGGCTGGCGCTGCCCAACCTCTGTGGGTACTACTGGGCCGCTAATGCGGCGATGGTGCGCAAGTGGGTGAAGGAGGGGGAGGGGGTGGCATGGAAGAGGCTAGAGACGGCGACTTGTGAGGGTACGAGTCTGGAGGCACTGGCAACAATGCCGCTGCCGCTCCCTCCAACGAGGTATACCACGAGCCCGGTGGTGGCGGCTACCCTCAAAATTTGGGGGCAATGGAGGCGGCACAGGGGGAGGTGGGGGCCTCGGTGTGGACCCCGATACGGGGGAACCACCCGTTTGTCCCGGGGAGAATAGATGGAGCGATTTTGTAGTGGCACAGGGCATGGATAAGAAGGTTGGGGGACCTGTTTGTGGATGGGAAGTTCGTGAACCTGGGTGAGCTGGAGGAGAAATTCGGGCTCCCCCCGGGGAACACCTTTAGGTATCTACAGGTAAGGACATTTGCCAGGTGGCAAGTGGTGGAATTCCCGCTGCCGCCGCCACGCACGGTACAGGACAGGGTGCTCTCGGGGGTGTGGGTTGGAGAGGGGAGGATCCCGCCACGTACCAGGTGATGCAGGAGGAGGATGAGGCCTCGGTGGAGAAGCTGAAAGGTAAGTGGGAGGAGTGAGAGGGGGAGTTGGGGGAGGAGATCGAGGAGGGGACGTGGGCAGATGCCCTGGGGAGGTTGAACTCTTCCTCTTCATGCGTGAGGCTCAGCCTCATACAATTTAAGGTGCTGCATAGGGCACACATGACCGGGACAAGGATGAGCCGGTGTTTTGGGAGTGAGGACAGGTATGTTAGGTGCTCAGGGAGCCCAGCAAACCACACCCATATGTTCTGGGCATGCCCAATGCTGGGGGAATTTTGGAAGGGCGTGGAACGGACGTTGTCGAGGGTGGTAGGATCCAGGGTCAAACCGGGCTGGAGGTTCGCAATATTTGGGGTTGCAGAGGAGCCGGGAATGCAGGAGGCAAAAGAGGCCGGTATTCTGGCCTTTGCGTCCCTGGTAGCCCGGCAGAGGATTCTTCTTCAGTGGAGGGATGCGAGGTCCCCAAGCGTGGAGGCCTGGATCAATGACATGGCGGGGTTTATCAAATTGGAAAGGGTGAAATTTGCTTTGAGGGGGTCGGTGCAGGGGTTCTTCAGGAGGTGGCAACCATTCCTAGACTTCCTGGCAGAGCGGTAGACAATGGTCAGCAGCAACCTGGGGGGAGGGGGGGATTCTATTTTATTTTTGTTTTTCTATATTGGGGGATCTGAGGGGGCGTATATATTTGCTATGTTTGCTATGTGTTTTGGCGGGTGTTAATTTATTATTTATGTATAAGGGGGAGGGGGGCATTGAGTTGTTTTGTTCTGTTTTGTATTTAATTCTATTGGGTTCCTTTTACGTTTTGTTGTTGATATTTTGTGAAAACTTTAATAAAAATTATTTTAAAATTTATGTCAACCTCTGCAAGCAACCTGAGTTGAATAGCACCGTTGTTCATGGCACAAACTAATCTCTCCCGTAACATATCATTTAGGGTCACTCCAAAATCATATTACTCCAATAATTGCTTCAGTTTAGCAATGTAAGTCGCGATTGATTCGCCTGGGACTCTCTCCCATCAATTATCTTTGAATTCCTGGAGCATGACTGATGGTTGAGGTTGAACATAGCCATGACTGAATCCTTGGGCTCACTAAATGATTGGGAGTCAGGCGCGCTTGGGCCTGTAAGACTGCGAATAAATTCATAGATCGGACTTCTACTGCCACTTAGGAGAATTGCTTTGCATTTAATCTCCTCCCTATTTTGTTTGCTTGGAAATAATACCCACGACACTCAATGTGGTCTATTCTGGTGAGTATATATTTTTATTTTTCTCAAACGTTGATTAAAACAGGATACTCCCAGCTGTCATTTATCCTCATTGGAAGATATAATGATGCATTTTCAGAGTCTTCATCAGTGAACGAAAAGAGATTTATTTAGCTATCTTCAAGAGCAGCAGCATTTTTGCAGCTAGCTCTAAAGTACCTCTGCCTAGGAGACGTCTTCCCCCTAGGATGATTCCCCACTCTGAGTCCCAATTGGTCACTCAGACCAGGCAATCCCAATCTGGCAGTTACATCCTTTCAGACTCTGCTATATACAAAAATATCATGGGATGGATTCTCTGTTTCAGCCGCTAAGTGCCGGCTCAAACGGAGAATTACCAGGCATTTTACAACAAAAAAATCGGCGCCAAATCCTCTCCGATTCCTGGACTGGTGAGGGACTAGCAGTGGTGCCAGGTGAAACCCCTGGCTCCCGTGCCAAAATGGCCAGAGAATGGCTGGGTCCCTGGCCGCGTATGCGTAGGCCGTCGACCTGTAGCGGTTGCGCCGTACAACATGGCGTCTAGCCGTGCGTGAACCCAACCCGCTATCCGCAACCTCATAGCTCACCCCCTGGCCATTGCCTGGCCACCCTCCACCAGTGCCCCCAGCCCTCGTGGTCAGCAGCATGGATCCAGCCAAATGTGGTGGCGCTGGACAGTCTGCAGCCGCCATGCCGGATTCCTGACCAGTGAGACGACACGTGTCCCATGCGGTCGGGAACCCGGCCCATGGGGGGGTGGAGTATTCATGGAGTGCCTACTGATGATGCGCCAACGCTGTTGCAACTGCGCGTGAGGCAATGATGTCATTTTGGAGGGGGCGGAGCATGGCTGACCGGCATCAAACCGACACCGGCCCCGATTTGGGCATCGGAGCCCATTTCCGCCCGATCGGCGATTACGATATTGACGTCGGGCAATAGAGAATCCAGCCCCACATATCTATAATTTGTAAGTCACAAAGCATTCGTAGGGTGCATTCATAAATAAAGAGGCTGATATACAGATTGGTTAAAATAGTGACATTATACATAAGTTGCTGTTCAATCTTCTTCCTTGGTAAGCTTCTGAGCACTCAACTCTCCCCAATATCTAATTGCAACTTTTTTCCATCATGCCATGTCGGAAAGAGTCGTATCGCAGCTGTGCAACTGACTCTTCCTCAATTGTAATATAATGAAGAATCATGATGAACAACATTGATTCTGTCCCTTTATTTAGGTATGCTGTCTCTGGCTCGATACCTGAAAGTACATTCAATCTATTAACCACCCACTGCCAATGCAATGATCTTATTCAACACTTCCCCCCCCCCCCCCCCCCCCCCAGTTAATTGCACAGAACATGCTACACCACCAGCAGTTTGTGCATTTCAGGAAGAACACTACAGCTGCGTGTTTTTAACTATCAATGTAAGCTATACTTATTAGATAACTTTAATTGAGTGAATGTTGGATTTGCCTTCACAATGATGGTATGCTTTGCCTCCAACTTCATTCCTGTTCCTCCCTCCCCACTTGCTTCCTGTGTTCACTGAAAAAATACTGATCACTTTTCCCTTTTCCAAAAAATAATCAAAACCTATTTCAGCCTCTTTTTCCCACTAATTTTTCATAAGTGATTTTCTGAGGTCTGTCAGCTTTCTGCTAAAGGTTGGTATTGTCTGAAAATATGTGTTTCTATTCCAAAAAATAAAGCAAATAGTAACTTAAAGTCTAATTCAAAATCTAGTGTGGTGAAATTTTGCTGCCTTCCAAAAAAGAGGTGTGTAAGTTAGCACAGGATGCAACCATTGGCTTAAATTAGCTGTTACCCAGGCACATGAAAAATGTACCTTGAAATCTGGGCAAGTCAAAACAGTCTCCAAGCATTGGGAGCCAGGCTAAAACATGACAGCCAAAAATGTCTGGCGTCAGAAAGAGTAAAGGAACCCCCAAAATGTGACACCTCGTTGGAAAATAGTAGACAGGCAAATATCACCAGACTGCATTAGCTGCTTGTCTGCTGATGTTGCCAACAGTCATTTAAAGGCTCAAAGGAACTTTGAAAAACAAACCTGAGGCCATTGTAAGCACAGTACTGAAGTGTTTGAAACATGGTTACTTTTTACCCAGTGGCTCAGAGAGCAGAAGTTTACTAATACAGACACTCATCAGTTTGGGAGTTGCTTCATGCAATTAAAGTTCCATAGTTGCACATCATAATAGATCCTGGTTTCCAGCCTGTATCTTTGTCCCCACAGGTACTGAGAATACTTAACACCGAAACTTAAGATTTTGTCTATCGTTCCATAATTCTCATGTTGATGTGTCTATCAGCCCTCAGTGTCAACATGTGTACGTGATATTATAAACACTAACTACTTCACTGTGAGCAACATTTCAGCGTTGTGTTGAATAGCACTGAGCAGAGCAGCACTGAATGATTTTTGTCTGTGTTCAGACTGGATTGTAGAGTTTTACTACGCGATAGCTTAAAAAGAAAATGCGGTTTTAACATTGAGATACATCCTTTTCCTTTATGTGTCAGCCTTGGCTCATTCATAGCACTCTGACCTCTGATTGAGAAGGTCGTGGGTTGAAGTGTCACTACAGGATCTCAGCAAAAATTCAAGACTGATCCTCCAGTTCAGTACTGGGGAGTGCTGCATTGTCAGAGGGGCTATCTCTCAGATGTGACGTTAAATCGATTCCCATCTGTCCTCTCAGACAGGCATAAAATGGCATTATTGGGAAGAAGAGCAGGGGAATTGTCCCTGTTGTCCTGGATAATAATATATCCCTTAATCAACATCACATAAACAGAATATCTGGTCATCATCACATTGCTGTTTGTGGGATCCTGCTCTGTGCAAATTGGCTGCTGCCTTTTATACCTTTTAACAGTGACTGCACCTCAAAAGTATTTTATTAACTATTTTCCAGTAACCCATGTGATATAATGTGGTATGCAAGTCAATGTCGACAATATTACGTCTCCGCTGCCACCATGTTGTGGAAGCTTGTGATCTGGCAGCATATATTATTAGTGGGGATGAATCTCGATCTCGACCCCGGGTTACTGTCCGTGTGGAGTTTGCACATTCTCCCCCTGTCTGCATGGGTCTCACCCCTACAACCCAAAGATGTGCAAGGTAGGTGGATTGGCCACGTTAAATTGCCCCTTAATTGGAAAAACAATTGGGCACTTTAAATTTATTTTTTAAAAATACATATGGTTTATATAATCTTTAGTGCGGGTGCCTCTGCCCTGGGAAACATACTTCAACAGGGGAGATGGTGGTGTAGTGGGAACGTCAATGCATCAGTACGCCGAAGGAGTTCGAATCCCACCATGATAGATGTTGAAATTTAAATTCCAGAAAAATCTGGAATTAGAAGTCTAATGGTGATCATGAAACCATTATCAATTGTTGTAATACCCCATCTGGTTCACTAACGTCCTTCAGGGAAGGAAATTGGTCATCCTTACCTGGTCTAGTCTATAGCAATGTGGTTGACTCTTAATCGCTCTCATGGGCAATCAGGGATGGGGAAAAATTGATGCCCACATCACATGAACAAACACTTCCCAATGATGGAGGTTGAGGGGCGACCTGATAGAAGTCTATAAGATTATGAGGGACATGGACAGAGTGAATAGTCAGAAGCTTTTACCCAGGCTGAATGAGTCAATTACTAGCGGTCATAGGTTTAAGATGCAAGGGGGAAGGTTTAAAGGAGATGCACGATGCTATTCTTTTTTACACAGAGGGTGGTGGGAGCCTGGAACTCGCTGCTGGGGGAGGTAGTGGAAGCAGATACGATGGTGAATTTTAAGCAGCGTCTTGACAAATACATGAACAGGATGGGAATGGGGGGATATGGTCCCCGGAAGGGTAGGGGGTTTTAGTTCAGACAGACAGCATGGTCGGTACAGGCTTGGAGGGCCGAAGGGCCAGTTCCTGTGCTGTAACTTTCTTTGTTCTTTGTTGTTTTGTTTGTCCCTCTGCTGCTGCATCTCCTTTAGAGTCGTAACCTTTATTTTAGATTGCCTCCCTTGTTCTTCTGACGAAATGCATCCCTTCACAATTCTCTGCATTAAATTTCATCTGTCATTTGTCTGCACATTCTGCCAGCCTGTCTATGCTGTCTGGAAGCTTATCACAACCCTCCTCAAACTTCACAACACTCCTAAGATTTGTGTCACCTGAAAATTTTGAAATTGTGCTCGCCCCTGCCAAGTCCAGGTTGTTAATGTAGTGGTCTTAATATGAACCCCTGGGGAACCCCAACACATACATCCCCAAATCTGAAACATGGTCAGCCTGTGTTTCCGCTCATTCACACAACTTCAGATCCATGTTGTTACCCTTCCTTTTAATTCCTGAGGCTTCAACCATGCAGTTGATCCAAGCGGAAGGACACACTCACTGAACTGCAGGAAGAGTCCTGAATTGAATGAACTGTTTCTGTACAAAGAAATTCAACAAGGACATTCCCAACATTTATTTGCACGGAACAAACTTCTACCGAGTCTTTTTTTCCTTCCTCCACATTTGTCATTTCTATGTCAGTGCTCGACAAAGAGATGGAAATCACCTTTAAATGATTCTTACACTGTTTTAAGGGAAGTTGCAGAAATGGATCGACTGCCAGACCTACTTTCTAACTGCATTTTGCACCAACACATTCTCTCTCGCCTCATCCACTCACACTCTCTGCCCCCACACACCTTCACTCTCCCCCATCCTCTCTCCCCACGCTTCATCTCCCCTCACTTTCTCTCCCCACACACACACTCTCTCTCTCTCACACTCTCCCTCCCCTTCAATCTCTCTTTCCCCCCACAGTCTCGCTCTCCCACCCAGTCTCCCTTTCTCCCCACACTCTCCCCTCACACTCTCTCTCTCGCCCCCCCACACTCTCTCTCTTGCCCCCCCACACTCTCTCGCCCCCCCACACTCTCTCTCTCTCGCCCCCTCACACTCTCTCTCTCTCACACTCTCCCTCCCCTTCAATCTCTCTTTTCCCCCCCACAGTCTCGCTCTCCCACCCAGTCTCCCTTTCTCCCCACACTCTCCCCTCACACTCTCTCTCTCGCCCCCCCACACTCTCTCGCCCCCCTCACACTCTCTCTCGCCCCCCCACACTCTCTCTCTCTCGCCCCCTCACACTCTCTCTCTCTCACACTCTCCCTCCCCTTCAATCTCTCTTTCCCCCCACAGTCTCGCTCTCCCACCCAGTCTCCCTTTCTCCCCACACTCTCCCCTCACACTCTCTCTCTCGCCCCCCCCCCACTCTCTCTCTTGCCCCCCCACACTCTCTCGCCCCCACACTCTCTCTCTCTCGCCCCCTCACACTCTCTCTCTCTCCACTCTCCCTCCCCTTCAATCTCTCTTTTCCCCCCACAGTCTCGCTCTCCCACCCAGTCTCCCTTTCTCCCCACACTCTCCCCCCACACTCTCTCTCGCCCCCCCACACTCTCTCCCGCCCCCCCACACTCTCTCTCCCCCCACCCCCACACTCTCTCTTGACCCCCCCACACTCTCTCGCCCCCTCACACTCTCGCCCCCTCACACTCTCGCCCCCTCGCACTCTCGCCCCCTCACACTCTCGCCCCCCCTCACTCTCGCCCCCTCGCACTCTCGCCCCCTCACACTCTCGCCCCCCACACTCTCGCGCCCCCACACTCTCACGCCCCTCCCCACACTCTCACGCCCCCCCACACTCTCTCGCCCCCCCCCACACTCTCTCTTGCCCCCCACACTCTCTCTCACCCCCCCACACTCTCACACCCCCCACCCTCTCTCGCCCCCCCCCCCACACTCTCTTCCTCGCACTCTCTCTCCCCCATTCCATTATCCCATTACACTCTCTCTCTTAGACAGTGTCCACTCACTCACTCACTCACTCATATGGCAGTGGGTTCTGATGCACTATCAATTACGACGAGACGAGAGTAGAGAGTAATTGAGGCTTTATTAAGCAAAGATGTGGAGCCTCCTGCAGCTGCTGCCGAAATGGCTGCAGCTCAGAGAGCCCACCCATTTATACTCCGCCTACTGGGCGGAGCCAGCAGGCAGGGATCTACCCCCGTACCTGTAGTACAGGAGCCTTACCGTAATACCCTCGTATGCAGTATATAATACAACAGTGGTGACTACCACAGGTTCCGTCCTGCTGCCTCCCAAGCCTCCCTCTCACTAGGCCCGCATCAAAATGATGCACGTTAATTGCACAAGACGAGAGTTGGATGCAATCGAGGCTTTAATACACTAAGATATGTGGCCTCCCACAGCAGCTGGTGAAGCGGCTGCTGTACAGGGAGCACACATATTTATACTCCGCCTACTGGGCGGAGCCAGCAGGCAGGGAACTACCCCCGTACCTGTAGTACAGGGCCTTGTGTGGAACCTGCTGGTGCCAGGTCCCTGAGGGAGACAGTACCTTGGCGGCCGTCGGGGTACGCTACGGAGGCGTACTGTGGGTTGGCATGGAGTAGCTGTACCCTTTCAACCAACGGGTCCGCCTTGTGGAGTCGTACGTGCTTACGGAGGAGTACGGGTCCTGGAGCTGCAAGACAAGTCGGGAGCGACACCCCGGAGGTGGACTTCCTGGGGAAGGCAAAGATACGTTCATGGGGTGTGTCATTAGTCGCAGTGCATAGGAGAAACCGAATGGAGTGCAGTGCGTCGGGGAGGACTTCCTGCCAGCGGGAAGCCGGGAGATTTCTGGACCATAGGGCCAGCTGGATGTCCCTCCAGACCGTCCCATTCTCCTGTTCTACCTGCCCGTTTCCCCTGGGGTTATAACTGGTCGTCCTGCTCGAGGAAATGCCCCTGTTGAACAGGAACTGACGCAGCTCATCGCTCATGAATGAGGATCCCTGTCGCTGTGGACGTAGGTGGGGAAGCCGAACAGAGCAAAGATGGTGTTGAGGGCTTTGATAACGCTGGCAGACGTCACATCAGGGCATGGGATAGCGAAGGGGAATCTGGAGTACTCATCGACCACACTTTAGAAGTACGTGTTACGGTAGGTGGAGGGGAGGGGTCCTTTGAAGTCCACGCTGAGGTGTTCAAAGGGGCGGGAGGCCTTCACCAGGTGCGTACGGTCTGGCTGGTAGAAGTGTGGTTTACACTCCGCGCAGACCTGGCAGTCTCTGGTGATTGCCCTGACTTCCTTGACGGAGTAGGGCAGATTGCGCGCCTTGATGAAGTGACACAAACGTATGACTCGCGGGTGACAAAGATTGTCATGCAGAGTCCGGAGTCGGTTCACCTGTGTGCTGGCACATGTAACTCAGAATAGGGCATCGGGTCGGTCGTTGAGCTTACCGGGGCGATACAAAATCTCGTAGTTGTAAGTGGAGAGCTCGATTCTCCGCCTCAAGATTTTATCGTTTTTGATCTTGCCCCGCTGTGTAATAGATAGAGATAGAGATAGAGATAGAGAAATACAGCACAGAACAGGCCCTTCGGCCCACGATGTTGCGCCGAACTTTTGTCCTAGGTTAATCATTGAATTTTGGACAATTTTTCATGGCCAATCCACCCAACCTGCACATCTTTGGACTGTGGGAGGAAACCGGAGTACCTGGAGGAAACCTACGCAGTCACGGGGAGGATGTGCAGACTCCACACAGACAGTGACCCAAGTCGAAATCGAACTTGGGACCCTGGAGCTGTGAAGCAATTGTGCTATCCACAATGCTACCGTGCTGCCCTTAAGAAGTTAACCTACACTCCATTATTCTACCCTAATCCATGTACCTATCCAATAGCCGCTTGAAGATCCCTAACGTTTCCGACTCAACTACTTCCACAGGCAGTGCATTCCATGCCCCCCTACTCTCTGGGTAAAGAACCTACCTCTGACATCCCCTCTATATCTTCCACCATTTATCTTAAATTTATGTCCCCTTGTAATGGTGTGTTCCACCCGGGGAAAAAGTCTCTGACCGTCTACTCTATCTATTCCCCTAATCATCTTATAAACCTCTATCAAGTCGCCCCTCATCCTTCTCCGTTCTAATGAGAAAAGGCCTAGCACCCTCAACCTTTCCTCGTATGACCTACTCTCCATTCCAGGCAACATCCTGGTAAATCGCCTTTGCACCTTTTCCAAAACTTCCACATCCTTCCTAAAATGAGGTGACCAGAACTGCACACAGTACTCCAAATGTGGCCTGACCAAGGTTTTGTACAGCTGCATCATCACCTCACGGCTCTTAAATTCAATCCCTCTGCTAATGAACGCTAGCACACCATAGGCCTTCTTCACAGCTCTATCCACTTGAGTGGCAACTTTCAACGATCTATGAACATAGACCCCAAGATCTCTCTGCTCCTCCACATTGCCAAGAACCCTACCGTTAACCCTGTATTCCGCATTCATATTTGTCCTTCCAAAATGGACAACCTCACACTTGTCAGGGTTAAACTCCATCTGCCACTTCTCAGCCCAGCTCTGCATTCTATCTATGTCTCTTTGAAGCCGACAACAGCCCTCCTCACTATCCACAACTCCACCAATCTTCGTATCATCTGCAAATTTACTGACCCACCCTTCAACTCCCTCATCCAAGTCGTTAATGAAAATCACAAACAGCAGAGGACCCAGAACTGATCCCTGCGGTACGCCACTGATAACTGGGCTCCAGGCTGAATATTTGCCATCCACCACCACTCTGTCTTCTATCGGTTAGCCAGTTTGTTATCCAACTGGCCAAATTTCCCACTATCCCATGCCTCCTTACTTTCTGCACAAGCCTACAATGGGGAACCTTATCAAATGCCTTACTAAAATCCATGTACACTACATCCACTGCTTTACCTTCAAAACATGTATTTTTAAACATGAAGGCTACCAACCATTGGCCAGTAAGGAGAGTGAATCTCCTGCCGGCCAGGTAATGCCTCCAATGCCGCACAGCTTCAACGATGGCTTGGGCCTCTTTTTCGACGGAGGAGTGCCGAATTTCGGAGGCATGAAGTGTTTGTGAAAAGAATGCCACAGGCCTGCCTTCCTGGTTGAGTGTGGCGGCCAGAGCGACGTCTGATGCGTCACTCTCGTCTTGAAATGGTAACGTCTCGTCAACTGCGTGCATCGCGACCTTGGCGATGTTGGCCTTGATACAGTTGAAGGCCTGGTGAGCCTTGGCCATCAGGGGAAACAGAGTGGATTGAATGAGTGGATAGGCCTTGTCCGCATAGTTTGGGACCCACTGGGCGTAATAAGAGAAGAACCCCAGGCATCGTTTGAGGGTCTTGGAGCAGTGGGGGAGGGGGAATTCCATGAGGGGGCGCATGCGGTCGGGATCAGGCCCCAGAACTCCGTTCTGGACCACATAGTCGAGGGTGGCTAAGCAGTTCGTGCTAAAAACGCACTTCTGCTGGTTGTAAATTAGGTTGAGGAGAGTGGCGGTGTGGAGAAATTTGACAAGGTTGGCGTCATGGTCCTGCTGATCATGGCTGCAGATGGTGACGTTATCCAGGTACGGGAAGATGGCCCACAGTCCGTACCAGTCAACCATTCGGTTCATTTCCCGTTGGAAAACCGAGACCCCATTGGTGACACCAAAGGGAACCCGGAGAAAGTGATAAAGGCTTCGAAGGCAGTGTATGGGCAATCCGCCTTATGGATGGGGAGCTGGTGGTAGGCGGATTTCAGGTCCACAGTTGAGAAGACCCGGTACTGTGCAATCTGATTGACCATATCAGATATGCGGGGGAGGGGGTACGCGCCGAGCTGTGTGTACCAGTTGATGGTCTGACTGTAGTCCACGACCATCCTGTGTTTCTCCCCAGTTTTCACCACTACCACTTGGGCTCTCCAGGGGCTGTTGCTGGCCTCGATAATGCTTTCCTGAAGCAGTTGCTGGACTTCGGACCTGATGAAGGCCCTGTCCTGGGCACTGTACTGTCTGCTCCTGGTGGCGACGGGTTTGCAATCCGGAGTTAAGTTTAAAAATAGGGAAGGTGGGTCGACCTTCAGGGTCGCAAGGCCGCACACAGTAAGGGGTGATAGGGGCCCGCCGAATTTCAGTGTTAGGTTCTGGAGGTTGCACTGGAAGTCCGGGCCGAGTAGCAGGGCAGCGCAGAGGTTGGGGGGGGACGTAAAGGCGGAAGCCATTGAACGCCACGCCCTGGACGGTGGGGGTGGCTATGCAATACCCCAGGATCGCCACAGTGTGGGACCCGGAGGCCAGGGAGATTCTCTGGTTGGCGGGGTGCACCGCGAGGGAGCAGCGCCTTACCGTATTGGGATGAATGAAGCTCTCGGTGCTCCCGGAGTCCAGCAGACAGGAGATCTCGTGCCCATCGATCTTCACGTTGGTGGAAGCAATTGACAGGTTGTGTGGGCGAGACTGGTCAATCGTGACCGAGGCGAGACGCGGCTGGTCGTCAATGGTGGCAGGCGATGAGATGCCCGGGGGGCATGGATCCTGGTAAGATGGCGGCACCCACGAACCGCACGTGTCGTGAGGAAGACAAGATGGCATCGCCCGATGATCCTGGGGAGAACAAGATAGCGCGCCCACGCGCCACACGTGGTCCGAGGAGGGGAAGATGGCAGCGCCCACTGGTCGCACTTGGGGGGGAGTCGGAACAATAGCGGCGACTGTGCGGGCCTGGCACACCGCAGCAAAGTGTCCCTTTTTGCCGCAGGCCTGACAAAGGGCGCTCCGGGCCGGGCAGCGCTGTCGGGGGTGGTTAGGCTGCCCACAGAAGTAACATTTGGGTCCCCGGGCTTGGTTGGCCGACGCGTGGCGCAGGCGTGGGGTTGGCTGAGGGGGGGTCACTGGTGAGGTCCACGATGGGGTGCCGTTGTCTGACTGCGGATCCAGCTGCAGGCAATCCGGCTTGATGCAGAAGTCCATCTTCTGAAAACTTTAGTGTATTAAATTGATGCACGATCAATTGCACAAAGACGAGAGTTGGATGCAATCGAGGCTTTCATACACTAAGATGTGTGGCCTCCCACAGCAGCTGGAGAAGTGGGTCCTATACAGGGAGCACACATATTTATACTCCGCCTACTGGGCGGAGCCAGCAGGCAGGGAACTACCCCCGTAGTACAGGGGTCATACCACAAATCTCCTAATATATACATCAGTGGTGACTACCACACAAAACCCCTGCTGCTTCCCCAGGCCCCACACCGACACTCCAGCTGCTTCCCCAGGCCCCACACCAACACTCCAGCTGCTTCCCCAGGCCCCGCACCAACACTCCAGCTGCTTCCCCAGGCCCCACACCAACACTCCAGCTGCTTCCCCAGGCCCCACACCAACACTCCAGCTGCCTCCCCAGGCCCCGCACCGACACTCCAGCTGCTTCCGCAGGCCCCACACCAACACCCCAGCTGCCTCCCCAGGCCCCGCACCAACACTCCAGCTGCTTCCGCAGGCCCCACACCAACACTCCAGCTGCCTCCCCAGGCCCCACACCAACACTCCAGCTGCCTCCCCAGGCCCCGCACCAACACTCCAGCTGCCTCCCCAGGCCCCACACCGACACTCCAGCTGCTTCCGCAGGCCCCACACCAACACCCCAGCTGCCTCCCCAGGCCCCGCACCAACACTCCAGCTGCCTCCCCAGGCCCTGCACCAACACTCCAGCTGCTTCCCCAGGCCCCGCACCAACACTCCAGCTGCTTCCCCAGGCCCCGCACCAACACTCCAGCTGCTACCCCAGGCCCCACACCGACACTCCAGCTGCCTCCCCAGGCCCCACACCGACACTCCAGCTGCCTCCCCAGGCCCCGCACTGACACTCCAACTGCTTCCCCAGGCCCCACACCAACACTCCAGCTGCTTCCCCAGCCTCGCACCAACACTCCAGCTGCTACCCCAGGCCCCACACCAACACCCCATCTGCCTCCCCAGGCCCCACACCAACACTCCAGCTGCCTCCCCAGGCCCCGCACCAACACTCCAGCTGCCTCCCCAGGCCCCACACCAACACTCCAGCTGCCTCCCCAGGCCCGGCACCGACACTCCAGCTGCCTCCCCAGGCCCCACACCAACACTCCAGCTGCCTCCCCAGGCCCCGCAACAACACCCCATCTGCCTCCCCAGGCCCCGCACCGACACTCCAGCTGCTACCCCAGGCCCCGCACCAACACTCCAGCTGCCTCCCCAGGCCCCGCACCGACACTCCAGCTGCCTCCCCAGGCCCCACACCAACACTCCAGCTGCTTCCCCAGGCCCCACACCAACACTCCAGCTGCCTCCCCAGGCCCCACACCAACACTCCAGCTGCTTCCCCAGGCCCCGCACCAACACTCCAGCTGCCTCCCCTGGCCCCACACCAACACTCCAGCTGCCTCCCCAGGCCCCACACCGACACTCCAGCTGCTTCCCCAGGCCCCGCACCGACACCCCAGCTGCCTCCCCAGGCCCCGCACCAACACTCCAGCTGCCTCCTCAGGCCCTGCACCAACACTCCAGCTGCTTCCCCAGGCCCCGCACCAACACTCCAGCTGCCTCCCCAGGCCCCGCACCGACACTCCAGCTGCTTCCGCAGGCCCCACACCAACACTCCAGCTGCCTACACAGGCCCCACACCAACACTCCAGCTGCTTCCCCAGGCCCCACACCAACACTCCAGCTGCCTCCCCAGGCCCCACACCAACACTCCAGCTGCCTCCCCAGGCCCGGCACCAACACTCCAGCTGCCTCCCCAGGCCCGGCACCAACACTCCAGCTGCATCCCCAGGCCCCGCACCAACACTCCAGCTGCCTCCCCAGGCCCCACACCAACACTCCAGCTGCCTCCCCAGGCCCCACACCGACACTCCAGCTGCCTCCCCAGGCCCCACACCAACACTCCAGCTGCCTCCCCAGGCCCCGCACCGACACTCCAGCTGCCTCCCCAGGCCCCGCACCGACACTCCAGCTGCCTCCCCAGGCCCTGCACCAACACTCCAGCTGCCTCCCCAGGCCCCACACCAACACTCCAGCTGCCTCCCCAGGCCCCACACCGACACTCCAGCTGCCTCCCCAGGCCCCGCACCAACACTCCAGCTGCCTCCCCAGGCCCCACACCAACACTCCAGCTGCCTCCCCAGGCCCCACACCGACACTCCAGCTGCCTCCCCAGGCCCTGCACCAACACTCCAGCTGCCTCCCCAGGCCCCACACAGACTGTGGTGGTATGATTAGCATAGCTGCCTGCCATTGGTGCTGAACACCGGCTTACCATTGGTCCTGGTCGGTCATGTGCCTCTCGACCGATTGGTTGAGACCAGTCATGTGACGGCTCCCCTATTGGTCAAGAGGCTGAGTTAACCCCGCCTCCAGGGCAGGGTACAAATACCCAGTACTCCCGGCGGTTGTCCATTTACTGTAATCGACCGCAGGGCTAACATCTAGCTGATTAAAGCCATACTTTTATACAGCAACTCATCTCGCGTTCAATTGATGGTACATCAATTTAATCAGCTAGAATTTTGAAGATGGAGTTCCGGATCAAGCCCAAATGCCTCCGCATCAGCCCGCAAACTCAGAACGCATCGGAAATCTTCAAACATTGGCTGGCGTGTTTCGATGGCTACCTGGCGTCTGCAAGCAGCCCCCCCACCATGGCACAGAAGCTTCATATTCTCCACTCCAGCGTGGGCATGGCGGCCTACGCGATGATAGGGGAAGAAAAAGATTACGACGCGGCCATGGATAAGCTGAATGGACAGTTTCTTAAGCCGGTAAACAGAGTGTTCGCCCGACATCTGCTGGCTACCAGACAACAGCTCCCTGGTGAGTCATTAGACGGTTTTTACCAGGCCCTCGCTGTCCTGGGGAGGAATTGCTCCTGCCTCCAAGTTTCAGCCACTGAGCACATGGAACTTTTGATTAGAGATGCTTACGTGGCTGGGATGCAGTCTGCCGCTATCCGCCAGCGGATGCTGGAAAAGACGACCTCAGCTTAACTGAGGCACTGACTCTCTCCACCTCCCTGGAGGTCGCCGACTTAAACGCCCGTGCCGATGTCCCCAGCCGCGCTGCAGCACCCTGAGCCTCCTGGCACGCTTCCCCACCGCCATCCGCCGCTCCCGACCCCCCTCAGGCCTGCGCCGCGGGACGCCCCGACAAGTCCACGGGGCCCCGCTGCTATTTCTGTGGGTTCGCCAAACACCCTCGCCCGCGCTGCCCGGCCCGCTCCGCCCTCTGTAAGAGCTGCGGGAAGAAGGGCCATTTTTTGTCGGTCTGCCAGGCCAAATCGGTCGCTGCTGTACCGCGCAGCGACCGGGGATTCCCCCCCTCCGGGCCTTTCCGGGCCCTTCCAGCGCCCCGCGCAAATGTCTCCCCCCCCCGCCGCCGGGCCCCTGCGCCCGGCCTGCGCGCCTCTCTGCCCCCGCTCCCAGCCGCTCCGATCGGCCCGCCGGCACCGCTAACCCCACCCCCAGCAACCACGAGGGTCCTGCGGGCGCCGCCATCTTGGACCCCGGACGCCACTTGCAGCTCCTGGGCGCCGCCATCTTGGGGCCCCGACTCCACGTGCGGGTCCTGGGCGCCGCCATCTTGGGGCCCCGACTCCACATGCGGGTCCTGGGCGCCGCCATCTTGGGGCCCCGACTCCACGTGCGGATCCTGGGCGCCGCCATCCTGGACTGGCACACAAGGTCCTGCCAGCACCGACTCGGCCGACGACGACTACGACGATGTATCTTCTCCACAGCTCGCGGCCATTCAGCTCGGCCAGTCACGACCACGCACGCTCGCAAAAACGACAACGCTGGTCCACCTCAACGGCCACGAGACGGGCTGCCTACTGGACTCCGGGAGCACAGAAAGCTTCGTACACCCCGACACGGTAAGACGCTGCGCGCTCCCTGTTCATCCTGTAAAACACAAAATTGGGTTAGCCTCAGGTTCGCACTCCGTCCGCATCACCGGGTGCTGCATCGCGGACCTCATGGTCCGAGGGAAGGTTTTTAAAAATTAGAAACTACTTGTCCTCCCTGACCTTTGCGCACCGGCACTCCTAGGACTGGACTTCCAGTTCAACCTGCAGAGCTGGACCTTCCAATTCGGCAGCCCTATACCCCCCTCACTGTCTGCAGCCTCGCGTCCCTCAAAGTGGACCCTCCCCTCCTTGTTTGCTAAGCTCACCCTCGATTGCAAACCCGTCGCAGACCCGGAGCAGACGGTACAGTGCCCAGGACCCGTCCTTCATCAGGTCCGAGGTCCAGAGGCTGCTGACGGAACGGGTCATCGAGGGTAGCAACAGTCCCTGGCGAGCCCAAGTGCTGGTGGTCCGGACTGGGGAGAAAAACCGGATGGTCATCGACTACAGTCAGACCATCAACAGGTTTACGCAGCTGGACGCGTATCCTCTCCCCTGTATTTCCGCCATGGTAAACGAGATTGTGAAATACAAAGTCTTCTCCACTGTGGACCTCAAGTCGCCTACCACCAGCTCCCCATCCATGCGAGTGACCGCAAATACACCGTGTTTGAGGCAGATGGGCACCTCTACCACTTCCTCAGGGTTCCATTTGGTGTCACAAATGGGGTCTCGGTCTTCCAACGGGAGATGGACCGAATGGTCGACAAGTATGGATTACGGGCTACCTTCCCGTACCTCGATAATGTCACCATCTGTAGCCACGACCAGCAGGACCATGACACCTCCTCCAGGACACGACCCTCCATCCCCCCCGCCAACAACTTAGCCAATTCCTTCACATCCGTGTTCAATTGTGATATGGGTCTATATAACCCACATTCCACCGGATCCTTCCCTTTTTTGGGATTACTGTGATTACTGCCTGCTTCATCGTCTCCGGCAACTACCCCTTCTCCAGTGCTTCATTAAACGCCCCCAACAGATGTGGTGCCAGGTCCGCCGCAAATTCCTTATAAAATTCTGCCGGGTACCCATCTGGCCCAGGGGCCTTCCCCAACTTCATACCCCTGATACTATCCAGCACCTCCCTCAGTCCCAGGGGCTCCTCCAATGCCTGCCTCTTTGCTTCCTCCACCTGGGGAAATTCCAGCTCGTCCAGAAACCACCCCATGTCCCCCTCCTCTCCTCCTGGGTCTGCCTTATAAAGTCCCTGCCAATACTCTCTAAATGCCTCATTTATCTTCCCTGGCTTTGACACCACACCCCCAGCCCCAGTCCGGATGTTCAATATTTCCCTGGATGCAGCCTGACTCCGCAGCTGGTGCGCCAGCATGCGGCTCGCCTTCTCCCTATACTCGTATTGCACCCCTCTTGCCCTACGCAGTTGCCCTACCGCCCTCCCCGTTGTCAGCCTGTTAAATTGCTCTGCAACTTTTTCCTCCTCATCAAACCCTCCAGATGGGCACCCTCGAATATTCCCTGTCCACCTCCACCATCTCGCTCACTAGATGGTCATTTTCCGCCCTCCTTTCCTTATTCGCATGAACCATAAGTGAGATAATTTCTCCCCGGACCACTGCCTTCAGTGCTTCCCAAAAAATGCCCGGCGACACCTCCCCATTCTGATTGAACTCCACATAATCCATAATCGCCAACCGCACCTTATCACAAAACCTCCATCCGCCAACAACCCCGAGTCAAATCTCCACCCCGGCCTCTGCTCTCGTCCCGTATTGAACCGAATATCCAGCCAGTGGGGTGCATGGTCTGAGATAACTATCCCCACATACTCTGCCCCCTCCACCCCAACCAAAATCTCCCGACTCACTACAAAGTAATCAATCCTTGAATACACCTCATGGACATTTGAAAAGAAGGAATATTCCCTTCCCCCTGGGTTCTGAAAGCGCCATGGATCCACCATACCCATCCTCCATAACCCCACCCCCCCCCCCCCCCCCCCCAGTTCCCTTTCCCTTGCCATTTGTACCCTACCCATCGACCTGGGGCTCGATCTATCCGCCCTCGGATCCAGGACATAGTTAAAATCTCCTCTGATCTTTTACACATATACGCACACACACAAGACAAACAAACACAGAGGGAAAGAGAGGGGTGGAAATAGTAAGTCAAAGAATAAATATTTTTCAGATGGTTGACTTTAAGGACACTTTCCTTCAAGGCTTTCATTTTTAGATTTCTGTTTCCAGTCTGTAAAGGTTTCCACTGTAGATTCATTCATTCAGGTTCTCTGTAGGTTCAGAAATACAGCAGCTCACAGCATTTCTGGAGAGAGAAAGAGAAGTGAAAGAGTAGGTCCTCGTCCCTCAGTGTCCAGGACTCCAACTCGGCTTTTGTTGAGTCTGTGGAAATCATCCCACTTGAGTAGTATCCAATCACCACCTGTTACTGAGAAGAATACGGTCTTTGGCCAATTCATTGGCCACCAGCCAACCAATCAAACTGAGTCCCACCCCATCTCTCAGGTGCCACAAGGTCTGGGTTCTGTGCTCGAAAACTAGTACCATATACTATGTTGCAATTTTTAAAATTTCTCATTCTCTCTGCTGCTTGACGTAAAGATACATGTCCATTAAGCATTCATGGACCAAAATGATAATGGCAAAAAATAAAGAAAGGGGCAATAAGGGAATCAACAGGAAGGGCCCTTACTTAAACCTCTCCCTAAAAGGAATGAAATGTCTAGGCACGAATATTTCTTTACGACGTACGCAAGATAAAAATCACCAACACATATCCATCTATCCGTCCCCATTATATAAGTTCCCTTCCGTGTCTCGACATTAGTAACAAGTCAGTCCTTAAATGCGTGATAAAGCATCCACTATCACATTATCCTTTCCAGGGATGTGTACAATTTTAACATTGAATTATCGTAATAATAATCTTGCCCTCTGGCTTTTAAACTTTTCTATAAATGCAAGCGGATTATGGTCCGTATAAACTAAGCTTTCTTTATTGTCAAGCCGGACGTATACTACAAAATGCTGAAGGACTAGTAGCAATGCGAAGGCTTCCTTTTCAATGGTTGAATATTTTCTTTGGCATGGACTTACAACTTTTCAAAAATATCCAACTGGCCTCTCCATTCCTGCATCCTCACATTGTTGTAATACTGCCCCTACCCCAGGTCACTGCCATCTGCGGCCATTTTAAATGGTCTGGAAAAGTCAGGGATGACCAACACCAGTTCACTTATTAAGATTTCCCTCAACTTCTCAAACGCAGCTTGGCAGTCTGCAGACCACACCATTTTCATTTGCTTCCCCAGCATATTGGTTAAAGGTATGGGTGACATGATGGCACAGTGGTTAGCACTGTTGCTTCACAGCTCCAGGGTCCTATGTTCGATTCCCGGCTTGGGTCACTGTGTGTGCGGAGTCTGCACGTTCTCCCTGTGTCTGCGTAGGTTTCCTCCAGGTGCTCCGGTTTCCTCCCCCAAGTCACGAAAGACGTTAGGTGAATTGGACATGCTGAATTCTCCCTCAGTGTACCCGAACAGGCGCCGGAATGTGGCGACTAGGGGCTTTTCACAGTAACTTCATTACAGTGTTAATGTAAGCCTACTTGTGACAATAATAAAGATTATTATTATTAGGTACTGCTGTAGTACTGAGGTTCGGTACAAATTTCCTGTAGAATCCGCACATGCCCAGGAACCTCACAATTTCCCATTTTGTTTTGGGAATGGGCAAGTCCATCAATGCCCTCACTTTGGCCATTCTGGGCACCACTTGCTCCTGTCCCACCACATGGCCTAAATCGGTGACTTCTGCCTTGAAAAACTCGCTTTTGGCCAAATTGATTCCTAGCTTGGTCAATCCAGTTGTCGGACTAGCTCCTCCAATTGCTCCATATCTTCTTAGCGTGTGTCACTGTACACTAACACATCATCCAAGTAGACCACACAGTTAGGCACTCCAGCCATTACTTGGGACAAAAGTCATTGGAATGTTGCTAGTGCATTTTTGAGTCCAAATGGCATTACCCTGCATTGAAACAATCCTGGGGCATTACAAAGGTAGATATTTCCTTCACCCTGGGTATTAACAGGACCTGCCAATATTTTTTCAACAGACTAATCTTTGACAGGAAAGAGGAACTGCCTAGTCCTCCAATCTTGGAATTGGACATGAATCTGTTTTGGTGACGGCATTTATTTTCCGGTAATCTATGCAGAACCCATCTGGCCTAGGCATTAATAATATCTGAATAAATACATGAATAGGATGGCAATAGAGGAAGTGTGGAAGATTTTAGTTTGGACGGGCAGCAAGTACGGCGCAGGCTTGGAGGGCCAAGGGACCTATTCCTGGGCTGTATTTTTCTTTGTTCTTTGTTCTTTGTTCTAATATCGGCGATCTCCAGTTTCTCTACTGGGCTCAACTAAGTCATTTTCCAACATACATTGGACCTCTATCTCTATCTGAGCCAGTGTTCATGGATTCAGCCCATATGGGTGTTGCTTTATTGGTTCGAAGTTTCCTATGTCTACATCATGACTCATTAGCAGAGTGCACCCTGCTGTGTCCCTACAAATTTGTCTATATTTTTTCAGTACGTATATTAGCTCTTTCCAATGTCCTTCTTCCAAATAGGCAAACTGGGCCTCTAATTGACCTAAGATGTCTGCATTTGTTAGCCATACTACCAGAGGGCCATTTGGTGTACACTCTACCTCTTCTCCGACCTCACTTGTCCCATTATTGTCTTCTTCCACTACTTGTACCACTTGACACATTTGTCCCTTTCCATCCTCCTCCCTAGGACAGTATTTCTTTCACAGGTTTATATGGCACAATCAGTCCTTCTTCCTATGGTCTTGAGTATTGATTATGTAAGTTATGTCCTTCATTCTCCTGACCACCTTAAAGGGGCCACTGAATTTTGCTTTCAGAGGTCCACCCTGCAATGGCAACAAGACCTCACCTCCAGCCTAGAAGGTTTGGGACCCAGCTTGTTTCTTGGCCCACAGTTTAATTCTGGCTTCAGAAACCTTTAAACGCTATTGGACTACCTGACAGGCTCCTGTGAGTTTTTCCAGAAATGTGGGGACATAATCCAACCTGGAGGATTTGTCCTGTGGCTTTAGAAGTTTCTATTTTACCAATATTAATGGATCCCATATCTCATGGCCATAAACAAATTCAAGTGGGCTAAACCCAGTTGATTCATTCGGAGAATCTCTGGTGGCAAATAATAAACAATCCAATTCCTTGTCCCAATCTCTTGGATATTCATGGCAATAGGCCCCAATCATGGTTTTGAGAGTTTGATGATTCTCTTTGATAGTGAGAAGGAGGTGTTGGAGGTATTAAAGCCCAGCAAGATAGATAAATTCCCGGGACCTGATGAAATGTATCCCAGGACGTTGTGGGAGGCTAAGGACGAAATTGCCAACCCCCTAGCTGAGATATTTGAATCATCGAAAGCCACAGGAGAGGTGCCTGAACTGGAGGGTAGCAAATGTTGTGCCCTTGTTCAGGAAAGGCTGTGGGGATAAGCCTGGGAACTACAGACTGGTTAGCCTTACTTCTGTAGTGGGTAAATTGTTGGAAGGTATTCTGAGGGACAGGACGTACAGGCATTTAGACAGGCAAGGGCTAATTAGGGACAGGGAGCATGGCTTTGTAAGGGGAAAGTGATGTCTCAAGAATGTGATTGAGTTTTTTGAAGGGGTAACCAAGAAGGTAGATGAGGGTAGTGCAGTCGATGTTGTCTAGGTGGACATTAGCAAGGCCTTTGACAAGGCCTACCGCATGGTAGGTTGTTGCAAAAGGTTAAATCTCGCAGAATCCAGGGTGAGATAGCCAATTGGGTACAAAATTGGCTTAGTGACTGAAGCCAAAGGGTGGTTGTGGAGGGTCATTTTTCAAACTGGAGGCCTGTGACCAGTGGTGTGCCTCAGGGATCGGTGCTGGGTCCACTGTTATTTGTTATATATAAATTATTTGGATGAGAATGTGGGAGGCATGGTTAGTAAGTTTGCAGATGACACCAAGGTTGGTGGCGTAGTGGATAGTGAAGAAGATGGCAACAGGATCTTGACCAATTGGGCCAGTGGGCCAATGATTGGCAGCTTGAGTTTAATTTGGATAAATGTGAGGTGATGCATTTTGGGAGATCAAATCAGGGCAGGACCTACTCAGTTAATGATAGGGAGTTGGGGAAAGTTACAGAACAAAGAGATCTAGGGGTACAGATTCATAGCTCCTTGAAGGTGGAGTCGCAGGTGGACAGGGTGGTGAAGAAGGCATTCAGCATGCTAGGTTTTATTGGTCAGAATATTGAATACAGGAGTTGGGATGTCTTGTTGAAGTTGTACAAGACATTGGTAAGACCTCACATGGAATACTGTGTTCAGTTCTGGTCACCCTATTATAGGAAGGATATTGTTAAACTAGAAAGAGTGCAGAAGAGATTTATGAGGATGATACCAGGACTTGATGGTCCGATTTATAAGGAGAGGCTGAATAGGCTTCAACTTTTTTCCCTGGAGCGTAGGAGGCCTAGGGGTGACCTTATAGAGGTCTATAAAATAGTGAAGAGCATAGATAAGGTCGATAGTCAACATCTTTTCTTAAAGGTAGAGGAGTCTAGAACTAGAGGGCATAGGTTTAAGGTGAGAGGGGGAAGATACAAAAGAGACCAGTGGGGACATTTTTTTCACACAGAGAGTAGTAAGCATCTGGAATCAGTTGCCAGAGGCAGGGTTAGAGGTGGGTACAATAGTTTTCCTTTAAAAAACAGTTAGACAGTTACATGGGCAGGGTGGGTATAGAGGGATATGGGTCAAATGTGGGCAAGTGGGACTATCTTAGTGATAGAAACTGGGCGGCATGGACAAGCTGGGCCGAAGGGCCTGTTTCCATGCTGTAAACATCTATGACTTTATGACTCTCCAAAGCTCCCTGAGTTTGTGGATGGAGTTGACTTTAACTGTTTGATACCCTAACTGCAACTATGCCCTGGAAAATCTTAGACATGAAGTTCGACACCTGGTCAGATTGCACTTCTAAGAGTAGGCCATAGTGTGTGAAAAACTGTGCCATTGTTTCCACTACTACCTTAGCGGTGATTGTTCTCCAAGGTATAGCTTCCAGAAATTGAGTAGTTATATAAATGACAGTATGAATGTATTGATGCCCTGCTTTCGTTTCAGGCAATGGTCCTACGCAATCTACTAATACCCAACTAAATGGTTCTTCTTTTTTTTTTTTTTTTTTTTTAAATAATTTTTATTGAATTTTTCAAAATACAAACATTTTAACCCCCCCTACATTTACATTTAAATTATAACAAAACAAAGTCAAACCCCCTACTTAACAAGAAAAAGAAAAAAAAAAAAAAAAAAAAAAAAATCCCCCCCCCCCCCACCCGCGCGTCCCCCCCCCCCCCCCCCCCCCCCCCCCCCCCCCCGCCGGCGAACCGACAGTCAGACCAACTTATCATTTCTAACAGCGTCCTCGGGCAGGCCTTGCCCGTGCCACCGCCGCTACCGTACTTCCTTCGTCGTTGTCCCCCCTCCCCCCCCCCCCCCCCCCCCCCCTCCCGCCCTCCCCTCCCCTCCCGGGTTGCTGCTGTCATGGCCTCAGTTTCTATCTCTGATCCAAGAGGTCTAGGAAGGGTTGCCATCGCCTGGAAAACCCCTGCACCGACCCTCTCAGGGCGAATTTGATCCTTTCCAATTGGATGAAGTTTGCCATGTCGTTTAAACCAGGTGTTAACACTCGGAGGCCTTTCGTCCCTCCACTGAATCAGGATCCTCCTCCGAGCCACCAAGGACGCAAAGGCTAATATTCCAGCCTCCCTCGCCTCCTGTACCCCCGGTTCCACCCCAACCCCGAAGATCGCAAGTCCCCATCCTGGCTTGACCCTGGACCCCACCACTCTCGACACCGTCCCTGCCACCCCCTTCCAGAACTCCTCCAGTGCCGGACATGCCCAAAACATATGTGCATGATTCGCAGGGCTTCCCGAACATCTAATACACCTGTCTTCACCCCCGAAAAACCGACTCATCCTTGTCCCCGTCATGTGGGCTCTATGCAGTACCTTAAATTGAATGAGACTTAGTCTCGCACATGACGACGACGAGTTAACCCTCTCCAGGGCGTCTGCCCATGTCCCGTCCTCTATCTGTTCCCCCAGCTCTAACTCCCACTTATCTTTCAGCTCCTCTACTGGTACCTCCTCCACCTCCTGCATAATCTTATAGATGTCCGAGATCTTCCCCCTCCCCGACCCAGACCCCTGATAGCACCCTATCACTCACCCCCCTGTCGGGGAGCGCGGGGAACCCCGCTACCTGTCGTCTGGCAAATGCCTTCACTTGGAGGTACCTGAACGTGTTCCCCGGGGGGAGCCCAAATTTCTCCTCCAGCTCTCCCAGGCTCGCAAACCTCCCCTCTATAAACAAGTCCCTCAGTTGTCTAATACCCGCCCTCTGCCAGCTCTGGAATCCCCCTCCTGTGTTTCCCGGCGCAAATCTGTGGTTCCCTCTTAGTGGTGCCCCTATCAGACCTCCCACTTCCCCCCTGTGTCGCCTCCACTGCCCCCAGATCTTGAGGGTGGCCGCCACCACCGGGCTCGTGGTATACCTCGTGGGAGGGAGCGGCCATGGTGCCGTTACCAGTGCCCCTAAGCTTATGTTGCCGCAGGACGCCCTCTCCATGCGCTTCCAGGCTGCCCCCTCCCCTTCCATCATCCACTTTCGTACCATCGATGTATTTGCCGCCCAGTAATATCCTGAAAGGTTGGGTAACGCCAGCCCTCCACTATCCCTACTCTGCTCCAAAAAGACCCTTCTAACTCTCGGGGTGCCATGTGCCCACACATACCCCATGATACTACTCGTTACCTTCTTGAAAAAGGCCCTGGGGAGGAAGATGGGCAGACACTGGAACAAAAACAAGAACCTCGGGAGGACCGTCATTTTAACTGACTGCACCCTCCCTGCTAGCGACAGCGGCACCATGTCCCACCTCTTAAACTCCTCCTCCATCTGCTCCACCAGTCTGGAAAAGTTCAACTTGTGTAGGGTCCCCCAGTTCTTTGCCACCTGCACCCCCAAATACCTAAAACTTTTAACTGCTCTTTTGAAGGGGAGCCTCCCAATTCCCTCCCCTTGGTCTCCCGGGTGTATTACAAAGACCTCACTTTTCCCCAGATTTAATTTATATCCCGAAAAGTCCCCGAACTCCGCTAGTATCCCCATTACCTCCGGCATTCCCCCCTCCGGGTCTGCCACATACAACAACAAATCATCCGCATAGAGCGAGACCCGATGTTCCTCCCCTCCCCTTGTCAGTCCTCTCCACCCCCCTGAACCCCTCAGTGCCATCGCCAACGGCTCAATCGCTAATGCAAAGAGTAAGGGAGATAGGGGACATCCCTGCCTAGTACCTCGATGGAGCCCAAAATATTCTGACCTCCTCCCGTTTGTTACCACACTTGCCATCGGAGCTGAATAGAGCAGTTTTACCCACTTGATAAATCCCTCCCCAAACCCAAACCTTTCCAACGTCTCCCACAAGTATTCCCACTCCACCCTGTCAAATGCCTTCTCCGCGTCCAGCGCTACCACTATCTCCGCCTCCCCTTCCACTGCTGGCATCATAATCACATTTAACAATCTCCGGACATTTGTGTTAAGTTGGCGTCCCTTCACGAACCCCGTCTGGTCTTCATGGACTACCCCTGGCACACAGTCCTCTATCCTGGTTGCCAGGACCTTTGCTAACAGCTTGGCATCTACATTTAAGAGGGAGATAGGCCTGTAGGACCCGCACTGGACCGGGTCCTTGTCCCGCTTCAAAATCAAGGAGATCAGGGCCTGCGACATTGTTGGAGGCAGAACCCCCCCCTCGCGCGCCTCATTGAAGGCTCGCACCAGCACTGGACCCACCAAGTCCACAAATTTCCTGTAAAACTCCACCGGGAACCCATCCGGCCCCGGCGCCTTCCCCGCCTGCATCTGGCCTATCCCTTTAATTAGCTCCTGCAGCTCTATCGGCGCCCCCAACCCTTCCACCAGCTCCTCCTGTACCTTTGGGAACCCCAATTTGTCGAGAAAGTTCTTCATTCCCCCTCTCCTCTTCGGCGGTTCAGACCTATACAATTCCCTATAGAAGTCCCTAAAGACCCTATTCACCTCTTGCCCCTTCTGCACTACATCCCCACCCCTCTCTCTCACTCCCCCAATCTCTCTGGCTGCATCTCGCTTACGAAGCTGGTGTGCCAGCATCCTGCTCGCCTTTTCCCCGTACTCATACGCCGCACCCTGCGCCCTTCTCCACTGCATTTCCGCCTTCCTAGTGGTCAGTAGGTCGAACCTGGCCTGCAAGCTACGCCGCTCCCTTAATAGCCCCTCCTCTGGCGCCGCCGCATATTTCCTATCTACTTCTAGGAGCTCCCCCACCAGCCTCTCCCTTTCCTGCCTCTCCTTCCTCTCTCTGTGTGCCCTTATGGAGATCAGCTCTCCTCTAATCACTGCTTTCAAGGCCTCCCAGACCGTCCCCACCTGCACCTCACCTGTGTCATTCGTACCCAGATAGTTCTCAATGCCCGTTCTCACCCTTCTGCACACCTCTTCGTCCGCCAACAGCCCTACATCCAGGCGCCACAACGGGCGTTGGTCCCGCGCCTCCCCCATGTCCACGTCCACCCAATGTGGTGCATGGTCCGATATCGCAATGGCCGAGTACTCCGTGTCCTGCACTCTCGGTATCAGCCCCCTGTTCAATACGAAAAAATCGATCCTAGAGTACACTCTGTGGACGTGGGAGAAAAAAGAATACTCCCTCGCCCTAGGCCTACCAAATCTCCATGGGTCTACCCCTCCCATCTGCTCCATGAACCCCCTTAACACCTCTGCCGCTGCCGGCCTCCTATTCGTCCTGGAACTCGATCTATCCAGCCCAGGGTCTAACACCGTATTAAAGTCCCCTCCCATGATCAGGCCCCCTGCCTCCAGTCCCGGGATGAGGCCCAGCAGGCGCCTCATAAAACCCGCGTCGTCCCAGTTCGGGGCATACACATTTACCAGTACCACACTCTCTCCCTGCAGCCTACCCCTCACCATCACGTACCTGCCCTCCTTGTCTGCCACCACCTCTGCCGCCACAAACGACACTCTCTTTCCCACCAAAATCGCCACCCCCCGGTTCTTGATATCCAAGCCTGAGTGGAACACCTGTCCCACCCACCCCCTTCTCAGGCGGACCTGATCTGCTACCCTCAAATGAGTCTCCTGCAGCATTGCTACATCAGCCTTCAGTCCCTTCAGGTGTGAGAAGACCCTTGATCTTTTGACCGGCCCATTCAGCCCCCTTACGTTCCACGTGATCAATCGGGTCGCAGAGCGACCCGTCCCTACTCCCTGTCGATTAGCCATGTCTTGTCCCTTGCTCGCCCCGGGTCATCCCTTCTTTTCTGACCCGCTTCCCATAGCGATGGCCCCCCCCCCCCCCACCCCCCCCGGCTCTCCCCTTCTCGTCCCTGGTCTTTCTAGCAGCAACCCGGTGTCCCCCCCCAGTCCCCCCCCCTTCCCCCCCCCCCCCCCCCCCCTGGCTAGGACCCCTCCTAGCCGCGATGTACCCCACATCGTACTCCCGAGAGTCAGCTGGTCTCCGCTGACCCGGCTGCTCCTGCCACATTCCGACTCCTCCCGGTTCACCCCATCTGCGCCCGTGAAAGATCCCCTTAAAACCCCCGAGAAAGACCCGCATAATCAACCCCGCTCCCCCCCGTCCCGTCTCCCCAACTTAACGATATAAATACAAATACCCAATGGCAACTAAATACATAAATACTTAACTACATACTTAAATAACAAAATAATTAACTACCTATCAACTAACAGTGTGCCCAACCATCACCCTCCATCAAACAGTATAAATAACCGCAGATAACCATAACCCGAAAAGAAAAAAAAGAACAAAAAACCCCCCCAAGCACCCAAGGAAAAGGGTAAGAGGGGTAAATAACTAAGGGAAATTGGAAACGGGAAAAAACACCCCATAAGAAGCCAACGACCCACAATAGAGATTTCAACAGTACAAATATACAGAAACACCCAACAACTCGAAACCTTCAAAATATTCAGAAAAGTCAACCGTTCGAGAAAAAACACCCCAAACACTCCACGAAACTGTTACCCAGTTCCGACCTGGCCTGAAAAAGAAAGGGCCACTTGCACAATCAAGAGTCCCCCGGCGGCTACGACCGCCGGTGCTCCCAGGTTTTAGTTCGTGTCCAACTTTTCCTCTTGTACAAAGGTCCAGGCCTCCTCTGGGGACTCGAAATAATGATGTTGGTCCTTGTAGGTGACCCACAAGCGCGCCGGTTGCAACATTCCAAATTTGATCTTTTTCGCGTGTAGCACCGCCTTTGTCCGGTTGTACCGGGCCCGCCGCTTTGCCACCTCCGCACTCCAGTCCTGGTACACCCTTACCGTCGAGTTCTGCCACTTGCTGCTTTTCTCCCTTTTAGCCCACCTCAGGACTTTCTCTCGATCACTTAGCCGCTGGAACCGCACCAGCACCGCCCTCGGGGGCTCGTTTGCCCTAGGCCTCCTGGCCATGACCCGGTATGCCTCTTCCAATTCCAGGGGCGCCGGACCGGCCCCTTCCCCCATCAGGGAGCTCAACATCTCCGCCACATATCCCGGGAGATCCGACCCCTCCAGGCCTTCTTCCAGGCCCAGGATCCTCAAATTTTTCCTCCTCATCCGAGTGTCCAGCTCCTCGAAGCGGCTCTGCCACTTCATGTGGAGTGCCTCGTGCACCTCCACCTTTGCCCCGATGACTGTGGCCTCCTCCTCCCTCGCGGCCATCTCCTGCTGCAGATCTTTAATCGACGCCTCTTGGATCGCCTGGGCTCCCACCAACCTGGTGGCCGTCGCGTTCATGGACTCTAAGAGTTCCACTTTCATCTCCGTGAAAAAACGGAGGAGAGCGGCCTGCTGCTCCTCCGCCCATTTCTTCCACTCCTCCGGTGCACCGCCGGCCGCCATTTTGATTTTCTTCCCCCGCTTTTTTTGGGGAGCTGCTGCCGTTTTTCTTGCCGCTCCACTCCGGGTACCGACCATAAAATCGGTCTAGTTCTCCTCAGGGGACCTTCCCCCACCGGGATTCGTTTTTTCAGCGCCGTTGGGGCCCTCCAATTGGCCCAAAAACACCTTTGTTGCAGGAGCTTCCAAATGTGCGGCTTAGCTAGTCATAGCCGCAACCGGAAGTCCCTAAATGGTTCTTCAAACACTTGTATAGGGATTAAAGGCGTAGGTTTAACCACATGCTGTGGATTACTTATTACCTGATAGGCATGACCGGTTCTGGATAACTGCACTACATACTTGTGCAGTCCTGGCCAGGAAAAATGCCTGTTGACTGATACCTGAGTTTTCCAAGTCCCCACATATCCTGCTATTGATATCTTATGCCTTATCCGCAGTACTTCCTACGTTATTTGGGGGTGGTACCACTATCTGATGAACAACCGTCCATTCCTCGTCCATAGATCTACGTCTATTCTTAATGTGGAATCCCCTGAGCTTTAACTTCTGTGAGAGCTGACTGCTAGACTATGTATCTCGGGATCTTCTTCCAGGGCCTAAATTAAGGAAACCCTACCAACACGTCATCAAAATTATCCTCATTCTCAAGAATAGTTTCAGCGACTCTACCACCTGATTGTGGCATAATTTTGAACTCTGGTGGGGAACTTTGTTTAGCCATTGTCCTGTTTGCCACACATGATGGAAAGATATCGGAAAATTGTCCATGAAACTGTCTGCCTCCTTATCTTCACTCAGACACTCTGTAATCATAGGTGAAGCTACAATCTTTACTCCTGCCAAATCATTCCCCAAAAGTAAGTCTACTCCGTCCACTGTTATTTTCTTAACCACTCCGACAACTACTGGACCTTCCACTAAATCAGACTCCAATTGTACTTTATACAATGGAATCAGGACATAATCTCCACTCATCCCATTTACTAATACGTCAGCCTTTATTGAACTCTCTGGAAGGAAAACCAAATATTTCTCCAGTAAAAGAGTTTGCATAGCACCTGTGTTCCTTAAAGTAGTTATGGGTTTGGCTACATCAGTTGATGCAAAGGGGTAACCGTCCCCTTAGACAAAAACTTTTATATCCCTCATCTACCTCATTCATCACACCTGCTCCCACAGCAGTGTTTATCCCAGGTCTCCTAGTTCTATCTAGAGCTACAGTCTGCCCTGTAGTATTTTCCATTTTGGTTCCCTTTTCAGCATCCTCTTTATGAACTCCAACAAGTCCCAAGAGCTTTCCTCACAACTGCCATCGTGCTGAACGAATGTGTCCCACCTTATTATAATGGTCTCACCTTCACCCTCAGTACCTTCCTTCCTGATCTGAGGAGGATATTCTCGGAGAGTTCCCAACTATCCATTCTTTAGGTTGGCAAAAAATAAAGAAAGGGAAATAAGGGAATCAACAGGAAGGATCCTTACACATATAACCACGTTAACTCTGCTTGTTTGTATTATAATTGTCTAAACGGTCTGCTTCTACTTTCAGATGATGTGGAGATGCTGGCGTTGGACTGGCGTGGGCACAGTAAGAAGTCTTACGCAGTTCACCTGAAGAAGGAGCAGTGCTCCGAAAGCTAGTGATTCAAAACAAACCTGTTCTACTTTTGGGATGATGGATTCCAGCTTTTCCCATGACAGATGTTAGACTAACTGGTCTCTCGTTCCTGCATTCTGTCTGCCTCCTTTCTGGAATAATCTGCTGTGATCTTTGTAGAACCTAGGGAATTTTGGAAGATTAAAACCAATATATCCACTGTCTCTGCAGCCATTTAATCTAAGACCCGATAATTCTGGAACTCCCGACACTGTTGGTGCACCTACATCACAAAACCTGAAGCGTGTCCGCCTTTCCTCTCATTCGTTTCTCCAGCACTTCTCTAGTGATCGTGACACCATCTTGGATCGCTTCAGGTTTTGTGATGTAGTTGCACCAACAGTGTAGGGAGTTCCAGAATTATGCCCCAGCATCAATGAAGGAACAGTGATATGTTTCTAAGTTAGGGCAGTGTGGAGGGAACTTGCAGCTATTGATGTCCCTATCTTCTTCAAGGTGGCAGAGAACTAGAACTAGAACAGTACAGCACAGAACAGGCCCTTCGGCCCTTGATGTTGTGCCGAGCAATGATCACCCTACTCAAACCCACGTATCCACCCTATACCCGTAACCCAACAACCCCCCCCTTAACCTTACTTATTAGGACACTACGGGCAATTTAGCGTGGTCAATCCACCTAACCCGCACATCTTTGGACTGTGGGAGGAAACCGGAGCACCCGGAGGAAACCCACGCACACACGGGGAGGACGTGCAGACTCCGCACAGACAGTGACCCAGCCGGGAATCAAACCTGGGACCCTGGAGCTGTGAAGCATTTATGCTAACCACCATGCTACCGTGCTGCCAGAGGTTGTGGGTGGAGGGAACTTGCAGCTATTGATGTCCCTATCTTCTTCAAAGTGGCAGAGGTTGTGGGGTGGAGGGAACTTGCAGATATTGATGTCCCTATCTTCTTCAAGGTGGCAGAGGTTGTGGGGTGGAGGGAACCTGCAGCTATTGATGTCCCTATCTTCTTCAAGGTGGCAGAGGTTGTGGGTTTGAATTGAATCGATCAAACAATAATTTGGGCTATTTAAATAAGTATAGAGTTAGACATGGCAAGATAAGTGGTGTGCCATAGCATTGCCTCCCAGACGATCGAATCTATGCTGAAGTCTGCAGCTAGAAGAATGTCAGCTCTGAGTTGCGGAGCATCAGGGAAGGTGAGAGTTACCTGGATACCATGTTCTGGGAGGCAGTCAAACCTCGTATGTTAAGTAGTGCTACAACCACTGTTGTATATATATCACATATGAGGTGTAATACGGTAAGGCAACTGTACTACAGGTACGGGGGTAGATCCCTGCCTGATGGCTCCGCCCAGAAGGCAGAGTATAAATGTGTGTGCTCACCAAGCTGTAGCCATTTTGGCAGCAGCTGTGGGAGGCTACGCATCTCTGTGTAATAAAGCCTCAATTACACTCTACTCTCGTCTCGTCGTAATTGATAGCGCATCAATTTATTAAGCAGAGATTTTACAGCGATGAATCTCCGCATCAAGCCGGATCGCCTGCAGCTACGCCCTCAAGCAGACAATGCCAAGTCGGCCTTCGCACATTGGCTAGCTTGCTTGTGACAGAACCACCCTCAGAGGCACAGAAGCTCCAGATCCTGTATTCGCAGCTGAGCTCCGATATCTTTCCCCTCATCCGGGACACGCCGACCTATGCTGAGGCCATGGCGCTACTGAACGAGAACTACACTCAGCAGACCAACAAAATCTACGCCAGGCAACTCTCTGTCCACGCGG
Source organism: Scyliorhinus canicula (assembly GCF_902713615.1). Taxonomy (NCBI): domain Eukaryota; kingdom Metazoa; phylum Chordata; class Chondrichthyes; order Carcharhiniformes; family Scyliorhinidae; genus Scyliorhinus; species Scyliorhinus canicula. The sequence continues at coordinate 52,139,568 of NC_052153.1, forward strand.
TATCAACTTCCCGGTGAGTCTGTGGCAGATTTCTGGCGCGCCCTGCACGCCCTGGCGAGGGACTGCGATTGCCAGGCCGTTTAGGCCGTTGAACATTCCGAACTCCTAATTAGGGATGCTTTCGTTACGGGCATAGGGTCGGCGTACATCCGCCAGCGTCTCTTAGAAGAGGCTACCCTGGACCTCGCGGCAACCAAGAAACTTGCGATCTCACTCATGGCTGCCTCCCGTAATGTACAAGCGTACGCCCCCGACTGCATGGCGCCCCCCTCTTGGACATCATGGACCCCATCAGCGAACACCCCATCGTGGACCCCACCAGCGACCGCCCCCAGCCAACACCAAGCCTGTGTCGCGCGGCAGCCAACCAACCCCAGGGGATCCAAGTGCTACTTCTGCGGACAGACAAAGCACCCACGGCAGCGCTGCCCGGCGTGGAGCGTGCTCTGCAAGGTCTGCGGGAAGAAAGGACATTTTGCTGCTGTGTTCCAGACCTGCTGGATCGCCGCTGTAACCAGGCCCATTGACCCTATACCCGCCACATGCGACCCGTGGGCGCAGCCATTTTCGCCACCGCAACCAAGTGCGGCCCATGGGTGCCGCCATCTCCCCCGCCTCAAGGCCCGTGCTCGTCGGGCACCTCATCGGGCTGCCATTCACCTGCAACCACCGCCGATCAGCCAGGGGCCGTCCAACACCAGCCACGCCTCGCCTCCATCACGATCGACCAATCCCAACCGCACAACCTCACGACCGCGTCGATGACAGTAAAGGTCGATAGGAACAAGACATCATGCCTTCTTGACTCCGGGAGCACCTAGAGCTTCTTCCACCCCAATATGGCAAGGCACTGCTCCCTCGTGGTACACCCCATTAACCAGAGGATCCCTGGCCTCCGGATCCCACTCTGTGGTGATCCGGGGGTCCTGCACCGCCACCCTCACCATCCAGGGTGTAGAGTTCAGTGACTTCTGGCTCTACGTCCTCCCCAACCTCAGTAGCTGCCTTGCTACTCGGCCTGGACTTCCAGTGCAACCTCCAAAGTCTAATCTTGAAATTCGGCGGGCCCCTACCACCCCTTACTCTCTGCGGTCTCACGACCCTTAAGGTCGACCCGCCTTCTCTGTTTGCAAACCTCACCCTGGATTGCAAACCCGTCGCCACCAGGATCAGACGGTACAGTGCCCAGGACAGGACCTTCATCAGGTCTGAGGTCCAGCGGCTGCTACGGGAAGGCATTATCGAGGCCAGCGACAACCCCTGGAGAGCCCAAGTGGTAGTTGTAAAAACTGGGGAGAAAAACGAACTGGTCGTTGACGACAGTCAGACCATCAATTGGTACACGCAGCTCGACGCGTATCCCCTACCCCGCATATCTGATATGGTCAATCAGATTGCACAGTACCGGGTCTTCTCGACAGTGGACCTGAAATCTGCCTACCACCAGCTCCCCATTTGCAAGGCCCGTACATCGCGTCTGAAGCGGACGGCCGCGTTTACCACTTCCTTAGGGTTCCCTTCGGCATCACTAATGGGGTCTCGGTCTTCCAACGGGAGATAGACTGAATGGCTGACTGGTACTGACTACAGGCCACCTTCTGCGGCCACGACCAGCAGGACCACAACGCTAACCTTTCCAAATTCCTCCACACCGCCAAACTCCTCAACCTCACTTACAACAAGGAGAAGTGCGTGTTCAGCACCAACCGCTTAGCCATCCTCGGCTATGTGGTGCAAAATGGAGATCTTGGGCCCGACCCCGATCGCATGCACCCCTATGTGGAACTCCCTCTGCCCCACTGCCCAAAGGCCCTCAAACGATGCCTCGGGTTCTTCTCATACTATGCCCAGTGGGTCCCTAACTATGCGGACAAGGCCCACCCACTCATTCACTCCACTGTTTTCCCTCTGACGGCCGAGGCTCACCAGGCCTTCAACCGTATCAAGGCTGACATTGCCAAGGCCGCAATGCATGCGGTCGACGAGATGCTCCCCTTCCAAGTCGAGAGCGATGCATCAGACGTCGCTCTGGCCGCCACCCTCAGGCAGGCCCGTGGCATTCTTTTCACGCACCCTCCATGCCTCCGAGATTTGGCACTCCTCCGTCGAGAAGGAGGCCCAAGCCATCGGAGAAGCTGTGCGGCATTGGAAGCATCACCTGGCCGGCAGGAGATTCACTCTCCTCACTGACCAACGGTCGGTTGCCTTCATGTTTAACAACACACAGCGGGGCAAGATCAAAAATGATAAAATGTTGAGGTGGAGGATCGAGCTCTCCACCTACAATTACGAGATTTTGTATCACCCCGGTAAGCTCAATGAGCCCCCCGATGCCCTATCCCGAGGTACATGTGCCAGCGCACAAGTGGACCGGCTCCTGACACTACACGACGATCTCTGTCACCCAGGGGTCACCCGGTTCTTTCACTTCATAAAGACCCGCAATCTGCCCTACTCCATCGAGGAGGTCAGGGCTATCATTAGAGACTGCCAGGCCTGCGCGGAGTGCAAACCGCACTTCTACCGGCCAGACCGAGTGCAACTGGTGAAGGCCTCCTGCCCCTTTGAATGCCTCAGCATGGATTTCAAAGGGCCCCTCCTCTCCACCGACTGAAACACGCACTTCCTTAACATGGTCGATGAATACTCCAGATTCCCCTTTGTCGTCCCCTGCTCCTATATGACGTCTGCCACCATCATCAAAGCCCTCAACACCATCTTCGCTCTGTTCGGTTTCACCACCTCACCCACAGCGACCGGGGATCCTCATTTATGAGCGATGAGCTGCGCCAGTATCTGCTCAGCAAGGGCATCGCCTCGAGCAGGACGACCAGCTACAACCCCCGGGGAAACGGGCAGGTGGAGCGGAGAATGGGACGGTCTGGAAGGATGTCCAGCTGGCACTACGGTCCAAGAATCTCCCGGTCTCCCGCTGGCAGGAGGTCCTCCCCGACATCCTTCACTCCACTCGGTCGCTGCTTTGCACTGCGACTAACGAAAACCCCCATGAACGTCTCCTTGCCATCCCAAGGAAGTCCACCTCCGGGGTTTCGCTCTCAACATGGCTGGCAGCCCAAGGTCACGTTCTCCTCCGCAAGCACATGCTGCTCCACAAGGCGGACCCGTTGGTCGAGAGAGTCCAGCTACTCCACGCGAACCCACAGTACGCCTATGTGGCATACCCCGACAGCCGGCAAGACACAGTCTCCCTCAGGGACCTGGCACCAGCTGGGCCCCCCCCCCCACCCCTCTGCCATGGCGCCACCCTTCCTCCCCTCCAGCGCACTTCACCACAGCCCACGCTCCAGGACGCTCTGTCCTCCACTTGGTCCCACCCGGGGATGAAGATGAGGTCGACACGCTCCCGGAGTCACCGGCGACTGAACCGACGCCTGTATCGCCACAGGGACTGCGGCGCTCACAACGGAGGATCAAGGCACCTGATTGTCTTAATTTGTGAACTTTCCCTAAAATGTTAACCTATGCATGTAAATAGTCTTCCACCACCCCCACTGGACTCTTTTTTAACAGGGGGTGAATGTGGTAGTCACCACTGTTGTATATATAACACATTTGAGGTGTATTACGGTAAGGCGCCTGTACTACAGGTACGGGGATAGATCCCTGCCTACTAGCCCCGCCCAGTAGGCGGAGTATAAATGTGTGTGCTCACCGAGCTGCAGCCATTTCGGCAGCAGCTGCGGGAGGCTACACATCTCTACTTAATAAAGCCTCAATTACACTCTACTCTCGTCTCGTCGTAATTGATAGCGCATCAATTTATTAAGCAGAGATTTTACAGCAATGAATCTCCGCATCAAGCCGGATCGCCTGCAGCTACGCCCTCAAGCAGACAATGCCAAGTCGGCCTTCGCACATTGGCTAGCTTGCTTGTGACAGAACCACCCTCAGAGGCACAGAAGCTCCAGATCCTGTATTCGCAGCTGAGCTCCGATATCTTTCCCCTCATCCGGGACACGTCGACCTATGCTGAGGCCATGGCGCTACTGAACGAGAACTACACTCAGCAGACCAACAAAATCTACGCCAGGCAACTCTCTGTCCACGCGGCATCAACTCCCCGGTGAGTCTGTGGCAGATTTCTGGCGCGCCCTGCACGCCCTGGCGAGGGACTGCGATTGCCAGGCCGTTTAGGCCGTTGAACATTCCGAACTCCTAATTAGGGATGCTTTCGTTACGGGCATAGGGTCGGCGTACATCCGCCAGCGTCTCTTAGAAGAGGCTACCCTGGACCTCGCGGCAACCAAGAAACTTGCGATCTCACTCATGGCTGCCTCCCGTAATGTACAAGCGTACGCCCCCGACTGCATGGCGCCCCCCTCTTGGACATCATGGACCCCACCAGCGAACACCCCATCGTGGACCCCACCAGCGTCCGCCCCCAGCCAACACCAAGCCTGTGTCGCGCGGCAGCCAACCAACCCCAGGGGATCCAAGTGCTACTTCTGCGGACAGACAAAGCACCCACGGCAGCGCTGCCCGGCGTGGAGCGTGCTCTGCAAGGTCTGCGGGAAGAAAGGACATTTTGCTGCTGTGTTCCAGACCTGCTGGATCGCCGCTGTAACCAGGCCCATTGACCCTACACCCGCCACATGCGACCCGTGGGCGCAGCCATTTTCGCCACCGCAACCAAGTGCGGCCCATGGGTGCCGCCATCTCCCCCGCCTCAAGGCCCGTGCTCGTCGGGCACCTCATCGGGCTGCCATTCACCTGCAACCACCGCCGATCAGCCAGGGGCCGTCCAACACCAGCCACGCCTCGCCTCCATCACGATCGACCAATCCCAACCGCACAACCTCACGACCGCGTCGATGACAGTAAAGGTCGATAGGCACAAGACATCATGCCTTCTTGACTCCGGGAGCACTTAGAGCTTCTTCCACCCCGATACGGTAAGGCGCTGCTCTCTCGCAGTCCACCCCATTAACCAGAGGATCCCTGGCCTCCGGATCCCACTCTGTGGTGATCCGGGGGTACTGCACCGCCACCCTCACCATCCAGGGCGTAGAGTTCAGTGACTTCTGGCTCTACGTCCTCCCCAACCTCAGTAGCTGCCTTGCTACTCGGCCTGGACTTCCAGTGCAACCTCCAAAGTCTAATCTTGAAATTCGGCGGGCCCCTACCACCCCTTACTGTCTGCGGCCTCACGACCCTTAAGGTCGACCCGCCTTCTCTGTTTGCAAACCTCACCCTGGATTGCAAACCCGTCGCCACCAGGATCAGACGGTACAGTGCCCAGGACAGGATCTTCATCAGGTCTGAGGTCCAGCGGCTGCTACGGGAAGGTATTATCGAGGCCAGCAACAGCCCCTGGAGAGCCCAAGTGGTAGTTGTAAAAACTGGGGAGAAAAACGGGATGGTCGTTGACGACAGTCAGACCATCAATTGGTACACGCAGCTCGACGCGTACCCCCTACCGCGCATATCTGATATGGTCAATCAGATTGCACAGTACCAGGTCTTCTCGACAGTGGACCTGAAATCTGCCTACCACCAGCTCCCCATTTGCAAGGCGGACCGCCCGTACATTGCATCTGAAGCGGACGGCTGCGTTTACCACTTCCTTAGGGTTCCCTTTGGCATCACTAACGGGGTCTCGGTCTTCCAACGGGAGATAGACTGAATGGTTGACTGGTACTGACTGCAGGCCACCTTCAGGGGCTGGTTTAGCTCACAAGGCTAAATCGCTGGCTTATAAAGCAGACCAAGCAGGCCAGCAGCACGGTTCGATTCCCGTACCAGCCTCCCCGGACAGGCGCCGGAATGTGGCGACTAGGGGCTTTTCACAGTAACTTCATTTGAAGGATACTCGTGACAATAAGCGATTTTCATTTTTTCTGCGGCCACGACCAGCAGGACCACAACGCTAACCTTTCCAAATTCCTCCACACCGCCAAACTCCTCAACCTCACTTACAACCAGGAGAAATGTGTGTTCAGCACCAACCGCTTAGCCATCCTCGGCTATGTTGTGCAAAATGGAGATCTTGGGCCCGACCCCGATCGCATGCACCCCTATGTGGAACTCCCTCTCCCCCACTGCCCAAAGACCCTCAAACGATGCCTGAGGTTCTTCTCATACTATGCCCAGTGGGTCCCTAACTATGCGGACAAGGCCCACCCACTCATTCACTCCACCGTTTTCCCTCTGACGGCTGAGGCTCACCAGGCCTTCAACCGTATCAAGGCTGACATTACCAAGGCCGCGATGCATGCGGTCAACGAGATGCTCCCCTTCCAAGTCGAGAGCGATGCATCAGACGTCGCTCTGGCCGCCACCCTCAGGCAGGCCCGTGGCATTCTTTTCACGCACCCTCCATGCCTCCGAGATTTGGCACTCCTCCGTCGAGAAGGAGGCCCAAGCCATCGGAGAAGCTGTGCGACATTGGAAGCATCAGCTGGCCGGCTGGAGATTCACTCTCCTCACTGACCAGCGGTCGGTTGCCTTCATGTTTAACAAAACACAGCGGGGCAAGATCAAAAATGATAAAATGTTGAGGTGGAGGATCGAGCTCTCCACCTACAATTACGAGATTTTGTATCACCCCGGTAAGCTCAATGAGCCCCCCGATGCCCTATCCCGAGGTACATGTGCCAGCGCACAAGTGGACCGGCTCCCGACACTACACGACGATCTCTGTCACCCAGGGGTCACCCGGTTCTTTCACTTCATAAAGACCCGCAATCTGCCCTACTCCATTGAGGTGGTCAGGGCTATCACCAGAGACTGCCAGGCCTGCGCGGAGTGCAAACCGCCCTTCTACCGGCCAGACCGAGCGCAACTGGTGAAGGCCTCCTGCCCCTTTGAATGCCTCAGCATGGATTTCAAAGGGCCCCTCCCCTCCACCGACTGAAACACGCACTTCCTTAACATGGTCGATGAATACTCCAGATTCCCCTTTGTTGTCCCCTGCTCCTATATGACGTCTGCCACCATCATCAAAGCCCTCAACACCATCTTCGCTCTGTTCGGTTTCACCACCTACCCCCACAGCGACCGGGGATCCTCATTTATGAGCGATGAGCTGCGCCAGTATCTGCTCAGCAAGGGCATCGCCTCGAGCAGGACGACCAGCTACAACCCCCGGGGAAACGGGCAGGTGGAGCGGAGAATGGGACGGTCTGGAAGGATGTCCAGCTGGCACTACGGTCCAAGAATCTCCCGGTCTCCCGCTGGCAGGAGGTCCTCCCCGACATCCTTCACTCCACTCGGTCGCTGCTTTGCACTGCGACTAACGAAAACCCCCATGAACGTCTCCTTGCCATCCCAAGGAAGTCCACCTCCGGGGTTTCGCTCTCAACATGGCTGGCAGCCCAAGGTCACGTTCTCCTCCGCAAGCACATGCTGCTCCACAAGGCGGATCCGTTGGTCGAGAGAGTCCAGCTACTCCATGCAAACCCACAGTACGCCTATGTGGCATACCCCGACAGCCGGCAAGACACAGTCTCCCTCAGGGACCTGGCACCAGCTGGGCCCCCCCCCCCACCCCTCTGCCATGGCGCCACCCTTCCTCCCCTCCAGCGCACTTCACCACAGCCCCCGCTCCAGGACGCTCTGTCCTCCCCTTGGTCCCACCCGGGGATGAAGATGAGGTCGACACGCTCCCGGAGTCACCGGCGACTGAACCGACGCCTGCATCGCCACCGGGACTGCGGCGCTCACAACGGAGGATCAAGGCACCTGATCGTCTTAATTTGTGAACTTTCCCTAACATGCTAACCTATGCATGTAAATAGTCTTCCACCACCCCCACTGGACTCTTTTTTAACAGGGGGTGAATGTGGTAGTCACCACTGTTGTATATATAACACATTTGAGGTGTAATACGGTAAGGCGCCTGTACTACAGGTACGGGGATAGATCCCTGCCTGATGGCTCCGCCCAGTAGGCGGAGTATAAATGTGTGTGCTCACCGAGCTGCAGCCATTTCGGCAGCAGCTGCAGGAGGCTACACATCTCTACTTAATAAAGCCTCGATAACACTCTACTCTCGTCTCATCGTAATTGATAGTGCATCAAGTCGTATTTCCGAATTGGTCAATGGTCATGGACAGCGGGGTGTGACTGCTACTCAGACAGGTCGGTGGGTCCATGTTGCGGTGATGGAGGAGCCTCTGCCTTTGACTTTGACCAAAAGGCACAAAGTACTTTCTGCCTGTGAGGGTGAGAATAAGGATTGCAAGATGAATGGGAAACTGACGACAGCACCAAGGACAGGATGATATTCAAGGTGGGGGAGAGAAAGGAAAGTGGTCGTGATTGGGATGGTGATAATCAGGGAATAGTTAGTGTTCTGTTGTGTGCCTCCTATCGGGTTTCCGGATATCACATCGTGGTTGGAAAAAAAGTTGGCATGGAAGGAGGAAGATAAAGATGTTGGGGTCCATGCAGGAACAAATGACACAGGTAGAACTGAGAATGTGAGGGCAAGTGAATTTGAGGAACTGAGTTTCAAATTAATAAACAGATCCTCAAGGATAATCACCTCTGGAATACTGGTTGATCACATGGAAATTGCCACAGGGACAAGCATATTTGAGAATTAAACGCATCATTCAAAGAGTGGTGTGGGAAGGGTTTTGCTTCACAGGCGCTGGCAATAGTACTGGGTAAAGAGGAATCTGTTCCGTTGGGATGCACTCTGCTTAAACTGGACTGAAATCAGCATCCTGGAAATACCCATAACTTGGACTGTGAATCAGGCTTTAAACTAAAAGGTGCCAGAGAAGAGTCAGCTGAAAGGAGATTCAGAAATCAAGAGAAAAGTCAAGGCAATAAGAGCAGCATAATGATTTGGGTAAAGACAATGAGATTGGGCACAGGAAGGAAAGGTGGCACAGTGGTCAGCACTGCTGCCTCACAGTACCAGGGTCCCGGGTTCAATTCCAGCCTTGGGTGACTGTCTGTGTGGAGTTTACACTTTCTCCCCGTGTCCACGTGAATCTCCTCTGGGTGCTCCAGTTTTCTCCCACAGTCCAAAAATGTACAGATTAAGTGGATTGGCCATGCTAATTTGCCACTTAGTATCCAAAAGGTTAGATGGGGTTACTGGATTACGGGGATAGGGTGGGGGCATGGGCCTAGAGTGTTTGTGCAGATTCGATGGGAGGATTGGCCTCCTTCTGCACCATCAGGATTCTATGAACAGAGTGTTTATCGGTAATAGTGCATTAACAGTTGCAAAAAGTTTTTAAAAATAAATTTAGAGTACCCAATTCATTTTTCCAATTAAGGGGCAATTTAGAGTGGCCAATCCACCTACGCTATACATCTTTGGGTTGTGGGGGCAAAACCCACGCAAACTCGGGGAGAATGTGCAAACTCCACACGGACAGTGACCCAGATCCGGATCGAACCTGGGCCCTAGGTACCATGAGGCTGCTGTGCTAACCCACTGTGCCACCGTGTTGCTCTAACAGATGCAAAAATAATGTTAAAAAAAGTAAAAGTAAAAGTATCTGAATGCACAAAACGTAATAATATAGACAAATTAGCAGCACCAATAGGGATAAATGTTTAAGTCTAATCACCATGACAAAGACATGGTTACAAGGTGATTAATCACTCTATTCTGAATTGTGCACTTCAATAATTTCTCAACAACTGGGTCTGAGGCTAAGTGACCTACAATTCCCTGATTTCCTTCTTTCCCCTTCCTTAAATAGCATAGTGATGTGTGAAATTTTCTAATCTGAAAACGTGGTTCCTGAATACAGGGTACTTTCATCTTGCACCTCACCCTCCATCTTCCCTCCTGTGCCTCTCTCTCGTCTGCTCTCTTTCGCTCAATCTAACATTTGAGTAAGAAGTGCCTTTTTACAAATTTCTCGCTCTGCCATCATAAATATAAAAACAATACAGAGAGCTTTGAAAGATTAGGTAGGAACCATGTTTCCTCTAAACTGTGCAACCACACAGCAACCTGAAAGTTTCCGTGCAGGCCAGGTACAAATCAGCTACTTCATGTTACTGCGTGGCTGGCACAACAAAAAATAAAAGGCCCATGCATTTAAAAAATTGGCCACACACGACAAAATAAAATAAGATGTTAATTAGGAATGGATTCAATGATGGAGTATCCATAACATTCGAGGATAGAGAATTCCAAGAATCACAACCTTCTGAGAGCTGAAATGTCTCCTCATCTCCGACCTAAATAACCAACCCCTTAATCTGAAACTATAACCCTGTTATTCCCCAACCAGAAGTAGCAACCTTTCAGTATCTTCCCTGTGGAGCCCCTTCAGAATCTTGCATGTTTCAATGAGATCACTTTCATCTAAGCTCCAGCTAGCTGAGGCCCAATTTACTCATTCCCTCAACATTGTAACTACCCTCTCATTCCTGGAATCAGTCCACTGAACCATCACTGTACTGCCTCCTACGCAAGTCTATACTTCCTTACAAAAGGAGACCAAAACTGTGAAAAGTAATCCAGTGATTGCAAGTGGTGGATGAGAGTTTATGAAGAGAAATGTCAAGTGAAAACTTTCAGCTGATCAGAGAGGGTTTGTGATGGATAGGTCATACCTCATCAACCGGATAGATTTTTTGAAGTGCTGACTAAAGTAGCGATAGACACATAATTATGGATGTTATGCATTGGGACTTCCAGAAGGCATTCAATAAAATCACTCTAGCTAAAGTTGAAGCTCATGGAACTGAAGGTTAGGAAACTGGCTCAGTGGAAGGAGACACAGTGCAAGGATAATGGGCAAATACCCTAATTGACATGTGATGAATATAGAACTTTCAGATATATTGTATTATCAGTATTTGGTGAAGTAAGGATTTTTTTTTTTTTTTTTTTTTTTTTTTTTTTCTTTGTGTCCCTCCACTGAATCAAGATCCTTCTCCGAGCTACCAAGGACGCAAAGGCCAATATTCCGGCCTCCCCTGCCTCCTGTACTCCTGGCTCCACCCCAACCCCAAAAATCGCTAGCCCCCACCCTGGTTTGACCCTGGTTCCCACCACTCTCGATACCGTCCCCGCCACTCCCTCCCAGAACTCTTCCAGTGCCGGGCACATCCAGAACATATGTACATGGTTCGCAGGGCTTCCCGAACACCTAACACACCTGTCCTCACCCCCGAAGAACCGACTCATCCTAGTCCCCGTCATATGGGCTCTGTGCAGCACCTTAAATTGGATGAGGCCCAACCTTGCGCACGACGACGACGAATTGACCCTCTCTAAGGCATCCGCCCATGTCCCATCTTCTATCTGCTCTCCCAGCTCCGCTTCCCACTTGTCTTTCAGCTCCTCTATCGATACCTCCTCCACCTCCTGCATTATTTTGTAGATGTCCGAGACCTTCCCTTCTCCGACCCAGACCCCTGACAGCACCCTATCACTCACCCCTCTATCGGGAAGCAAGGGAAATCCTTCCACCTGTCGTCTGGCAAATGCCTTCACCTGCAGGTATCTAAACGTGTTCCCCGGGGGGAGCTCAAATTTCTCCTCCAGCTCTCCCAGGCTCGCAAACCTCCCCTCTATGAACATGTCCCTCAGTTGCCTGATGCCCGCCCTGTGCCAGCTCTGGAATCCCCCGCCAGTGTTCCCCGGGACAAATCTGTGGTTCCCTCTCAGTGGCGCCGCCATCAGACCCCCCACTTCCCCCCTGTGTCGCCTCCACTGCCCCCAGATTTTAAGGGTGGCCTCCACTACCGGACTCGTGGTATACCTTGTGGGGGGGAGCGGCCATGGTGCCGTTACTAGCGCCCCCAGGCTTGTATTGCCGCAGGACGCCCTCTCCATACGTTTCCAAGCTGCCCCCTCCCCCTCCATCACCCACTTGCGCACCATCGATGCGTTCGCCGCCCAGTAGTATCCGGAAAGATTGGGTAGCGCTAATCCTCCACTGTCCCTACTCCGTTCCAAGAAAATCCTTCTCACTCTAGGGGTGCCATGTGCCCACACATAGCCCATAATGCTGCTAGTTACCTTCTTGAAGAAGGCCCTGGGGAGAAAGATGGGCAAGCACTGGAAGAGAAACAAGAACCTCGGGAGGACCGTCATTTTGACTGACTGCACCCTCCCTGCTAGCGACAGCGGTACCATGTCCCACCTCTTGAACTCCTCCTCCATCTGCTCCACCAGCCTTGAAAAGTTCAGCTTGTGGAGGGTCCCCCAGTTCCTTGCCACCTGCACCCCCAAGTACCTGAAGCTCTTTACTGCTCTCTTAAAGGGGAGCCGCCCAATTCCCTCCCCCTGATCTCCTGGGTGTATCACAAAGACCTCACTTTTACCCACATTTAATTTATATCCCGAAAAGTCCCCAAACTCCGCTAGTATTTCCATTACCTCCGGCATTCCCCCTTCCGGGTCCGCCACATATAACAACAAATCATCCGCATAGAGTGATACCCGATGTTCCTCCCCTCCCCTTGTCAGTCCTCTCCACCCCCCTGAACCCCTCAGTGCCATCGCCAACGGTTCGATCGCTACTGCAAATAGTAAGGGGGATAGGGGGCATCCCTGCCTGGTACCTCGATGGAGCCCAAAATACTCTGACCTCCTCCCGTTTGTAACCACACTCGCCATCGGGGCCGAATACAGCAGCTTCACCCACTTGATAAATCCCTCCCCAAACCCAAACCGTTCCAGCGTCTCCCACAGGTATTCCCACTCCACCCTATCGAATGCCTTCTCCGCATCCAGTGCTCCCACTATCTCAGCCTCCCCCTCCACTGCTGGCATCATAATCACATTCAACAGTCTCCGGACATTTGTGTTAAGTTGTCGTCCCTTTACGAACCCCGTCTGGTCCTCATGGATTACCCCTGGCACACAATCCTCTATTCTGGTTGCCAGGACCTTTGCCAACAGTTTGGCATCTACATTCAAGAGGGAGATAGGCCTGTAGGACCCGCACTGTACAGGGTCTTTGTCCCGCTTCAGGATCAAGGAGATCAGGGCCTGTGACATTGTCGGGGGCAGAACCCCCCCCTCTCGCGCCTCATTGAAGGCTCGCACCAGCACTGGACCCACCAAGTCCACATACTTCTTATAAAATTCCACCGGGAACCCATCCGGCCCCGGCGCCTTCCCCGCCTGCATCTGGCCTATCCCTTTAACTAGCTCCTGCAGCTCTATCGGCGCCCCCAGCCCCTCCACCCGTTCCTCCTGGACCTTTGGGAACCTCAATCTATCGAGGAAGTTCTCCATTCCCCCCCTCCTCCTGGGCGGCTCAGACCGGTACAATTCCCTGTAGAAATCCCTGAAGACCCCGTTCACCTCTTGCCCCTTCTGCACTACGTTCCCTCCCTTCTCTCTCACTCCCCCCAATCTCTCTGGCTGCATCTCGCTTGCGCAGCTGGTGTGCTAGCATCCTGCTCGCCTTTTCCCCGTACTCATAGACCGCGCCCTGTGCCCTTCTCCATTGCGTCTCCGCCCTCCTAGTGGTCAGTAGGTCAAACTGGGCCTGTAAACTGCGCCGCTCCCTCAACAGCCCCTCCTCTGGTGTCTCCGCATATCTCCTGTCCACTTCTATAAGTTCCCCCACCAGTCTCTCCCTCTCCTGCCTCTCCTTCCTTTCTCTGTGTGCCCTTATGGAGATCAGCTCTCCTCTGATCACTGCTTTCAGGGCCTCCCAGACTACCCCCACCTTCACCTCGCCCGTGTCGTTCGTGCCCAGATATCTCTCAATGCCCTTCCGGACCCTTCCGCACACCTCATCGTCCGCCAGCAGCCCCACATCCAGGCGCCACAACGGGCGCTGGTCCCGTGCTTCCCCCAGTTCTACCTCTACCCAGTGTGGTGCATGGTCCGAAATCGCAATGGCCGAGTACTCCGTGTCCTGCACTCTCGAAATCAGCCCCCTGCTCAGTACAAAAAAGTCTATTCTGGAGTACACCCTGTGGACGTGGGAGAAAAAAGAATACTCCCTCGCCCTTGGCCTGCCAAATCTCCAAGGGTCTACCCCCCCCATCTGCTCCATGAACCCCCTTAGCACCTCTGCCGCTGCCGGCCTCCTATTCGTCCTGGAACTCGATCTGTCCAGCCCAGGGTCGAGCACTGTATTGAAGTCCCCCCCCATGATCAGGCCCCCTGCCTCCAGACCCGGAATGAGGCCCAACAGGCGCCTCATAAAACCCGCGTCATCCCAATTCGGGGCATACACATTCACCAGCACCACATTCTCTCCCTGCAGCCTACCCTTCACCATCACGTACCTACCCTCCTTATCTGCTACCACCTGCGCCGCCACGAACGACACCCTCTTTCCCACCAAAATTGCCACCCCCCGGTTCTTTGCGTCCAAGCCTGAGTGGAACACCTGTCCCACCCACCCCCTTCTCAGGCGTACCTGGTCTGCTACTCTCAAGTGAGTCTCCTGCAACATTGCCACATCCGCCTGCAGTCCCTTTAGGTGTGAAAAAACCCTTGATCTCTTGACCGGCCCATTCAGCCCCCTCACGTTCCAAGTAATCAACCGGGTCGCGGAGCGACCCGTCCCTTTCCCCTGTCTATTAGCCATGTCCTGTCCCCTGTTCGCCCCGGGTCGACCCTCCCCTTCTGACCCGTTCCCCATGGCGATGGCCCCCCCCCTCTCTCCTCCCGTTCTTCCCTTCCCATCCTCGCCTTTCCAGCAGCAACCCGGTATCCCCCCCTAACCCCCCTTCCCCCCCCCCCCCCCCCCCCCCCCCCCTGGCTAGGACCCCTCCTAGCCGCGGTGTATCCACCATCGTACTCCCGAGAGTCAGCTGGTTTTCGCTGACCCGGCTGCCCCTGCCACACTCCGACTCCTCCCGATGTGGGGGGGGAGGGGCCTCCCCCCCCCCCTTGCCATCCCTCTCTGACCCCGCTTCAGCGCGGGAAAAGCCGCCATTGCTGGCCACACCCCACTCTTCTCTCCTCCCCCTTCCTCCGTCCCGCGCGCGGGAAACAGGGGAAAGCCCGCGCTTTCGCCCGGCCACACCCTACCCCGCCATCTTCAATTCCACCCCCGTCCCCATCCAAGCCCATAAAAAGCCCCCTTAAAACGAGAGGAAGAAAAAAGAGAAAAAGAAAACACGCATAACCAACTTGCACCCCCCCGTCCCGCCTCCCCAACTTAACAATATAACAATATAAATAACAAATCTCAAATAAATACATAAATACATAACTATGCCTGCATAACTAAATAACTACCCAATAATAACGTATTTAACCATCACCCTCCATCGAACAGAACAGTAACCATAACCCTTAAAGAACAGATCAAAAAACAGTAAAAAAGCCCCCCCTACAACAACAACAATAATTAAGGGAAGTTGGCAACGGGAAGAGACACACAAAAAGGAACAAAGAAACCCCCCATAACACAAGTTTCAAAGAAACCAAACGATCCCTCAACTTTAACCAAGTTCCGACCTGGCCTAAGAAAGACATGGGCCACTTGATCAGTCAAGGGTACTCGGGCGGCCTCGACCGCCGGCGTTCCCAAGTTCTAGTTCAGGTCCAGCTTTTCCTCCCGAACAAAAGTCCATGCCTCCTCTGGGGTCTCAAAGTAATGGTGCTGGTCCTTGTAGGTGACCCACAAGCGCGCTGGCTGCAGCATTCCGAACTTGATCCTCTTTGCGTGCAGCACCGCCTTCGTCCGGTTAAACCGGGCCCGCCGCTTTGCCACCTCCGCACTCCAGTCCTGATATATCCGCACCGTCGAATTCTCCCATTTGCTGCTTTTCTCCCTCTTGGCCCACCTCAGCACTTTCTCCCGATCACAGAAACGCTGGAATCGCACCAGCACCGCCCTCGGGGGCTCGTTCGCCCTAGGCCGCCTAGCCATGACCCGATATGCTTCTTCCAGCTCCAGGGGCGATGGACCGGCCCCCTCTCCCATCAGGGAGCTCAGCATCTCCGCTACATATTTCGGGAGATCAGGCCCCTCCAGGCCTTCTGCTAGGCCCAGGATCCTCAAGTTCTTCCGCCTCATTCGAGTGTCCAGCTCCTCAAAGCGGCTCTGCCATTTCAGGTGGAGTGCCTCGTGCACCTCCACCTTTCCCACGAGGACCGTGGCCTCCTCCTCCCTTGCAGTCATCTCCTGCTGCAGCTCTCTTATCGACGCCTCTTGGGTCGCCTGGGCCCCCATCAGCCTTGTGGTCGTCGCGTTCATAGACTCTAAGAGTTCCACTTTCAGCTCCGTAAAACACCGGAGGAGAGCGGCCTGCTGCTCCTCCGCCCATTTTCTCCAATCTTCTAGTGCGCCACCGGCCGCCATTTTGGTCCTCTTCCCCCGCTTTTTTTGGGGAGCTGCTGCCGCTTTTTTTGTCGCCCCACTCCGAGTACCGACCATAAAGTTGGTCTCACTCTCCTCAGGGAGCCTTCCCCCACCGGGATTCGTCTTTACAGTACCGTCGGGGCCCTCCAATCGGCCCTTAAACACCTTTGTCGCAGGAGCTGCCAAATGTGCGACTTAGCTGGTCATAGCCGCAACCGGAAGTCCCGAAGTAAGGATTAAAAGACTGGGTTAGAGTGTGTTTGACTGCTGCAGTCATGTTTTTAAAAGAATCTTGGTTTGAAAGACAATAAAGTTTTTAGGAGCTTGGGGTCCAATTAACCTTCTTGAAAGCTTGGGCTAATGCAATTTTGTTTTGATTAAGGGGATTCCCTGTGGAGTTAATTAGTTTTCAGCTTGATGTCATTGCGGGATGGAGCTAAGGCATCAGAGTTTTGAGAAAGCATTTTTCAGCTTCAGTTCTTATCTGGCTGTAAGTGTGCCCACTGAAACAGTCCTTCCCTCACTGTAGATTAGATTAGATTTAGATTTATTGTCACATGTACCGAGGTACAGTGAAAAGTATTGTTCTGTGTACAGTCCAGATAGATCACTCCATACATGTAAACATAGAACATATTGATAAATACATGAGGCTACATAATGAAAATACATAAACATAGACAGTGGGTGAAGTATACAGTATATAGTGCTACAATTGTAGAGAAGCTGCATAGGAAGATCAGTTCAGTCCATAAGACCAGTTGAGACCCTAAGAGGTCATTCAGAAATTTGGTAACAGCGAAGAAGACACTTTTTTTTGGATCTGTAAGTTGGTTAAAAGAGATTAACTCTATTTATAGCAGTGCAGATTTGACTGAGGACAAGGGGGAGCTGAAACAAGCCTGCTGAAAGCAGCTTTTGAAGCCACCCAACCAGAATTTCTGCCTGGGGATTGAATCGGAGTCAGATCTGTTCTGAGATGGTCTATTATCTTATTATTTAGTGGGAATAAAGATAGCAAGTAAGGGTTGTATTCACTGTGTTGAGTAGTATTGTTTAAGGGGTAATTGTAAGCTATTTATGGGTATGACTTTAAAGATTTTAATACTGTGTTAGTAATCAAGTTTTGTTTTAAGATATCTCTATTTCTTTGTGCAATCACTCCTGTAGCGAAGTATCCTTTCCTCACATTCTTGCCAAAATAAAATAAAATATTGGGGTTTGAAAATGAAAATGAAAATGAAAATCGCTTATTGTCACGAGTAGGCTTCAATGAAGTTACTGTGAAAAGCCCCTAGTCGCCACATTCCGCCGCCTGTCCAGGGAGGCTGCTGGCCTGCTTTAAAAGCCAGCGATTTAGCTCAGTGAGCTAAACCAGCCCCTAACCGGTATTCTAGCCATTGTTAGAGTCTGGTCTGAGATCGTAATAGGATGTAAACAGGAGTGTTCCACAGAGATCTGTGTTAAGATCCCAACTGATCACCACATTTACTAACGATTTTGATGATGGGATAGAAAACCATCTACCGATGCCAATGATGTAAAGGAAGGTGGTATTATAAATAGATAAAATAGGTTTTAGATTAAGGGAATGGAGAAAACTCTAGAAAATGGATTTCAATATGGGAAAGCATTACGCCATCCCCTGAGGACCTAAAAAGGATAGAATAGGGTGCTTACTAAATGGTGTAAAATAGAAACAGTGGAGATCCAAACAGATTTCCTAGAATCATATAATCCCTACAGTGAAGAAGGAGGCCATTCAGCCCATCGAGTCTGCACCGACCCTCCGAAAGAGCACTCCATTCAGGTCTGCTCCCCCGTCCTATCTCTGTAACCCCATCTAACCTTTGGACACTAAGGGGCAATTTAACATGGCCGATCCACCTAACCTGTACATCTTTGGACTGTGGGAGGAAACTGGAGCACCCGGAGGAAACCCATGCAGACAAGGGGAGAAAGTGCAAACTCCACACAGACAGTCACCTAAGGTTGGAATCAAACCAGGGTCCCTTGCGCTGTGAGGCAGTAGTGCTAACGACTGTGCCACCGCACCGCCATTGACTTAGAGGGTCCATGAATAATGTCATTAAGATGTCACAGTTAAATACGTTCATCAAAAAGACTGATGGACTGTGATTAGGAATAGAATATCATGTGTAGAGAGTGAGTGACAGGCCCAAACCGCTTTGTGGGAACGAGTCTGACTTTATGTGGAGCCTAACTCGGTTAAGGCTGGAAGTGGCAGGTGGCAGCAAAGTGTCCAAAGAGGGTACCTGGATTTTTTTTGCAGTTTTTATAACGGATGTTGTGCTTTGTACACTATTCTGTCCAAAATCATGAAGGTCACATTATTAAACGCATGAAAACTCTTCTCAAGCCAGCCTGGCAATGTATGGAGAGAGGAAGGGCCAATGGGAACCCCAACAGATGTGTTCTTTCAAACCAGCACAGAAAATGGGACCTTCCATCTGAACATTATGAATTATGCAGTAATTTCACATTGCTTCAGAGAGTGTTCAGTAATTAAATTAAATGTGAGGTGGCATAATTTGTAGACTGAGCAGACTTGAGAAAGTGATGTGCTTAAAATTGCCAACAATTTACTTTGATTCTCAATGTCTTCTATTTATAGGAGTTCCCTATTTACGACGATTTCTTACAATGTTGCCTGGGTCTAGACAATACATCGTGATACCGAATACACAATGTTGGTCAGAGGCATTGCTGTATACCGCATGTAACGCACTACCTCCATCGATACTTATTTCATTTGATTTATTTTATCGAAAACACTGGTTTTAAAATTTTCACTTTTTAATCCTGAAGAATAATAGAATGGTCTGGGGTGCTGAGACTGCAACAATTTCGCAAATTTATGAGGGAAAAATAAACTTAATAAACATTTTATTTTGATAGTTTCATCTTATTATTCCAGACTGGCAATTGCATCGACAACACTTCTGTCTGTGTTCAAATCACAATTACAAACTGTTGGAAAAAGTACATATGCTGGACTGGGACTGCATGCAGTATCAGAATAAAGCACCCCATTTAACCCCTCCAGAATCATTCACTAACATCACAGATCTGTCTCTCCCATCTAGCAATCTCAATTACTAGACAAAATCATTTTGAAATGATAGATTTTTTACCGATATGTAGCCACCTTGGAAATTAAATATTGGCCGCATAATTTTGGAACAAACTTGTGCATTATTATATGAGACAGCTTACATTTGAAATCTCTATTAGGACTTTAGGAAAAAAGCTGGGAAGAAATCAATGTGCCGTTGTTCATGGATATTATTAACTCTCCGTTTTCGTCTTCCAAGGGGCCAACATTCACTTTCGAGACTTGCTTACCTTTTATGTACTTAGAGAAGCTTTTTCTATCCTTTTTGATATTTTGCGCCAGTTTACTTTCATAATTTACCTTAGCTCTTTTAATTACTTTTTTTAGTATCCCTTTGTTTAAGTTTGAAAGTTCTCAATCTTCTAGCCTGCCACTGACTGGCCTTTGCAACATGGTATACCTTAGAATTTTTTAATATTGTCCTTAACCTCCTTGCTTAGCCATGGATGTTTTTTACACCTTACCATCTTTCTTCCTCTCTGGAATATATTTTAGTTGTGAGGAATGAAGTATCTCCTTAAACAACTGCCACTGCTCATCAGCTGTCCTACCTTTTAGCCTTCCTGCTCAATCTACTCAGGCCAAAACTGTCCTCATGCATATGTAATTACCTTTGTTTTATTCCAGAACGCTAGAGCGGAACTCCACTTTCTCACTCCCAAGCTGAATTCTGAATTCTATCATACTCTGGTCACTACTTCCTCGAGGATCCTTAACATATGAGATCATCCATTAATCCCTCTTCATTATACAAAACCAAATCCAGAATAGATTGCTCCCTGGTTGGTTACTCAACGTATTGTTCCAAGAAACAATCCCGAATACATTTAATGAACTCTCCCTTGAGGCTATTCTTGCCAATTTGATTAATCTAGCCTATGTGCATATTAAAATCACCCATGATTATTGCAGGAAGATGGTAAGAGGGTTAAAAAACATCCTTGGCTAAGTAAGGAGGTTAAGGACAATATAAAGACAAAAACTAAGGTATACCAGGTTGCAAGCCCTCAGTATTTCCTGGTTTATACTGTGCCCCATTATGGAACTACTGTTTGGAGACCTATAGATTACTCCTATAAAGGACTTCTTCCCTTTGTTATTTCTTATTTCTACCCAGACTGATGCCACATCTTGATTTCCCGTGCTTATGTCATTTCCCATTACAGCACTGATCCCCTTCTTCAACAGTAAAGCTACCCCACCTCCTTTTCTGTTCAGTCTATTCTTCCAAAATACTGAGTGCCCTTGGATATTCGATTCCCAGACCGGGGGTTGGATTCTCCGTCCCGCCGCGCTACTTTTCTGCCTCAACCCACCAGCGGAATTCTCCATTTCGCCGGCCGGTCAATGGGTTTCCCATTGTGGGGCAGCCCCTCGCTGTCGGAGAACCCCCGTGTGCCGGCAAAACGGAGAGTCTCGCCGGCGGAGAATCCTGCCCCATGTCTTCTTGTAACCATGTCTCAGTCATCGCCACCAAATCATACCCATTTGTCTCTATTGCACCGTCAACTCATTACTTTTGTGCCGAGTGCCTCATGCATTTAGATACAAACCTCTTAAATGTGTTCCATTGTCAAATTTCCCTACTCTTTTATCATTTGTTGGTGCAAAAAGACATTTGTCCGTTCTGTCCCTCACCTTTATTTCCTGGTAACCATCTGCCACATTGCTAACCTGCACTCCTACCTCCTCCTTTAATTTACCCCCCTCCCTCCCCAATTCAGTTCAAAGCCCTATCTACAGCCCTAGTTATGCGATTCACTGGGACTCTGGTCCCAGCATGATTCAAATGAAGACTGCCCCATGGAAACAGGTCCCTCTTTCCCCAGTAGTGGTGCCAATGTCCCATGAATTCAAACCCATTTCTCCCACACCAATCGTTAAAACATGCAATTACCTCTTTAATTTTATTGACCCTGTGCCACTTTGTTCATGGCTCAGGTAGTAATCCAGAGATTATGACCTTTTCGGTTCTGCTTTTTAATTTAGCCCCTAGCTGCTCATATTCCCTGAGCAGAAACTCTGTCCTTATTCTGCCTATGTCATTGGTACCTACATGGACCACGACAACTGCATTTTAAAAATATAAATTTAGAGTACCCAATTCTGTTTTCCCAATTAAGGGGCAATTTAGCGTGGCTAATCCACCTAGCCTGCACATCTTTGGGGGTCAGACCCATGCAGACACAGGGAGAATGTGCAAACTCCATGTGGACAGTAACCAGGTCCTCAGCGCTGTGAGGCAGCAGTGCTACCCACTGCACCACCGGACAACTGGATCTTTACCTCCCACTTTAAATTCCTCAGCAACCCAGATGAGATATCTTGAACTCTGGGAGCAGGCAAGCAACACAACCTTTGGGACTCTCGAACCTGGTCACAGAGAATAGTGTCTATGCCCCTAACTATACTATCTTCAATTACAACGACATTTCACTTCTCTCCCCCCACTTGAATGGCTCCCTGTACCAATGTTGCTGTGGTCAGTTTGCTCATCCTTCCTGCAGTCCTAATTCCCATCCACACAGGGAGCAAGAATCTCAAATCTATTGGACAAGGGTAAGGGCTGAGCCTCCTGCAACCCTACCTCCTGGATTCATCTACCTGCCTTACTCAGAGTCACACCTTCCTGTCCCTGACCACTGGCCAAATTCAGGGTAGTTAGTCTAAGGCAGGGGTGGGCAAGCTTTTCCGTGCAAGGGCCACATTCAGAAATTCACAATTTTAAAGGGCCGCATAGTATATTAAGTAAAATAATTACTTCACCCCGGTTATGATTCTGGGCGCCTCATATAGAACATAGAACAGTACAGCACAGAACAGGCCCTTCGGCCCTCGATGTTGTGCCGAGCCATGATCACCCTACTCAAGTCAACGTATCCACCCTATACCAGTAAGTAACCCAACAGCCCCCCCCATTAACCTTTAAAAAAAAATTTTTTTTTAAAAATGTTTTTAAATTTAAAAAAATTTTTTTTTTTAATGACTTGGTGGGCCGCATAAAGACCTTTGTTTTCCCATAGTTTTCCATAGGGCCATAGTTTTCCCACCCCTGGTCTAAGGTGTGTGACTGACTCCTGAAAACAGCATTCAGGTGAATCTCCCCCTCCCTGATGTGTCACAGCATCCAAAGCTCGGTATCCAGCTCATCAACCCTGAGCTGGAATTCTCGAGCAACCAACACTTACTACAGATGTGGTCACTAGAAACCTCAATGGGGCCCACCAGTTCCCACACCATGCAGAAACAAACACACCACCTGGCCCTCCATCCTTATTCAACTTAATTAGTTTTTCATTTGTATTTTTAAATTTTCAAATGGTTTTTATGTCTCTCCTTAATATCTTTTTTTTAAATTTAGAGTACCCAATTATTTTTTTTCCAATTTTAGGGGCAATTTAACCTGCACACCTTTGGGTAGTAGGGGTGAAACCCACGCAGACATAGAACATAGAACAGTACAGCACAGAACAGGCCCTTCGGCCCTCGATGTTGTGCCGAGCCATGATCACCCTACTCAAACCCACTTATCCACCCTATACCCCTAACCCAACGAACCCCCCCCCCCCAACCTTTTTTAGGACACTACGGGCAATTTAGTATGGCCAATCCACCTAACCCGCACATCTTTGTGACTGTGGGAGGAAACCGGAGCACCCGGAGGAAACCCACGCACACACGGGGATGACGTGCAGACTCCACACAGACAGTGACCCAGCCGGGAATCGAACCTGGGACCCTGGAGCTGTGAAGCATTTATGCTAACCACCATGCTACCGTGCTGCCCAATGGGGAGAATGTGCAAACTCCGCATGGACAGTGACCTAGGGCCGGGTTTCAAACCCGGGTCCTCAGCGCCGCATTAACAGTGCTAACCACTGCGCCACATGCCGCCGTCTCCTTAATATCTTGATCTGAAAGCAACTTATATTAAAATGGATTTTCAAATTTAGCACAGATTCCCTATTAGTCAATCAAATCACAGCCTTCCTGTGACGTTACTCAGTATTTCCTCCCCCCCCCCCCCCCCCCCCCCCATTGGAACACTCAGGGTGTTTCACTCACCTTCCCAGGCTGCTCACCATTTTCTCCGCTTCTGATGTGAAGGCCGCAAATCCCGGACGCAAGGTTTTTATATCACTTACCTTCTCAGGCTGCTCTCCATTTTCTCCGCTTCTGATGTGAAGGCCGCAAATCCCGGTCGCAAGGTTTTTATATCACTTACCTTCCCAGGCTGCTCTCCGTTTTCTCCCGCTCCACTTCCAATAGGTTTGGTTATTTGTTTTAAATCTGTGAAACTATTTGAATCTGCACTATATTATTATATAACTTTACATGTGGCATATTTAAAAATGTTTATATGTTTTAATTTAGATTATGGCCATAAGATTTTAAAAGCACCACAGGGCTTTTTGGTGTCAGTGTCCTTCTAACGTCTGATTTTTAAAAATTTGTGTTTATAGAATCACTGCATTGCAGAAGAAAGCCATTCAGCCCATTGAGTCTGTACTGACAGTCCAAAAGAGGCCCATGTTCTATTCCCGTAACGCCAGCTAACCTTTGAACTATAAGGGGCAATTTAGCAAGGTCAATCCACCTAACCTGCACATCTTTGGACTGTGGGAGGAAACCAAAGCACCCAGAGTAAACGGAGACGACACAGTGGTTAACACTGCTGCCTCACAGCTCCTGGGACCTGGGTTCGATTCTGGCCTTGGATGACTGTCTGTGTGGACTTTGCATGTTCTCCCCATGTTGGTGTGGGTTTCCTCCAGTGATCTGGTTTACTCCCACAGTCCAAAGATGTGCAGGTTAGGTGAATTGGCTATGCTAAGTTGCTGTTAATATCCAGGGATGTACAGGTTAGGTTCCGGGGATAGGCTGGGGGAGTGGGCCTAGATAGAGTATTCTTTCAGAGGGTTGGTGAAGACTTGATGGGCCAAACTGCCTCCTTTTACACTGTAGGAATTCTATGGTCTATTCCATGGTTCTAGGAAACCCATGCAGACACAGGGAGAATGTGCAAATGCCACACAGTCACCCAAGGTCAGAATTGAACATGGGTTCCTAGTGTTGTGAGGCAGCAGTGTACACTAATGTGCCACCATGTTACCCATGCTATTATGTTTCTGCCTTGCTTACCTCATAATTAAATGCTGTGTATTGATGTTGCAGTAGAAGCTTGCAAATTTTAATGTGATACATTTATTAACAAAAATAATTTTAGAAATGCAAAACTTAGAAACCAGTTAACATTTAACTTAACGTTTAACTTAATCAGCTGAACAATGAGATTAAACCACCTCAACTTTTACAAATTTATTGCAACAAAATATATTTTCTCACTGCATCACAATAGTCAAAAAAATTATTTTTACACATAAACAACGGTTATGTCTATTTGTAAAGAGGACGGAGGGAAGAGGGGAAGGAAGAGGGAGGGAGGAGAAAAGGGAGGTTTTGACCTATCAATTGTTAATGTGACAAGCTCAACATCCGAAAGCAGCAGCTGCTGAAGTGCAGTGTTCTGGCACACAGCTCCTCTGACATCATTTCGGGATGTCCTTTGGCAGTACACTTAGGGGTGGATGATTGATTTGCTGCTATACCTGTCAGAGAGATAGTTCCTATTAGCTTACAGGAGGATTGTATATATCAACTAACTTTGTTAAAGCATTTGTTGTAATCACCGAGACTTGTAAGGATGAACATTACATCAGGGAGACTCTTAAACAACTCAGCTTAAAATACATTGCAAAATCCTAATGTACATTAGCTCTGAATCAGTTGGAAGAACAATCATGCTAACATTAGTGCCCTTGAAGGAGTCAATAGTCCCAGTATTGAGGCCATGATCATCTGAAACTGACTCCACTGGACCACCCATATGCTTATGATCTCTGGCATGTGGAACGAGTAATATCGCCTTGCAGAACTGAATAGCCCAGTCTGCTGTTTACTATTAGATTGACAGCCTCACAGAAAAGGAGCTGTGACCAGGTTGGACACCTGGCCCTATCTACGCTGCTTCTAATGGACCTTCTGTACCTTAACCTACAAGCCAGATTCATTTCTGTATGCCATGTAATGTCAATATCACCAGAACAGTGAATTATCCAGCATCGATTTTCAGCTCACTGACTTCCAGGAAGGAATACCTCATTGGACTTTGATTCTAATACTTCTTTCCTCTGTGGTCTCGGTAGTGTAAATCTTCCATTTCTCTATCCTTCTCTTCACTATCTGAAGATGAGGGGGACATTGCAACATCTTTTCATGTTTTGAGTGTGTGCAATTCTCAAATTTGCTGTGAGTTATTAATAGAAAATTTCACTGCACCAAAACCAATAGGTTGGGGAAATATGCCACCGCTTATAAAGAGGGAAACAAATCAAAACATCTTTCTGTTTATGTATGGCTAGTGAATGAAATGAAAATCGCTTATTGTCACAAGTAGGCTTCAATGAAGTTACTGTGAAAAGCCCCTAGTCGCCACATTCTGGCGCCTGCTCAGGGAGGCTGGTATGGGAATTGAACCGTGCTGCTGGCCTGCCTTGGTCTGCTTTAAAAGCCAGCGATTTAGCCCAGTGTGAGTGGAGAAATTAGTGCTGTTTAGATTAACCCCACCCCTGTACATAACAAGTATACTGTATTTGAATCTGCAGCTGCATGCTAGAGTTTGCTTCCGAACCTTAATGGGATCCATTCTGCGCTCAAACTCACCTTTGAAATAAATAATTTAATGAGCTCCCTTTCCTCGAGCTGCTGATGGGCCATCTGCTTTCTCTATGACTGTATCCAGCAAGCAGGTCAGCATGTTTATTGGAATTCCTACAAATTCACATGTGAGAAATTTGCAACCTCATAAATAGGGCCTAAGCAATTATCTCACTGTGCAAGCTTGAAACTAAAATAAGGCACATCAAAGCTATCCTGAGGGATAATGGTTATCACAATCAGCTAATTGCTCGGTATATATAGTGAAAGCTATGAATGAGCCTAAGTCCACCACTTTTTGTCCTGAAAAAACATATTTTACCTCAAATTAGACCAGTCAGGTATCTCAAAAAAATGGGAAATAGATGAAGCTAGTTATTCCATTCTGCTACTATGCAGTAGCAACATAAATCGTATTCTGTGGGCGGCATGGTGGCACAGTGATTAGCGTTGCTGTTTCACAGTGCCAGGAACCTGGTTCAATTTCGGCCTCGGGTGACTGTGTGGAGTCTGAATTTTCTCCCTATGCCTGTGTGGGTTTCCTCCAAATGCTCCAGTTTCTTCCCACAGTCCAAAGATGTACAGATTAGGTGGATTGGTCAGGCTAAATTGCCCCTTAGTGTCCGAAAGGATAGGTGGGGGTTACTGGGCTATGGAGATAATAACTTTTTTATTGTCACAAGTAGGCTTACATTAACACTGCAATGAAGTTACTGTGAAAAGCCCCTCGTCGCCACATTCTGGCGCCTCTTCGGGTACACAGAGGGAGAATTCAGAATTCTCAGCTGGTACCGGAATTGAACCCGCGCTGCTGGCCTTGTTCTGTCTCACAAACTAACTGTTTAGCCCACTGAGCTAAGCCAGCCCTCCTAGGGTGGGGCCGTGGGGTGGGACCGGGTGCCCTTTCCAAGGGCCAGTGCAGACTCGATGGGCTGAATGACCTCCTTCTGCACTGTCGGGATTCGATTCCATGAGTCTGTGAACAGGGTACGGTCATCAAGCCAGAAAGACGTTCTTCCTAGCAGAATAATAAACACGGATAGGCTATTGTATTTAATTGATAGGGACACAGGAGGACTAAATATATAGTTATACATGTATTTATATTGTTCCCTCTAATACCATCAAAATGGCTCAGCTCTGCGAGGATATAATTACTTTAAGATTGAGAAGACCGTAAAGTCAGTAAATGACATGCCAACAAAAACAATGAGACTGTCAGTTAGCTTTACTATCGCTCCAGGTTGGGGGCGGGGGAGGGTGTGTGTGTGGATGGGGGGGATATCAGCCAGAAACCTGGGAGAACTCCCTGTTGTTTGAATAATGCCAGAGGATCTTTCGTGTGCATTTGAAGAGCCAACACCCCGCCCACCCGGTCCAAAGGACGGCCGCCCGGACAGTGGAGCGTCCTCCCGCTGCTGCAGTGAAAGGTCAGCCCACAGCATTTGCCCAAACCTGAATTTCAATCACCCTCGAACCAAGTAACTGAATTGCTCGTTCAAATATCTATTTTCTTGGGGGGGGGGGGGGGGAATGAAACCGCCCAGCTAATATTTGCATCATGTCAACGTGTGGCAACGATATTCAGACACCTGCTTGGAGTTGCATGTTCAAGAGGAATGTTCTTTCCCCACCGCCCCAGCTCCAAATATAAAAACAGTGGGGGAGGTAACTAGAATGCAGTTGGGAAAGACACGGGGGGGGGGGGGGGGGGGGGATTACTGTTGTAAAACCTAGGGCTATTATTACACAGGGAAAATAAATCAGCCTCCCTTGGGTAATCTTCAAATAAATCAGTATGTGCTCGTAGTTCCGAATGATCACTATTTCCCCAGAAGATCTTACTTCAAAATTGACAGCAATTTTCACCCCCCCCCCCAATCTGAAGTAACTGCTGACAGGATTTCCTTACTGATGGGAGTAATCAGAACACTCATTTTATTAGCCAAGGCACTGTGCCTTTTCTCTTGCTAATTCTAAACAAAAGGTTTCAAACATCAATTCACAAACCGTCCCATCAGTCATCTGCTCGGAACAGTCACACCAGCTTTAGCTTGTGTTAGTAAATAACAGGCAGCTGTGTGGTTCACTCCTCCTCTTCGTGGAGCCAAAGCCCGGCGCAATCGACACCAAACAGTCGATCGTGGCTTTTGAGCCTGACAGACTAACTGGGGGGGGGGGGAGGGGGAGGAACGCGACAGCAAAAGGCAGCTCCGTGGCGCCTTCATTTCTTTTAAGGGCGAACAGCAAAATAAATGAGAAAACCAAAAAGCAGCCCGTCAGAGTACAGCGTGTGTGTTTGGCGCAGTCAGGGCTGTGGGTTGTCGATGTCTCATTTCCTGCTGCTGGTCTGGACCTGGTTTGATGGGTTGAGTCTGCAGCTGAAAAGCTCTTTGATCTCCTTCGCATTCATTCGGAGTGTCGCACCCAGTCTGCTCGAGTTACAGTAAGGATCGGACAGCCAGGCAGGCGAGGAGCACTCCACTGGCTTAGCTCCACACACACATACATCAACACACTCACCCTATTCCTCCCAACACATGGTCTGGACCAGGCGAGCCTGAACACCCCAGACAGTTGCTTTGTGTCCAGTTGTAATTTGGTTAACGATCAGCGTTTAATTTCGGGTTGGACTGGGTTAAACAAGAGACTGGAATGGGGTTGGGTTAAGGATGCATGCGATTGAGTCAGGATCTGGGTTGGAATGTAGTTTGGATTCGGGTCAGAGGAATGACATGGATTTGGAGAGTGGAATCCAAACTGCTTTTGGTTTGGATCTGTTTCAGATTTGGGTTTGAACGAGGGCCAGGCGTCACCCTGGACTGGGAGTGGGGTCGAGTCTATTTTGGGGGTGATATGTTGAAGGGTTTCTTGTGTTATACAAGGGGGGGTTACTGCTGAGAGACGATGACTCTCAAACGTTTATTTATTCCTCCCCTCCCTCCGGCGAGGAATGAGAGCGGGTTGAGTCAGCAGCAACACCATGAGGCCGCTGTACACAACCCAGCCCCCGGTACAAGACACACACGCACACAGGGAGAGGAGTGCGGGGGCCACGGAGGGAAGGAGGAAGAGAAACAAAAAAGAAACTAGCCAAATAGCGCCCCCCCCAAAAAAAAATAATACGAGAAGAAAAATACCAGATCGCAGAAACTTGTTGGCGATTTATTAAAAAGATTGTTGGTCGAGCAGATTGAATCTTGGGGGCAGAACACAAGAGGGACAGAGACAGGATCCAGAACCCGTCCAGAGCCGGCAAACCCCGCCAGGGCTCCGCTTCTGCCTCTGGGGGGAAAGAGGTGCGGGCTGCGCTCAGTGCTCGGTCTGACTCGCTGGGTGTGGAGAGGGAGAGCGCGGCCGCTGGGACAGCCCGCTCGCTGCCCCGGGTATTGTTAAAGTCACCGCCCTGTCATATAAAGTAGCGAAACTTCGGATCGCTCTGAGCCCTGCTGGGACTCCCCCCCCCCCCCCCCAACCCGACTCCCTCTGACTTTCCTCCTCCCTCTCTGACTCCCCTCCCTCCGACTCTCCCCCTCCCTCTGACTTTCCCCCTCCCTCTGCTCCACCCCTCCCTCTGACTCTCCCCCTCCCTCTTCTCCACCCCTCCCTCTGACCCTCTGATTCCCCCCTCACCCTCTGACTCCTCCCTCTCCCTCTGACTATCCCCGATTCCACTCTCGCCCTCTCTGATTCTCTCCCTCTGACCTACTCCCTCCCTCTGATTCTCCCCTTCCCTCCGATCCTCTCTCCATTGAATCTCTCCCCCCTCTGAACCTCTTCCCTTCCCTCTCTCTCTGACTGACCCCCTCCCTCTGACTTTCCCCCTCCCTCTCTTCCCCTCTGACTCCCCTCCCTCCGACTCTCCCCATCCCTCTGACTCTCCCCCTCCCTCTGATTCCCCCTCACCCTCTGATTCCCCCCTCTCCCACTGACTATCCCCCTCCCTCTCCCCTATTCCACTCTCTCCCTCTCTGATCCTCTCCCCTTCCCCCTCTCCGATCCTCCCTTCTTCCCCCCTCTGATCCTCTCCCCTTCCCCCTCTCTGATCCTCTCCCCTCCCGCCTCTGATCCTCTCCCCTTCCCCCTCTGATCCTCTCTCCTTCCCCCTCTCTGATCCTCCCCCCTTCCCCCTCTCCGATCCTCCCTTCTTCCCCCCTCTGATCCTCTCCCCTTCCCCCTCTCTGATCCTCCCCTTCCACCCTCTGATCCTCTTCCCCCTCTGATCCTCTCCCCTTCCCCCTCTCTGATCCTCTCCCCTTCCCCCCTCTGATCCTCTCCCCTACCCCCTCTCCGATCTCCCCCTCTGATCCTCTCCCCTTCCCCCTCTCTGATCCTCTCCCCTTCCCCCTCTCTGATCCTCTCCCCTTCCCCCCTCTGATCCTCTCCCCTACCCCCTCTCCGATCTCCCCCTCTGATACTCTCCCCTTCCCCCTCTTTGATCCTCTCCCCTTCCCCCTCTCTGATCCTCTCCCCTTCCCCCCTCTCTGATCCTCTCCCCTTCCACCCTCTGATCCTCTCCCCTTCCCCCTCTCTGATCCTCTCCCCTCCCCCCTCTCTGATCCTCTCCCCTTCCCCCTCTCTGATCCTCTCCCCTTCCCCCTCTCTGATCCTCTCCCCTCCCCCTCTCTGATCCTCTCCCCTCCCCCCCTCTCTGATCCTCTCCCCTTCCCCCTCTGATCCTCTCCCCTCCCCCCCTCTCTGATCCTCTCCCCTTCCCCCTCTCTGATCCTCTCCCCTCCCCCCCTCGCTGATCCTCTCCCCTTCCCCCTCTCTGATCCTCTCCCCTTCCCCCTCTGATCCTCTCCCCTCCCCCCTCTCTGATCCTCTCCCCTTCCCCCTCTCTGATCCTCTCCCCTTCCCCTCTCTGATCCTCTCCCCTCCCCCTCTCTGATCCTCTCCCCTCCCCCTCTCTGATCCTCTCCCCTTCCCCTCTCTGATCCTCTCCCCTTCCCCCTCTGATCCTCTCCCCTCCCCCCTCTCTGATCCTCTCCCCTTCCCCCTCTCTGATCCTCTCCCCTTCCCCTCTCTGATCCTCTCCCCTTCCCCTCTCTGATCCTCTCCCCTTCCCCCTCTCTGATCCTCTCCCCTCCCCCTCTCTGATCCTCTCCCCTCCCCCCCTCTCTGATCCTCTCCCCTTCCCCCTCTGATCCTCTCCCCTCCCCCCTCTCTGATCCTCTCCCCTTCCCCCTCTCTGATCCTCTCCCCTTCCCCCTCTGATCCTCTCCCCTTCCCCCTCTCTGATCCTCTCCCCATCCCCCTCTCTGATCCTCCCCCTTTCCCCTCCCCCCCCCTCTGATCCTCTCCCCTTCCCCCTCTCTGATCCTCTCCCCTTCCCCCTCTCTGATCCTCTCCCCTTCCCCCTCTGATCCTCTCCCCTTCCCCTTCTCTGATCCTCCCCCTCTGATCCTCTCCCCATCCCCCTCTTTGATCCTCCCCTTCCCCCCCTCTGATCCTCTCCCCATCCCCCTCTCTGATCCGCCTCCCCTCTCCCCTTCCCCCTCTCTGATCCTCTCCCCATCCCCCTCTCTCATCCTCTCCCCCTCCCCTCTGGTCACCCTCCCCTCCCCCCCCCCCTCTGATCCTCTCCCCTTCCCCCTCTCTGACCCTCCCCCCCGCGGATCCTCTCCCCTTCCCCCTCTCTGATCCTCTCCCCTTCCCCCTCTCTGACCCTCCCCCCCTCGGATCCTCTCCCCTTCCCCCTCGGATCCTCTCCCCTTCCCCCCTCTCTGATCCTCCCTCCCCTGATCCTCTCACCCTCCCCTCCCCCCTTTCTCCCTCCTCCCCTCCCCCCTTTCTCCCTCCTCCCCTCCCCCCTTTCTCCCTCCTCCCCTCTTCGGCAGCAAATGCCGATCGCCTCAACTGCTCACTCTGCACAAGAGCCCTGTCGGCTGCGGGCCTCCGGTGGCCGCCAACAGGGTGCATCGGTGGAGGAGCGGCGGCCGCCGAGCAGCCGAGCGGCGGGAGGAGCTGGGCGAGGCGGCGGCGGGAGGCAGGCGCTGGGCAGCCCGGGCTCCGGGCTCCTCTCACTGCGGCTCGAGCCGTGGCACAGGGGCGCTGGCAGCTCCACCCCGGCCGGCCCGCACTCTCCAGCCCAACCCCCTCGGACACGCTCCAGATCCCGGCCAGGACTCGGCGGCCGCGTCGCCAACTCGCCTCCCCGCGGCCAGCCGGGGGCAGGAGGCCTCCAGCTGCAGCAGCGGAGCCAAGCCGGCTGTCAAAGTCACAGCAACTACCCCGCTCTGGGGCACCGAGCTATGGACACAGCGACAGGAGGACCCCGGGCAGCAGGTAAAGGGCACGGGCTGAATATAACTTAGTGATCAGAGGGGGGGCTGGCAAGGGGCGGACCCCGGCCCTCAGTGAGCTGGGACACTGCAACTTTTGGCCGCTTCTGAACAAGCTGCTGTGGCTGGTTTGGGGGGGGGGGGGGATCCTGGCTGGAAGGAGGATATCTCGACAGCCTGTGTGTGATATCAGAATTTCTAACTTGTGATTGTCATTTTAACAAGGGGGGAGGGGGGTTGTAGATTTTTCCAGACACAGCTCAGTATTAAAGGTGGCCCTGTGGCAGAGATTAACATCTCTGTCCAGATCTCTCCGTTTGGCCGCTCTTCAGAATCGATGCACTTTGGGAGAGTTGCTGAAGTGGGGCACTGGAGGGGACGTGCAGTAGATTAGGGAGAAAGCCTCCCTCCTTCCTGAATATAGGAGGGAGAGGCAAGTGCCGAAGAGGCAAACCTCACTTCATTTTGAGGGGAGGTATCGCAAGGACTTTCGAGACCTCAAACGACCAAAGCAAGCAACAAGGACAATATCTTTAAAGTAATAAAACGTCGGTCTATTCGCAGGCGCACCGTGAAACTGTATTACACCGAGCCATATAAGGCAATGGAAGAGCAGATTACAAAAAAACTTGGTCAAGGGGTGACTAAATGGAGGAAAGCGAGGTGGAGAACTGCAAGGTGGGAGTTTGGGCCGAGGCAACTGGAGGCACAGCCACTGCTGGTGGAGTGATTAAAGTCAGGGTGCACAGGAGGCCAGAATTAGACAAACGCAGATACCCCTCTGGGCTGTTCTGGGCCTGGAGATCAAAGATGGGGAAGGGCGAGCCCATGGAGGAATTTGAAAACAAGAATAAGAATTTTAAAATCAAGACTTTTCTTGATCAGGAGCCAATGTACCTCAGTGAACACAGGGGTGGGGGACTGGACTTGGTACGAGTTAAGACATGGATTCAAAGGCAGTAAACCCCTAGCTAAAGGAATAAAACAGAAAATACTGGAACTATTCGACAGTCAGGTAGCAGCTGTGGAGAGAGAAATCGAGTCAACATTTTAGGTCTCTGACATCATCTGACTTGATTTTTCAGAATCTGCAATACTTTTACTTATGCCCTAGCTAAAGATAAAGAAGAATATAGCAGAACAGTCTGCACTTGCTTTTTATCAAAAATATCCACAACTTGTTACACCAGGAAACACAAAATTTGAATTTGGAAGTTGTTTGCATAAAATATAATGCTTGGAAAAATTGATTTTTTTAAGTGACAAAAATTAAGAATTCCTTCAATTCTTCACCAGCTTTTAATTCTGCTTGTTACCAACTGTTCAGAACTGGTTCATGCTGCTTATCTTGTTTTGATTTTCATTGTTATAACTTTAGAAAATGTCTTGTTTGTCAGCTCTTCCCCAAGTTTCCATTCTAAATGTATTCACCTCTTCTCAAGGATGATTTGCATGTGCTGTTTCCCTTGCACAGTGATTTCTGGTGGGTGCATTTATACTTTTCTGCCTGAATAAAAACTGTTCCCAGCCCAGAGCTGACTCGGAACATGCATTGTTTTGCATTTACTTCTAAAACCCAAATCAAAACCATCTTTTGTATCCTGAAAGGCATTATATGATGATATATTAATATACAATGTCGCTATGGTGCACAATGACATATTGTGCTTTAGATACAGCTTTAGCAAATGTCTTGCTTATCCTTTGTGAATCAAGATTCATTGTAGGTTGAATTGCCTCACTTCCGTATGATTTTAAATAAACAAGATTGGTTTAACTTGCACTCAATGTGACTCAGTGATTATTAAGTTGCTCAGTCTGTAGATTTCTACGTCAAAAGCAGAACTACTGGTCTTGAAACAAAAGTTAGTTTGTTTTATAATAAAGGTTGGGCTGGCTTCCCAGGGCTAAGTAAGTATAAATAGACAACTGAGCCATACAGACCAATGATTTGACGTCCAGTATGATCTGAGTGAATTTTTTCCATTGGTGTTGTGGTTGACTTTAGGAGGCCAGAATTAAGGATGGGAAGAATAGCCTTCTGGAATGGTACCCAGAAAAAGTCGATGCCTTTTTAAAAATAGTGAAAGTGGGAGACGACTAGAAACATAATTGAAGCATGACAATGAGTCCGTGTTCTTGCCTTTGGAGTGCCTGCTGTCTATGAAACAGGGTCATGCTACAGGATGATGGAGACCTGAGGTCACAATTTACCCCATCCAACCAGATTGAAAGTATAATATTTTCAAAGTTTTAATTCAGATGACCTGCTCATTCAGGGGCTGGTTTAGCTCACAAGGCTAAATCGCTGGCTTTTAAAGCAGACCAAGCAGGCCAGCAGCACGGTTCGATTCCCGTACCAGCCTCCCCGGACAGGCGCCGGAATGTGGCGACTAGGGGCTTTTCACAGTAACTTCATTGAAGCCTACTCGTGACAATAAGCGATTTTCATTTTCATTTCATTTCATTCGTTTTTTTTTAGCAACAAATCCCCACTTCTCTGTTCAATCAAATAATCGGTTATATCACACTTTTTAAATGCATACATGACTTTGAATTGGAGCAGGCTGTCGCACCAAGAGCGACAGTTAATTATTTTTGCCATTTAACTTCCTTTGTTCCTGTCCCGGAGGTGATGACTCGTGCACATGCTATAAAAGTGTTGTCCCTGAGTTCCTTACCCAATCAGTTACACTGTAAACACAACCCAAGTTTGCTTGACTGAGTGACTGTGCAACATTGGTGAATCTGATCCTGTTTTTTGTTCTGTCCACAACAGCAGCAAGAACCTGAATTTGTATGATCCGTATTGAGTAGAAAAACATTGCAGGGAGCTTCACAGAAGCATAATTAGACAACAATTAGATGTTGGTCAGAATAAAAGGTATGGGGTACAGCAGGTGTGGTTTGGCTAAAATTTTTATCTGGGAGGTAGATTTGACAGTGATTAAAGATTTAGAGAAGGAATGTGCGGCATTCTATTGGTGGGATGAAGGGAGATGCACAAGAGGCTGGATGTAGATCGCCTGTTATGGAGGCACTCTGGGTGGAAGAGATGGGTATGGTGTTGTAGTGCTGGAGGAGGTTAGGGAAAGGGAGAGGCAATGCCAGAAAGGAATTGAATGTATGGATGAGAATTTTACATTTGAAGCCTTGCTAGGACTGGGGATTATATAAGTTATGATGTATGGACGTTCTGAATCTATTGTGGATTGAGGCTGAGCATCAAATTTTTAGAGGAGATGAAGTTTTCAAAGCATAGGAATAGGACACCATCTAGGAGAGCATGAGAATATTTCAGTCATTAGGCCATAAGAAATAAGAGCAGAAATAGGGGGCGAAATTCTCCGACCCCCACGACGGGTGGGAGAATAGCGGGAGGGCCTTCCCGACATTTTTGCCGCCCTCCCGCTATTCTCCTCCCCCCCCCCCCCCGCCGAAGTCCGGACCCGAATCGCTGCCGCCGTTTTATTACGGCCGGCAGCGATTCTCAGCTGTTAGATGGGCCGAAGTCCCAGCCCTTTCCGCCGTTTTTACGAACGGCAAACACACCTGGTCTTGCCGTTCGTAAACACGGCGTCACAAACTCGCTTTTTATAACCATGGCACCGATTGGCACGGCAGTACCACGGCCGTGCCAAGGGTGCCATGGGCCTGCGATCGGTGGGCACCGATCGCGGGCAGCGGGCCCGATGCCCGCGCACTACTTGTCCTTCCGCCGCCCCGCAGTATCCATTCGCGGGGCGGCTGAGGGGCAACCCGGCCCGCGCATGCGCGGGTTTCGCGCAAAAACGCGATGACGTCACCCGCGCATGCGCGGGTTGGAGTCTTCCAAACTGCGCATGCGCGGCTGACGTCATATGACGCGTCAGCCGGCGCTAACTCCGGCAAGCGAGCTTAACGATTTTCGTTAAGCCCGTCTTGCCGGAGCCTACGGCGTCGGGCTGCTAGCCCCGACCGGGGACCAGAATCGGTCCCCGGTCGGGAAGGGGCGCGCTGCCGTAAAACCCGCCCGGGTTCTACGGCAGCTTTACGATTTCTCCCGTTTTGGGAGAATCTCGCCCAGGATATTCAGCCCCTTTAGACTACCCTGCCATTCAATAAGATTGTGGCCTTAACTCCACTTTCCTGCAGGGTCATTGAATATTTTTGAGGCTGAGTTAGATAGATTCTTGATAGGCAAAAGAGCCAAAGGTTATGGGGTGGGAAGGCAGACAAGAAAGTGGCCATGAGGCCGCAACTCAATCAGCTATGACCTTATCAAATGGCAGAGCAGGCTTGAAGGGCCAGACACCTGCTCCTAAGTCCTATGTTCCACATTCCTGTCTGCTTCCCATAACCTGTTACTTCCTTGTTGTTAAAAAATCTCTCAAACACAGCCCTGAATATATTCAACAACCCAGCCCCTACAGCTCTTTACGATCCTCCAAGAGAAGAATTGCTTACTCACCTTTGTCTTAAATGGGAGACCCCCTTA
Organism: Scyliorhinus canicula; assembly: GCF_902713615.1. Lineage (NCBI taxonomy): Eukaryota > Metazoa > Chordata > Chondrichthyes > Carcharhiniformes > Scyliorhinidae > Scyliorhinus > Scyliorhinus canicula. The sequence continues at coordinate 52,176,408 of NC_052153.1, forward strand.
TTTTGAAACTGTGCTCCCTAGTTCTAGATTCCCCATCAAGGCAAAACATCCTACCAAGGACATCCACCTTGTTAAGTTCCCTTGCAATCTTGTATGGTCCAAAAAAAAAATTTTTCCTCTCATTCTTCTAAACTGCAATGCGTGTAGCCCTAACCTGCTCAATGTTCCTCATCAGACATCCTCTGCACCTTCAGGGGCTAGGCCGACACCGGAGTGGTTTGCGCCAACCGGCTCCAAAGGACCTCCTCCGGCCGGTGCGAGTTGGCGCATGCACGGGAGTGGCAGGTTAAGGGGGGGTTGTTGGGTTACGGGTATAGGGTGGATACGTGGGTTTGAGTAGGGTGATCATTGCTCGGCACAACATCGAGGGCTGAAGGGCATGTTCTGTGCTGTACTGTTCTATGTTCTATGTTCTATGTTCTATGTTCTGGCTTCACCCCAGCGCATACGCAGGGGCGTTCTTCTCCGCGCCGGCCATCGTAGACTGTTACAGCAGTTGACGCGGAGAAATAGAGTGCCCCCATGGCACAGGCCCACCCGCAGATCGGTGGGGTCTGATCGTGAGCCAGGCCACTGTGGGGGCACCTCCCAGTGCCGGATCCCCCCGCGCCCCCCTGAGGACCCCGGAGGCTGCCCGCGCAGCCAGGTCCCACCCGTAAGTACCTGTTGTAATTTACACTGGTGGGACTGGCCGAAAACGGGCGGCCACTCGGCCCATCTCGGGCCGGAGAATCGCCGGGGGGGGCTGCTGCTAGCAGCTGCCGACCAGCGCGGCGCGATTCCCGCCCCCGCCAAAACCCTGGTGCCGGAGAATTCGGCAGCCGGCGGGGGTGGCATTCACGCCCCCCCCCCCCCCCCCCCCCCCCCCGGGCGATTCTCTAACCTGGCAGGGTTTGGAGAATCCCGCCCGAGGAGTTTGGGTTTCCCAACATTAAACTAGAGAAAATTGTGGCTAACCCAAGACTGTTGGATTAGCAGTGTGACTACGCAGAAGTGGTTGAGAAGTAGAGCTGGGTGCGGTCAGTGTAAATGTGGAAGCTGACCCCACATCTGCAGAAGGTGTCGCCAAGTGACAGCATGCATTTGAGGAAGGGAAAGGTCTCAAGGATAGATCATTGAGATATTCCAGAGGTAATGGTGCAGTAATAGGACAGAGGTACGCTGGGTAAAATTTGAGAGTTAACAATGGAGTCAGGCAAGACAATGCCAGTCATCTGGACAATGAATGCAAAGATATTGTGGGAGGATGATGTAATTGAGGAATGTAGAGAGCTTATAGAGGGGGAGAAGGAAATCTACCCACTATGGTCAATCAAGGCTTTGCGGGATAACATTTGTTCATGGTTGTATTAAGACAAAGTCCCTTTAAGCACACAGATTGGCTGTGGTCAGTACACACATTCCACTCTGGACCTTATTTAGTGTCTGTTGTTTTCTCCTCAGAACCCCACCAGGATGAGGCAGATGCAGAAACATGTTTGGAGAGATTCAAGCATAGAAGTTGCAGGAATTATAGCCATAGATTAAGATCTATTGGATTTATTTAACAATTTTTTGCAGAATTGTTTTGAAAAAGCATGGGGCAAATTAAGTACTATCTGTAACTTGCTTTCTTTTCGCAGAGGGCCTCATGTATGTATTTTACTCAGTCTTGAGACTTTTGTATTAGTACTGACTGAAGTATTCACCGTAGTAAATCATCGGTAAAATCATGACATTGCTTACTCTGCTATTGCCTTGTCCTGTATATATCACATTACTCCTTTAGCAATCTTTTGTGGAATTCAGTATCCAAGTTACTGTCTGGCTGCATCGCCACATTATTATGTTGTAGATGTGCACCTTCAAGCAGATTGAAAATGCACAAGGTGACTGCAGAAGACAAAATGACATTATATGTAGTACTGAGTCAATTTGCAAAATAACCATCGGATTTTACCTGTTAATATAAATCATACAGAAATACTTTCCTTTATTAAGTCTCTGCCTTGGGATATTAAAGAATGAGCTATTCAACAAGGCATCACCTGTGCGGCATGACTTCAATAAAGTATTATTCCTTTCAGCTTTACTTTTCAGATGTAAAAAAAAAACATGCACTGTTAAACATTTTCAGTTATTTGTTTGTAATACTTCAAATTATTGACTGGTTTGTGATGTCAGAGGCCTCTCCCCTCTGCACATTGACTATTGGTCACTCTTTAACTTAGTTTTCTTAGATTCACTGGTACATGTGTATTAAAGAAGTCAGCTCCAGATATGTCCAGTCAAGCATGGAATTCAGACATGCCACACCACTACCCCATCACCCAGGCATAGATTGTTCATGGTCAGTATGTAAGGCTCAGGAGACTTCACTGGCATCCAAGGTGGAATTTTCAAGCATAACAGAACTTGATTTTTTGTTTGCGATACTTTCTCTCTCTCCCCCCCCCCCCCCCCATTTTAATTGGGCCAACCATATCACATCCCAGAGTTGGGCAAGCTGTGAAATAGGGCTGGAGGGATTCGGGCTAGTAGGGCCATGGTACAGTTGGATTGTATAATGGGTACTACTGCTCAAGCCCGTTCACCCAGAGATACTGTTATATTTTAGCTTCCTCTTCATGTTTGTCTGAAATAATTGTTGAGCGTGTTGATGTTTGAGTTAAATTGAGTTGGTGTTTATTGATTTTAAAAGGACCATGGGAAAGTGGTCTATCAAATGGTTTATGCTGTTTGGTGTAAGTTCTAAATGAAGGAAAATTGTTTTTTTTACAAACTAACCCGTTCTATACATTCTAACACAATATCAGGAATGTTCTATGCTTTAGTATGGGAAATGTTATGCAACTTCTAAGCTAGATAATTTACTCCAAGGATCAAGACTATTACTTTTTTCAGTTTCCTGAAATGCTGTGAATGAGATTTAGCATTCCCGGTCTGATTTCTCATTTAATCTCTGGTGTCACTATTAAATAGGAACATAAATCCTCCAAAATTGGTGCCATTAATATGGAGAGAAATAAATCTTCATTGCAGGCTCTTGTTATTTACATTGAAAATGCATTTAACTAATAAAATAGCAAACTTTCATTAATTAAAATGGTTTCCAAAATTGTTACACCCAGATCAGCCATGATCTTATTAAATTGCGGAGTGGGCTCGAGGGGCTGAGTGGCTCACTGCTGCTCCTAATTTGTCTGTTCGTATATTGTTTTCCATCACAAAAGTGTATCCCGAGACACTCTGCTACTACCAGCCCTTGATTTCCAATATTGCAATAGTGACTATCAGTTAATTGACTGTGAAGGATTGTAGGATAGCTTGAGGTTGTAAAAGGCATTATATAACTGCAAGTTATTCCTCCTCTTCTCTTTACTTGGGTTAGCTCCATGGATGTTGCTGCTAATCAGGTTTATAGATAATGGGCGCGATCTACCGGCCACACTGCTTCGAAAAGCCGTGGTTCAATTTGGCCGGTAAATGCTGGGAGACCACGTTCCGTGATCACATGAGACGTCACGCTGTGAAGCCTGCAATTTGTGGGGGGGATCGGAGGCCCCCAGCTGCTTGCCTTCTGGGCAGGGTGGTACCCTGGCACAGCTGGTGCCAGCTGGGCACCCTGGCAATCCTAGTCAGGCACTGGCACCCTGGCAGTGCCACTTTGGTGCCAGCCTGGCATTGCCAAGGTGCCCAGGTGGCACTGTTGGCTGGCAGGGGCACTTCCAGGGTGCCAGGTTGGCACTGCCAAGATGCCAAACTGGCATGTTTCTGCGGTGGTGATTGGGCCGGGATGCCCGTTGCGGGTGTGGGTGGGTTGCAGGGGGAGGGTCCAGGGACCCCCTTATCGTGAGTTGGGGTTTGGGGGTGGGTTTGGGGGTTGCAAAGGGAGCTCAAGAGATTTGGATGTCATTTAAATATGGAGTCCCAGGGCAGCACGGTGGCACAGTGGGTTAGCCCTGCTGCCTCACGGCACCAAGGTCCCAGGTTCGATCCTGGCTCTGGGTCACTGTCCGTGTGGAGTTTACACATTCTCCCCGTGTTTGCGTGGGTTTCACCCCCACAACACAAAAGATGTGCAGGATAGGTGAATTGGCCACGCCAAATTGCCCCTTAATTGGAAAAAAATTAATTGGGTACTCTAAATTTATAAAAAAAATAAAATATGGAGTCCCGATCTCTCACTGCACTGAGGAATTCTGGCGAGCAAAGCTCCTCCGTGCAGAAAACGGGACTGTGTGGCCTGGCAGGACTGTTCCTGTTCTAACCAGAGTCACATTGGATAGTGCTGAGTTTCACAACGCTGTGAGTGCCGGGAAACACATGGCTAAACGCGCTCACTATGGGACATAGTTCCCATTTGGGTAGATTGCCCCCCCAAACTTTTTGCATATCTAAACTCCTGAAGTGTTCCCAGCAGGCAGTGTTTCATTTGTTACTTCATAGATTTACAGGCCAGCCACCAAAGCAACTGTGTGGAGAAGTATGGTTTCTTAGTCTGACCCAGTCAATGATGCCAAGTCCTACAATACAAACTCAGATTTAGCGAGGTTTGAGTAACCTTTTAATTTACATGACACAATAGGTGGATTAAAAGAAAAGTGAGGAATCCCGTAATGAGCTGGTAGATAAAGAGAATTTTCATATTAGCACTCAGTTAGTTGCACCAGGCCTTTGCCCAGTTCGTGCTGAATCAATTGATTTTGGTCTGTGTAGTGGGAGTGTTGCAGTTGGCCCAATGCTCTGGATAAAAGTAAAATTTGCCAGACTTCCCATTTCTAATAATCCGACAACAGCTTGCATTGATATCGCGCCACCAAAACTAGTAAAACATTTCACAGGAGTGTGATCATACAAAAATTGACACCCAGCTGAAGGAGGAGATATCAGGACAAGTGACCAAACTACTTGGTGAAAGAGGTATGTATTAAAGAACATAGGGCGGCATGTGGCGCAGTGGTTAGCACTGGGACTGCAGCGCTGAGGACCCGGGTTCAAATCCTGGCCCTGGGTCACTGTCCGTGTGGAGTTTGCACATTCTCCTCGTGTCTGCGTGGGTTTCACCCCCACCACACAAAGATGTGCAGGTTAGGTGGATTGGCCATGCTAAATTGCCCCTTAATTGGAAAAAAAATAATTGGGAACTCTAAATTTAAAAAAATGTATTAAAGAGCATCTGAAAGAAGGAGAAGTGGAGCGGGAAAGGTGTTTGGGGAGAGAATTCCAGAGCTTGGGCATAGACAGTTGAAAGGACAGCTGCCAGTATTGGGAGGGAAGGGACTTGAAGACACACAAGTCATCAGAGTGTGAGGAAAGCATATTTCTCAGTGGCTAGAAGGGCTGGAGGAGGCTACAGATAGGGAGAGATGATCACATGCAGGGAGTATAACTCGTAGATGGGAATTTAAAATTGGAGTCCTCCCCCCTCCCAAACAACCTCGAAGGACTCAAGTGCTTCTGTCAACATAATGCTTCCGTATTCCAAAATTATTGATAGAGCTAATTGAAATGGACAAGATTTCTGAAGATTTTAATTGTTTGAAATGCTTCTCCTTCTTAAAGTCACTGCTGATGTCAGTGAACAAAAGGAACTGAAATGTGCATGAGATCACATTACCCACAGATCTGGTGCTGAATCATGAATGTCTTTGCGACAAATAGAAACTTGCAATCATTATGAAGGAGCCACTTTTAAAATTGTATGGAAATGCTTAAATAAATGGCTAATTATGCAAGGGATAGAGATGAGTACTCTATATCAACCGGCTGTTGTTTTAGATTGCTTTCCTATTCCCCAAGTACATTTATAGTCAGCAGCGGCTTTTGTCCACACAACTCGTCAATCAGAGAAGAAACTACGAACACCGTTTAAAAATGTATTTATGGTCGAAAGCTTATATATACAAAAATGGAGACAGAATTACTATAGGCATTTCTCTCAGGTATTTCGTGCAAGGGGAAGCAGAGCTTCCTTAACTGGATCAATAGATCAAGAAACAAAGGAACAGGCAATGTGATTTCTTCAATGAGTGTGATCAATGATGCAAACACAGCTTTGTCCAATTTTTAACAAAACCTAACTCCAGATGTTTCACGTATTTTGACAATCAATGACAAGACTTGTATATATTTCACAATGATCATCGATGTGTAGGATACGTATGAAATAATCCAAGGATTATTAGAAAAAGATTCTCTATACAATATATTATATACAGAGTCCATAATTAATTGGTGGAACTTCCATCAGATTTCTGCTGTCTTTTGGGAATGCGAATGTGACAATATTTGCGGAATGCACTGAGGTAAATCGTGTGCTCACTATTTAACAAAGCTACTCGTTAAAAACCTGAAGGAGAAGCATTTGAAACAATGAATTTCCGGGAAAGAAATCAAAATATTTTGTGGATTGACCAACTCCGTTTTCAAATGTGCAACATATCCGAGTGCGATCATAATGATGCACCTAGCCTAATGTTTATGCAAATTACCATTTTCTTTTACTTTTTACATAAAAGTAATGATTCTAGACCTGCGGTCTGATGAAAATATTTTGTGTTGTTTAGGGAAGGGGATAAAGTGCACATCATCAGGTCCACCTTGTTATTTTCAGGCTGGATACTGACATACTAATTAAACAGCCCTAGAACACACAAATGCAGATTATTGCCCTTATTAGACCAATATTTTCCCCAATTGAAATGATCGGACACTTTGCTACCCTATGGATGAAAAATAGGGGCACTTACAACAGTGACTATTGCATTTTTGCACCACATTCATTGTGATGTGTTAGATGCAATAAACTGCCCAAAGTAATAAGACATTCTGAGTTTATAGGCTGATTACCTCAAAAAATCTTTACATGATTAAGATCTGCAGAGGTTGACAAAGGTAAGACCAGTAGCCAAACAATATGGAATATAAAATTAAATAAATGATTAAACAATTGCTAGTGTGTTGGAGGAAATAGCTCCAAAATCGGCACGGTGGCACGATGGTTAGCACTGATGCTTCATAGCACCAGGGACCCGGGTTCAATTCTGGCCTTGGGTGACTGTCTGTGTGGAGTTTGCATTTGTCCATGTCTGCATGTGTTGCCTCCGAGAGCTCCAGTTGCCTCCCATAGTCCAAAGATGTGTAAGTTAGGTGCCTGACTATGATAAATTGGCTCTCAGTGTCCAAGGATGTGCAGGTTAGGTGGGATGGGACAGGAGAATGGGCCTGGGTAGGGTGCTCTTTCAGAGGGTTGGTACAGACCCGATGGGCCAAATGGCCTCCTTCTGCACTAGAGGCATTCTATGATTATCACCATTTTAGTGAAACATTTTGGAGACCCGTTTTGCATGTTGAGGCTTTTGTTTATAGCATGCTTTTCTTCCACTTTCATTCTCTAACGATTTGCCCCTAACTAAAATCATTTCCCTCACCACCTTCAGTCCAGAAGGTTATCGCAAACACCCTCCCCTTAGCCTGTATCACAATCATTCCTGTCACCACAATGTGCCACACTGATTCCTCTCCCCATCTTTACCCTGTACCACAGTCATTTCTTCTTACTCTCCTAAATATTCTTTCACTCAGGTGGTATAAAATCCACAGATTCCTCCGACCTCAATGCTGTTTAGAAACATAGAAAATAGGTGCAGGAGTAGGCCATTCGGCCCTTCGAGCCTGCACCACCATTGAATATGTCATGGCTGATCATGCAAATCAGTATCTCACTCCCACTTTCTCTCTATAACCTCTTGATCTCTTTAGTCACAAGGGCCACACCCAGCTCCGTCTTGAATGTATCCAACAAACTGGCCCCAACAGCTTTCTGTGGTAGAGAATTCCACAAGTTCACAAATCTCTGAGAGAAGAAATTCTTGCTCCTTTCAGTCCTGAATGGCTTACCCCTTATTCTTAGACTGTGACCGCTAGTTCTCGACATCCCCAACATCGGGAACACTCTTCCCGCATCTAGTCTTGGCACTCCCATATGGATTTTATATGTTTCGATGAGATTCCCTCTCATTCTTCTAAACTCCAGTGAGTACACGCCCAGTCGATCCAGTCTTCATGTGTCAGTTTCACAGCACTTTTTAAAAAATGTTTTGAGTACCCAATTAATTTTTTCCAATTAAGGGGCAATTTAGAGTGGCCAATCCACCTAACCCGCACATCTTTGGGTTGTGGGGGCAAAACCCATGCAGACACTGGGAGAATGTGCAAACTCCACACGGACAGTGACCCGGGGCCGGGATCGACCCTGGGACCTCAGCTCCGTGAGGCAGCAATGCTAACCACTGCGCCACCATGCTGCTTGGAGTTTCAGAGCACTTTTATTGAAAGAAGTCCTTATGTGGGGTAACGTCTACGAATGTGACTCCCAACACAATGTTCCATCGTGGGAATTGACTGGAAGCGGATTTTCTTTGGCCTAAATACAAATTACTAAAAAAGAAAATTCTGCTGGTCACGTAATGTACTAGTGACAGAGACACCGAGTTAATGCTGACAATCTGGCATTGTGGCAGTTCCTGTTTCCACACCTCGCATTCTGTACCTTCCAATTCCTGCCACCTTTCCTGCTTCTGCCCCATTAGGTGAAAACCAAACAACTGCTTCTAGTACTTAATCACAGCCCCACCACACTCCCAAAATTTAAAAAAAATTACAAATAAGAGGCCCAAAGTTTAAACATAAACAAAGAGTCACTCGCTGTGTTTTCTCCCAGTGAGCATCCTGCAGTCTTTCTTTACTTGGAGAGGCTTTACTGCTGCTGCATTTTCAGGCCCCCCTACCGTTTGGAGGCCCTGTGTATTTCATTGTAAATCTGCCCCTGCTTGTGCGAGGACTGGATCTCGCCTACATGATATCACTGCAGCCAGATGACTTGTTAATACTTGCTGTCAAGGCACACATATGGTGAATGGCCACTCGAGCAAGGTGTCGGAGCGCTGCTGGAGCCTGTGAAACTTTGCATTGGAAAGCAACTGGGTTAAAGATAGAGAAAATTAGCACAAAAATGGAATTTAATTGAATAATTTTCAGAATAGATGTCAGATGGTGTGCACAACTAGCTAGAATCCTACTAAATGAATGTTTCTGGCATATTTGCAGCTTGCACTTTGCTTTGCATTTCTCGAATATTATCCTTCTGAGCTAGCAATTGCAGTCCTTGTGTGTTTACTGCATTCCACAAACTTTCATTTCTGAACTATAAAATTGTTAAGTTTGAGAGAAATACAAAACTGTACAAGAGAATACTTTGTTAAAATGTAAAGCTTTATTGCTCAGAGCCTGCAGTCGTCTCTATGCAGTAACTGAATCATTGCACTCTGATCTCCACTGGAGCAATGCAATAGAAATCTTGTTTGTTTCAGCTGTTCAAAGGCATAGTTTCCTGTCACTCTCGAGTCTAACTAGCAGCTCTCATCTCTTACTGCCAGAGGCTTTACCCTTAATATGCCTTCATCTTGCCATGTCCTTTCCTCGTTATCTCCTTTAACCTCAAATCGCATCTCTATCTTTTTTGCCCAACTGCCTCCCAAGACATTTTAGTTTCTTATATGCTGAATGTTTGATTTCAACATTAAGTCTGTCTAAGATTGAGTACTGCTCACTATCTGGGACAACTCTCGGAGCACCTTCCTCGCACCCTGGATAGGATAAAGAAAACGTTGCTGTTTGATGGATAATTTGACTCTTGGCCTCTGGTCTTTAACCTTCTCTATCAGAGTGTCACTTTTCTATTTATTACCACTTTGATCAGTACTTTGAACATTCCAGTTCCGTCTCAGTTTCAAGCTTGCTGTCCGATAAGTTGCTTCTGCCTGCATCAACACACTGTGTTGAAATGATGACTCCATGCATGATTTTCGACTGTAGACCATTACAGTCTCCTTACATCTTTCCATCTCTCCTGCTGCAGTTTTATTAGCTTTAGAACATTCAAGGTTATGTGATCGGAGTACAACAAAAAAAGGACACAAATCTTACATGCTCCGATTTGTGGGAGGGTGTAAAAAGCAAAGAATTCATATTTTGTTTTGGTTTGAACGCAGCCTTGATTGAAAAAACATGACCTATTGTTCGCTTGCACCTGTTTATGAAATTCGGGTCACATTGATTGAAAATACCTTATTATGGATGTTCTCATTTCGGAAAAAGTTAAAATGAGGGATAAGGAGTACATTGCCCGTACCAGCCTCCCCGGACAGGTGCCGGAATGTGGCGACTAGGGGCTTTTCACAGTAACTTCATTGAAGCCTACTCGTGACAATAAGCAATTTTCATTTCATTTCACATTGGCATTGCTAAATGCTGGAAGATTCTAATGGTAGCAAATTGCCAAAACTATTGCAGAAAACTTCTTGAGATTTCTAAAATATAATTCCTACGAATTAATTACACTGTTCGACATCACTATCACATGATTAGCCACTGAAGTATGGAGTATCAAATTATTGTGTTTCTTTATGATCCTTTTCCCTCAGATATTTAAACTTGGCAGTCCAACTAAAGTGATGATTTACTGTCTGTTATGTGGAGTATACCATCCTGTTCTCTACAAAGTGCCCGTATTGCCTTGTACAATCCCGCGCATAAACCCATAGCAAAAATATTGTGGATGGTGGAGAGCTGAATAAAAACAAAGTGCTGGAAAAATTTAGCAGGTCTGGCAGCATTTGTGGTGAGAGAGAGTTAATGTTTCATATTGGACTCGAAATTTTAACTCTTTCTCTCTCCACAGGTGCTGCCAGTTTTTCCAACACTTATTTAAGTGCATTTTATTTAGAACATAGAACATAGAACAGTACAGCACAGAACAGGCCCTTCGGCCCTCGATGTTGTGCCGAACAATGATCACCCTACTTAAACCCATGTAACCCGTATACCCATAACCCAACAATCCCCCCATTAACCTTACACTACGGGCAATTTAGCATGGCCAATCCACCTAACCCGCACATCTTTGGACTGTGGAGGAAACCGGAGCACCTGATGGAAACCCACGCACACACGGGGAGGACGTGCAGACTCCACACAGACAGTGACCCAGCCGGGAATCGAACCTTGGACATGGAGCTGTGAAGCATTGAGTAAACCACATGCTACCGTGAGGCCCATTTAAGTGCATCTATTCAGGAACCTAAGAGTTCTTGTGGCGCAGCGGGTAGCAATCCTGATTCTGAGCCAGACGCTCTAGGTTTGAATCCCACCCAGGAGTTGATGGGCAAGGAAGGTGCGGTCCACAATGCGGCCAGACAGGTTGAGTGTGTCAACCTGCAAATACTTCCAAACACGCCAGTGGCTGGCGGTCAGAGCAGGAGAGATCCCTGGTCAGCCATGCCTGATGGGAGCAGCGCCCCTCAAGCGATAAACCCCTGGCGACAGACTAGCGTTCCCGTTAATTATGAGCCTATAAAAACAGATGAAACGTCCTCCGCCTTGATGCACCACTAGGTGCGGGAAGAAGATTTGGAACCTTGGAATTCATGAACTGACACAGTAAAACCTTTGTATCCCTCTCAGGGGTACAACACTTCACATTTCTTCAGGTTTGTGGCACCCGCTTATGTCAATGGCAGCATGTTTTACCACACTTGGCTCGTGCTGCACCTCCTGATGTAACTGAGAATTATAGAAAAAATCTTGAACCAAGACTGGCCTTAACTAAAGCAAATGTTTCTCGGCTGTGCACAGTTCACTGGAGGCGGATTCTATCCTCCCGCCGCCATTCATGGAATTTTCCACTGAAGTTCCCCATGTCGCCGGGGAAACTCCTCAAGTGGGGGTGCGCTGCCAGCAGGAAAGTGAATCCTGACGAGCGGAGAATTCTGGTCAGTGTACAAGTATAAAAGATAAAAAAATTATGCCAAATTAGAAATAAAATGGAGCCTGCTGGAAACAAGCAGCAGGTCTGCCACCAGAAGATGGAAAAAAACAGGTCACCGTGGCAAGTCTTGTTCTTGTGTCTTTTCTGTCACCAGTTTGTCATAAGCCTCTAGACTGCTAGTCCTTTTCTGCCATAGGTGTGATCAATTGCCTATATTCTGGTAACCTTTGAATATTAGATATTGGGAACCTGATTATTTTGACAAGAATATTTGTTGTCATTTAATTCCATTTTAAATATAGTACACGGAAGCTAAAATTAGAATTCCAATTCGCATTGGACTGTCCCAGAATAGCAATGTTTATGTAAGTTGGATTCTTAAGTGATTAAGGAGGACAAATTTGGTAATCTTGGTACAATACATTGCAATGGTCACGAGATTTTTTTGACTGCAATCTGTTCTCTAAGAATGCCCTTGAAGGTGTTGAAAAGCTCATAGATTTAGGCCAGAATATCAATGCAATATCAGTTAAGGATCATAAAGGTTTCTGGAGTTATACTGAGGTAAGTTGCAGAAAACGTTGGTTCACAATACTGTACTGACAGTGCCAGCAGGGGTGGTACAGTGGCTAGCGGCTGCTGCCGCACTGGCACCCAGCACTGGATTCAATCCCAGCCCCAGGTCACTGTCGTGTGGCGTTTGCACATTCTCCCCATGTTTGCGTGGGTCTCACCCCCACAACCCAAAGATGTGCAGGGTGGGTGGATTGGACATGCTAAAATATCCCCTTAATGGGGTAAAAAAGAATTGGCTGCTCTAAATTTCTATTAAAAAAAACAATACTGTACTGACAACATGGATTCCTTTTTTTGTATTCAATGACTGAAATGTGATCTGTGCTGACGACTGCTAACAGTTAACTTGTAGCATCATTTTTACCTCAAGAGTGCCTATCTTAGCTAATGTTATCAAAGCTCCTGCAAACTTCAGATAAACCATTATGAAGTTTATATATTTAATATAAAGGGCAATTTACTGTCTTAATGCGTTGAAATTAACATTCTGAAGAATATTCCTGTAAGTCGAAGGAGTGGATGGGAATTTGGCTGAAATCACTATAGACTCTCAGCAGGCTCATGTAAGTTGTTTGATCTTTGGAAAAGCAATGACTGGTCTCCGAAAGAAGATTTTACCTGCTAACCTGGAGACTTTAAAGCAATTTAAAGTTACTATTCCAATCTACTGCCATTTTCCAGATGCGATTATCATGCTTTAAAAATAAAAATAAAAATAAAAATTACTGAAGGCTGTAAATCTGAGGGAGGTGGTCATTCAGCCCATTGGGCTTGCATTTGGCAAACCTATCCAATTATCGACACCCCTGCTTTCCCCCAATGGCCCTGAACATGTTTCCCGTTCAAACTTTGATATTCAAGTGTCATTTGCAAGTTGCTATTGAATCTGCTTCTACCACCATTACAGGTTATCATAACCCGCTGCATGCAATACGTTCTCTTCGTTTTACCTCTGACTCTTCGGTCAATGACCAATCTGAGAAAACACCATGAGTACAAGATCATCCAGACTTGGGACAGATGTTCTGTTAAATCTCTGACGGAGGAAGAATACAGGATGTGAACAAAGCTCCAAAATAGCTTTCTCACACCCTGGTTAGTTTCCTGTTGTGCATTCAACTACAAACAAAAATGCAAAAAAAAGGAAGTTCTGATCAATTTTAAATTAATAAAATATTAGTATAAAATGGTAGCAGAAATTCAAGTGCCAGGTATATATAGCCACGATCAATTAATTCATTTTCTTTCTAGTCCGAACAGACTGTGTTATAATTTTGTTTTTACAAAGCTTATTTAAATTTGCAAACAGATGCCTGTATACAGGGCATGCAAATTCCTTTAATACATAGTGAAATTAAATCTGGTATCCTGGAAGTTCAAGTTGTACTCTTGTGCAGCTTTTGTAATGTATAGTGTGCAGACTGCGTGGTGTGAGCCCAGAGTGAATTCCTCTCAGGTTTCCTGCAATTCTGGAGTGGCCAACATACAGTACGGTTGGACAACACAACCTTATCCAGTATAATGAAGAGGGATAGAAAAATGATACCGTAACAGTTGCGTAGAGCCCAATCAGAAGAAGAACCAGTGGTAATTGACTTGTATTTGCTCTGCAGGCAGATTTTTCCTTCTGGATTGGGAAATTGAGTCCTATAAGGGGTTGGTGGGGCGGGGGTGGGGGGCTAGTATAACCTACAGCGTATGGTATTTATGGTATTGTCAGAAATTATTGTTGTATGCAATAACCCTGACTCATAACTACATACCTAGAATTTACAGCACAGAAACATTTGGCCCAACAGGTCTATGCAGTATTTATATTCCATGTGAGCCTCCTCCACCTTACTTGCCTCACTATTTCCTTTGATTCTTTTGGCCTGTTTAAATGCCTGTATGCAAGTTGCCTCGGTTACTCCAGTTGGCAGCAATAATTCCACGTTTTCACCACCCTGATTAATGATGTCTCTCCTGAGTCTTATTATATTTATTGTGATTATCATACTGGTTGTCCTAGTTTTGGACACCCTATAAATGAAAACATCTTTTCCACATCATTCCATTTGAACACCTTCGCAATTTTAAAGACTTCCACCTAGTAATTTCTGAGTCTAGAGAAAGGAGTCACAGCCAGTTCAGTATTTCCTCATAGTTGTACACTCTCATCCCTGTAAATCTTTCTTCATTTTCTTAGTGCATCTATAACCATGGGCTGTTTGTACATAATTTGGTATCTGAATGAAAGAAACATTCACAAAAACAGTTTCTTTTTGGAAATGCTTCTTTGATCAGTAGTAGTAGGGTGATCATTGCCATCAGGATATGGGAGCTTTTTTCTAATGCAGGCAGCTGTGGATTGAAGCAAGCAAGCCTGGATCCAACTGAAGATTAAAAACTTGTCTTAACTTTCTAGTATGGCTCAGAAGATCTTGTTTCTATAAATGCCCTCGGCCATCTGTCCACTTGCGTATCTGTAACTGAGACTGGCCGAACAGCTGTTAACTTCTTTTATAAATGGACTGTCTCAAAAATTAACCCATCGAATTTAAGGCTACCTGAATATTAGAAACATTTTTTGAGAAGCTGGAAGCTTATAACTGCAATAATCACCTAATTCAGGCAACGCTTAAGCATAAACGTTTGTGCAAACAATGCTGTGCAATAGACCTAGTTGTCTGAAGTTTGTTTCTGATTCGCTGTCTGCTTCAACTTTTCTGACTCTTCATCGCCGTAATGCTGTTGAGAATTATTTTGGAAGAAATGGCTGTGCCTGACACTGGTTCATGCTTTTGTATACAATACAGAAATCCACTCCCATTTGTTCAGCCATCCGGGTTCAACGCTGCAACAGTTGATGGAAGAGAATAGATTGAATTCAGTATGAAGGAGAAACTGCTCAATGATGCAAGCATCACCATTTGAGCAAAATTTCTTAACTGATGTTGCAAATTTCCCTTTCACCAATTTGTCCTTTGGCCCTACTAGCCTGGCTTGTAATATTTCAGGTTGAACCTATTTTACTATTGCCGCTTGACCACTTTTTATGTTTAGATATTATATCTTGAGTTTTTCCGCGACTCTTGCAGCCAGCTCATCAACCTTGGGCGGGATCCTGTGATCCTGAGGCTAAGTGTTGACGCCGTCGGAAACATCGTCGCGTTCTCGACGGCGTCACACGGCCTCAGGATCAGCAATTCTGGCCCCTACAGGGGGACAGCACGGCACTGGGTGAACTGGGTGCCGTGGGAGGCGCACATGCCGCAGTGGCACTGGCGCCAACGTGCATATTTGCAGTGGCACCGGTGCCAAAGTACGCATGCGCAGTGGTTTCCTTCATTATTGCACCGGACCCGATGCAACATGGTGCAGGACTACCGGGGCCGGTGCGGAAGAAAGAAGGCCGCCAGCCAGAGAGGCCACCGATTGGTGGGCCCAGATTGCGGGCCAGGCCACATCGGAAAGCCACCCCCCCCCCCGGACGCTTCCACGGCGAGTTCCTGTCGGCTGAGAGCAGGTGTGGACGGCGCAGGCTGGACTCGGCGTTTTTACGACGGCCGCGTAGAACGGACCCAGACTGGCGCCACACCAACCACGCTGGCGCAAATGGCGGAGAATCACATGGCGCGATTTGCGCTGGTCATGGGATTCTCCGGACCGGCCCCGGGCTGAGAGAATCCCGCCCCATGTTCCTTTCTCTGAACAGGTGCACATGGGCACGCCTCCCCAGGGTGTATTCTGAGGTGACGTGGGGTGGGGAGCTAAAACTGGATGGATTCACCCTGGGAACACACTCACCAACGCAGATGCAATTCCATGCTTGGGTGGGCAGGGCCTTGAGCAGGAAAAACGCCGATTCGCCTATCAAGACCCATAATCTCTAGGTCGGCAGGTCTGGGTAGGGTGGAAAAAGTGCATTTAACTTTTCCCCCATCTCGGGCACGAGGGGCACTCTCACGCTGAAGGCCCGTCAGAGTTGGCATGTCCTTCCACCCGGGACATTGGAGCTCTGAGAACCCTCCGACTTGCCTGTCGACTCTGCGACCTCTCCCCCGCACCCCTACCCTCCCCGTTCCAGGATTTAGTCCAGGTAGAGTGCTGCAGTATCGCTTCTAGCCACTGCAGCGCTGTGCCTGGCCAAGTTGAAGATTGGGCGACCGCTTCATGGGCAGGACTTCCCTCCAGGGGCAGATGGAAGTCCCACCCACTGCAAATCAACGTTTCAAGCAAGTGTTAAATGACAGTGGGAGTTCAAGAGTTGGTGGCTGCACATTAGGCACGACTCGGGATGGCGAGCGCCTTTCACTGTGCCATCCTTAAAATTTGGTATCTTTGTAGGATGGAGACCTTTTAGGGTCTTTCTATTCTTCTATTTTTTGAATCATATACTTTGGACCGCTCTCTCGTAAATGAATTCCAATCGCATGTCCTCTCGATTAACTCCACAAACATAAATTAATCTGCGCATACCAAACGAGCATCCTTTCTGTTAACTGTCTTAGTTTTGAATTATTTGAACTTCTCTCCTGTTTGTTTGTGGTCAGCGATCGCAACATTTGATCCCCATTTTATATGGTTTAAAAAACATTAATACACTTATTGAGCAAAAGATTAACACGCTATTAATAGCAATTTAATTCATAGGACACATGTAAAAATTCTTCTGTCTAGCTCATTGAAAGAAAAACAGTAAAAGGTTCATCTAAATGCATAACCTCTCCCAGTAAGTTTGTGTGCAGTGCCACCTTTTATTTCTTACCATAGCAAGAACTTTGCGAGTCGAACTACAACTCTGGAAACTTCCAAGCTGACTCTGATTCGTTTACATTCATTATCCTAAGAATATTTTGGGCTTGCATGGATTTGAACAGTTGTCATTCTCATAACTGAACAAATCACAGTCTGCGCTTTTCTGTTTTGAAAATAGCTTACCTCCTCCCTCAAGTTTTTCATCAGTAGTTTGCAGCATTTGTATCAAGTTAAGTTTGCCACAAGATTCTGACCAGCATTTAAAAAAAAACTCATGACTACTGACTGTGAATTTAAAGGAGGTTCTAGAGAACTGAAAGAATGCTAATTACCTGAATTGAACATGGTTCCCCAAGTATGAGCTTGTAAAGACCTAGCATTATATGTGTATTTTGTCACATTCTGGGATATTTGACAATGCTGCCATAGTGGTACTTCAGTGTAATTCATGTTCAGAAGCATCACTGAGCTCTTGTGGAACTAAATTGAGTATAACAGCAGAGCTGGGAGATGTAGATGAAAGATGTACGTGTCTGAACCGGATGTTTCAGATAGGGAAAGTTAGTTTGGACATATCAGTTGATTGCCCATTGTGCTTGTGAAAGGCTCTTTAGTTAGGCCTCGCTTCTTCAGCTCTTTCGTCGTCATTGCCCCCTTCAAAAATATTTCCTTTCAAGCCTGGCCCAGACCTGCAGACGGTTGGAGAGTGGGCGTAATCCTGGAATCAAAAGTGTGCTTTACGTACAGTCCAGAGGCTACACCAACATTTTACAGAGCAAGGACTTGTCCCTATTCCTTGCATGAGAAGATGGCAAACTAACCTATGAGATTTAAAAGATTCGGGGCATTCATCAAGCCTTTGTCAGTTCGCAGAGGTGGGCAGCTCCCATTGTGTCAATAGTTAAGCCAGATATTACTGTACAAATTATGTTGCCGTCTATAATTACGGTAACTTCTGGTGGCAGCCATGGAGTGAGTGTCGACATACAGGGTAGCTCCGGCTCGAAGAGTGGTTGGTTTGGACACTTATACCCGTTAGTGGGGTAGCTCCAGCAGGTCTAGTTAAAGACCTGGCTAAGGAATTATGAGGGGACCTGTGGCGCAGCAACAGTTGCGAAAATGGCGGAGAGGGAAGGTCATCGCCAGTGGGAAAGCTCCAGATAGAACAGAGGAAATAGATGCATGGTGGCTGGTCGAAAACTGTTGAGGGAGCAGTAGCTCCTCTGCCAGAATCGATGGACCTTGTGGAGAAGTGCCGTGAGGCACAAAGGGCGACTATACGAGAGGTGGGGAAGGTGGTGAGCAATCGGATCGTGTTCTTGAAAATGAAAATCGCTTATTGTCACGAGTAGGCTTCAATGAAGTTACTGTGAAAAGCCCCTAGTCGTCACATTCCGGCGCCTGTCCGGGGAGGCTGATACGGGAATCGAACCATGCTGCTGGCCTGCTTGGTCTGCTTTAAAAGCCAGCGATTTAGCTGAGTGAGCTAAACCAGCCCCTTTTTGGAGGTGGAGGTCTTGTGGGACTTGTACAAGTCATTGATAGTGAAGGTGGAGGAGCAGAAACACAGAACCTGCGAATTGTGGGTCTGCCAGAGGGTGTGGAAGGAACGAGCATCATGAGATATGTGTTGAGGATGCTGATGGCTGGGTTGGTGTAGGAGGGAGTGCTGGCTAAGGTCCCAGAGGTGGACAAGGCTCACAGGTCTTTAAGGCAGAAGTTGAGAGTGGGGGAGCGCTGCGAGTGGTGATGTATGTGGTTGCATAAATTTGTTGAAAAGGAGAAGATTCTATGATGGGCCAGGGAGAAGGGAGACTGTGAATGAGAGAATTGTTTCCGAATATACTAGGATATTGGTGCGGAGCGGGCGAAGAGGCATGCAGTATTCAACAGGGCCAAGGCGGTGTTGTACCAAAGCAAGATTTGGTTTGGGGTGCTGTACCCAGCGAAACTGTGGGTCACTTTTGAAGGCCAGGAGTACTATTTTGAAACAGTAGAAATCGCCAATGGACCATAAGGGACCATAAACAGGGGGGAGAACTGGGAGTTAGTGTGAGATGGAGGAGCTTTATCTTCAAAGTTGGAGGTTCTGGCTATTGTGTGTTTGTGTGGTGCCAAAGGGTGGGGGTGTATTTTCTTTGGGGAGTTGTAAGGGGGTAGTCATCACCCCCCAACTGTGGTGTTTTTCTTTTTTGGAGGGGCCGATTTGCAACTTTGGACACATAAGGGGTGTGTAATGCGGGGCCCACTGGGGGATTGTCTGCTGAGGGGCATTCAGGTGGATAGGGGGGCCATTTGCACTGGCAAATGAGGGACTGGTTGGGGGGGGGGGGGGGGGGGGGGTGGTGGAGGGGTGTGCAGTCCCCTTCAATCGGGGCTTGCCGTGCTGGCAGATAATGCTGGTGAACGGAGGAGAGGTGGGCGAGGATGCCGTGAGAGGTAGCTAGGTGTTGGAGAAGACGGGAGGGAGGATTGCAACGTGCCAGAGTTGGAGACTGAGCTTGTCACGGACGGAGACGGGGACCATCTTGGATGGGCTCAATTTAGGATGGCATAGAGGAGGCAGAGTCGGAGGGGGCAGTAGAAGGGAGTGGAGGGGTAAGCCTCCAGTAAGAGTTGTAACGTCCGTGGTTTGAACAGGCCAATTAAGAGGTCTCGGATTTTTTGCGCACCTGAGGAGTTTGAAGGTGGAGGTGATCGTTTTACAGGAGACGCATCTCTGGGTGAAGGATCAGTTGACGTTGAGGAAGGGACGGGTGGGACAAGTATTTCAGCCGGGGTTTGACTCAAAGTCGCGGGGGTGAGGGGGGTGCATTTGTTGAACAAACGAACGGAATTTGTGGGAGCCAAGGAAGTACGGTACCCGGGGGGAAGGTATGGGATAGTGAGTGGGGAGCTGGAGGGGACTCTGGTAGTGTTAGTCAAGATATATGCGCTGAATTGGGATGATGTGGGGTTTGTGAGGGGTTTACTGGGAGCGGTCATGGACCTGGATACGCACCAGTTGATTATGGGTGAACATTTTAATTGAATGATTGAACCGATGGTGACCAGGTTGAGCCCCAAGTCAATAGGAAGGCTGAGGATGGCGAAGGAGTTCGGAGGGTTTGTGGAGCATCTGGAAATGGTTGATCCGTGGAGGTTTAAGATCCTGGGGGCGGGGGCGGGGATGGGGGGGGGGGGGGGGGAGTATTCCTTCTACTCATACGTGAATAAGGTGTACTCAAGAATTGATTTCTTTGCGGTGAATCAAGCAGTGTTGTTGGGGGTGGTGGGGGCGGAGTACGTGGGATTGTGATATCTGACCATACGCCGCATTGGCTGGAGGTGAGGCTCAGTGAGGGGCAGGTGCAGAGGTCGGGATGGAGACTGGATTTGGGCCTTTTGGCAGATAAGGGGTTTTCTGAAAGGTGAGGTCGGCGATTGGGGATTCCGTGGAGCTGAATCAGAACGTGGAGGTGTCGGCGGCCATGTTCTGGGAGGCATTGAAGGCAGTGGTCTGCGGGGAGATTATCTTGGTCAAGGCACACAGAGACAGGAGCAGGAGGAAAAAGCGTGGATGGTTGTTGGACGAGACAGGCGAGATGGACGGGAGATATTCCTCAATCAGAAGATTGCCCAGAAAACTTGTAGGAAGGTAAGTGGGCATTTCTTCAATGAGGGACAGAATAGGGGTTCTGTTCCTGATTGGAAGATTTGGGCCTACACATCCAGTTCCCTTTGGAAAGTTGCTATTAAATCTGCCTCCATGCCCTATTGGCAGTTTATTCCACTTTATTGAAACTCGCTGTTTACAAAGAAAATTCTTCTAATCCCACCGCTGGGTCTTTTGCCAGTCGTGTGTTCCCTCTGGTTTCAAATAATTGTTGCCAGTGGAAACAGTTTCTCCTTATTTACTCGTATCAAAACTATTCGTAATTTGGAATATCAACATTAAATTTCCCCTTAACCAACATGCTCATAGGAGAATGATCACAGCTTCTCTAGTCTGTCTGCTTATGTCTCTCATCCATGATATCAAAATAAGGAAATGGAAAAAGGCTGAATAATTACTTTTCCTCTTAGGTCAGCAGGCCAGACATCCCAGGGATATAATTATCAAGTCAGGAACAGAGACTCAACAAAATTAGCATAAGCAAGATAACAGTAATGGAGAAATTAATGGCACTGAAGAATGACGCACCAATAATCTTCCAAAGTTCTCTATTTGAGAGCTAATCCTTTTAATTGGAAAATTGCACATCACTGTGCTATTTAGGAAAGGTGACAGAGGGAACCCAGAGAATTACAGACCGCATGGCCTACCATTCGGCCCATCGAGTCTGCACTGACTCTCCAAAAGAACACCCCACCTAGACCCACTCCCCTGCCAAATCCCCGTAATCCCACCTAACCATTTTGGACACCTAAGGGCAATTTAGCATGGCCGATACACTTGACCTGCACATCTTTGGACTGTAGGAGGAAATCGGAGCACCCGGAGGGAACCCAAGCAGACACTAGGAGAATGTGCACAGTCCACACAGACAGTTGCCCAAGGTCGGAATCGTACCCGGGTCCTTGGTACTGTGCCACCATGCCACCCAAGATAGCAAGATTGAACACGTGAAATATTTTCAGCTGATCAGAAAGAGCAAGCGAACAGGTGACAAACGTGATGGACAGGGAAATGTCCACAGATGTTATTTATCTGGGCTTCCAGAAGTCATTTGACAAATACCTATATATGAGACTATTAGTGAAAGTCAAAGGTCAAGAAATTGAAGGCAAATTGTTGACCAGGTTAGAAAATTGTTTGACTGGCAGGAGACCGAGTCGGAATGTGGCAGGTGGTGTCCTGCAAGTATCCATGTTGGCGTGTTAACTATTTACCATATTTGCAAATAGCTGACATGCTGTGATAGCCACATATGCAAATTTGCTGATGACACAAAGATAGACATCATTGTAAACAGCATAGATGGAAGGATGAAGTTACACGTTATTAACGAATAGGCAAAACAGTGGCAAATGTGACATCATCCGCTTGGACTTAAAAGGACAGAATCGGATAATTTCTAAATGGTGAGTGCTAGAGACAATAGAGGTTTAGAGACTTGGGGGTCCAGCGACTCCGATCATTAAAATGTCATGTATAATATTAAAATTATAAAAAAGGTTAATGGAGTGCTGACCTTTATATCTAGAGGACTGTATTGCAAGTGATTCTTAGTCATACTCCAGCACCTTGATCAGACAAACTGGTAGTACTGTGAGTTGTTCTGAGTACAACATCTTGGGAAGGACATATTGACCTTGGAAGGAGTACAGCAAAGATTAACCAATATAGTTCTTGCACTAATCCATCTTGGCCTCCTCCTGAGGTCCTCAGCATCAAACATCCTAGTCTTCAGCCAATGTAATTTACCCTGTGTAATATCAAGTAACGGCTGAAAGAACTGGATACTGCAAAGTCTATGGGCCCTGGCAACATTCTGTTAATAGTACTGAAGACTTGTGCCCCATCCCTTAGCCAAGCTCTTCTATTACAGCTACAATACTGGAATCTACCAGACAATGTGGAAAATGGTCCAGTTCCACCCAGTCTGCAAAAAGCAGGACAAATTATTTTTAAAACAAAAACATTTTATTAAAGCATTTGTGATTTAAAAAAAAAACAATTTTGGAAATGCAAACAGAACACAGTAAATAACCCCCCCCCCCCCCCCCCCCCCCCCCCCCCCAAACCAACAACCATACCCAGGCAACATGGTTCACACACACAGTTTCCCCAGTCACCCCTCCTCCTCTCACTGATCTTGCCTCTCCCCCCCCCCCCCCATCATATCTGCTGACAGCTTAATTTTCTCCAAAGATGTCGATAAACGGCCGCCACCTCTGGATGTACCCTAACGTCGACCCTCTCAGGGCGAACTTAATCTTTTCAAGCCTGAGAAACCTGGCCATGTCGCTAACCCGTACCTCGATTTTGGGGGCTCCGAGACCCTCCACGCCAATAAGATCCATCTCCAGGCTACCAAGGAGGCAAAGGCCAAAACGTCAGCTTCCCTCGCCCCCTGGACCCCCGGGTCTTCCGACACTCCAAACATCGTCATCTTGGGACTCAGAACCACCCTTGTCTTTAGTGCTGTGGACATGGCACGGCAAATCCTTGCCAGAATCCCCTAAGCTTCGCACATGCCCAAAACATGTGGACATGGTTCACGGGTCCTCCCGCACACCACCCACCCCTGTCCTCCACCCCTTCAAAGAACCTGCTCATACGGGCCACAGTCATGTTTGCCCGGTGAAAGCAGGACAAATTCAACCTGGCCAATTACAATCCCATCAGTCTCCTCTCCATCATCAAGAAAGTGATGGAAGAAGTCGTTGACAGTGCCACTAAGCAGCATTTTTAAAAAAATAAAATAATTTTTATTGAAATTTTTTACAGAAAATATAACAACAGACAATAGCAAGCAACAATAAAACAACATAATAAGTATAACACCCCCAAGACCGTAGCAACGCATGTATCACCCCCCCCCCCCCCAAACCCAGTAAACAACAAGATAACTTAAAAATAAATTAAAATTAAATAAACATAGTCAACGCCCCCCCCCCCCCCCCCCCCCCCCCCGGCCGGGCTACTAGGGACGCAAAGGCCAAAACACCGGCCTCTCTCGCCTCCTGCACTCCCGGCTCCACCGCAACCCCAAAAATCGTGAGTCCCCAGCCTGGCTTGACCCTGGATCCTACCACCCTCGACACCGTCCTCGCCACCCCCTTCCAGAACTCCGCCAGTGCCGGGCATGCTCAGAACATATGGGCATGGTTGCCACTAAGCAGCATTAACACTACAGTAACCTGCTCATGGACTCTCAGTTTTGGTTCTGCTAAGGCCACTCAGCTCCCGACTTCCTTCTAGTCTTGATCCAAACATGGACAAAGGAGCTGAACACAAGGTGAGGCGTGAGTAACCACACTGGACATCAAGGCAGAACTTACCATGTAGCATCAAATAGCCATAGTATGAGAATGGGAACTCTCCACTGGTTGTAATTATACCTAGCACAGAGGAAGGTGATTGTGTTGGTGGAGGTCAATCATTCAAGTCCCAGGAACATCACTGCAGGAGTTCCTCAGGGTAGTGTCCTCGACTGCTTCATCAATGACCTTCCATCCATCATAAGATCAGAAAGTCGGGGCGTTTTGGTAATGATTGTGCAATGTTCAGTACCATTTGCAACTCAAATACTGAAGCAGGCCATGTCCAGATGTAGCAAAACCCGGCCAACATTTAAGCTTGGACTGATAAGCGGGAAACAACATTTGTACCACACAAGTGCCAGGCAATGGTCATCTCCAACTAGAAGGAAACATCTCCAACTAGAAGGAAACATTTCCCCATGACATTCAATGGCATTACCATTGCTCAAACTGCCGCTGTCAACATCCTGGAGGTTGCCATTGACCAGAACCTGAACTGGACCAGCCACCAAAAAAACTGTGGGTATGAGTAGGTGAGAGGCTGGGAATTCTGCAGGGAGTAATCCGCCCTCCCAACTCCCCAAAGCCTGTCCATCATCGACAAGGCATAAGCCAGGAATGCGATGAAATATTCTCCATTTGTCTGAAATGAAAAATGAAAATCGCTTATTGTCACAAGTAGGCTTCAAATGAAGTTACTGTGAAAAGCCCCTAGTCGCCACATTCCGGCAACTGTTCGAGGAGGCTGGTACAGGAATTGAACCCACGCTGCTGGCATTGTTCTGCATTACGAGCCAGCTGTTTAGCCCATTGTGCTAAACAATGATGAGTGCATCAATGATGAGTGATGAGTCTGGATGAGTGCAACTCCAACAACACTCCAGAAGCTTGACACAACCTAGGACAAAGCAGCCTGTTTGATTGGCACCCCATTCACCACCTTAAACATTCACTCTGTCCATCACCGATCACATGGGCAGCAGTGTGAATCATATAAAAGATGTACTACAGCGACTACTACAAGACTCCTTCAACTGACTTTCCAAACTCTATCACCTAGAAGAACAAAAACAGCAGATTGATTGGAACACCATGACCTGAAAGATCTCCTCCAGCCACACGCCATCCTGACTTAGTGCTGTTGCCACAGTGACAGTGAAGGAACGGCAATACCCAAGTCAGAATGGCGTGTGGCTGGAGGAGATCTTTTAGGTCACCGTGCTGTTGCCACAGTGACAGTGAAGGAACGGCAATACCCGTGGGTGTACCAAAACAGCATGGACTAGTGGTTTGGAAGGTGGATCTTTACCACTGTCTAAAGGGCAATTAGTAATGGGCGACAAGTGCAGGCCCGGCCAGCAACACCCATGTGCCAGGAAAGCATGAAAAGGAAATTACCTAAATTTCCTATCATTCTCGCAAATCTCCTCTGAACCTACTCCAACATCTTGACATCTTTCTTGAAATGACGTGTCTAGAAGTGAACACACTATTCCAGCTGAGGCCGGATCAGCTTTTTATAAAGGTTTCGTATAATTTATTTGCTTTTCTTCTCTTTGCCTCTATGAACCCAAATATCTGGAGGCTTTTTAAAAAACATCCTTCTCCACTTGCCATCCTCAAAGATATGTTTGTGCATGTGACACTGCCACCCCCCTCCCCACGCCAATCATTCTGTTCCTATCAGTTAATATGTCATCTCCTAACTTTTCCTTCCAAAATGCATCACCTCGCATCTCTCCATGTTACATTTCGTCTGCAATGTGTCTGCTAATTCACCAGTCCGTCTTGTGTACTTGCTAGTTACAGCATTTGAGTTTTATGTCATCTGCAGAATTTCAGCTGTATACCCAAGTTCAGGCAATTAATGAAACATCAAAATAACCCAATGTATGCTTCTCTCCAGCCTGAATATTCATCACTACTCTGCTTTCTGTCTTTTAGTAAATTTCCTATTTGCCCAGTTAATTTGTGATCACTAGTTCTGTCCAGAATGAATATGAGATAATTCTCCATCAATGAGTACATGCGTTCTCATTTACAACGCAAGTAACAGGATGGGAGATATTGCAATTGCAACATGTTCTGGTGGTGGACAGTTTGTACAAGGTCAGTTGGTTGCTTTTTATTCCTCAAAATCTCATGCTCACCAAACTCCAGTGTGATGAAAAGATTTGTGTTAGACAGCGCCTGAAGACTAGATAGTTAGAACATAGAACATAGAACGATACAGCGCAGTACAGGCCCTTCGGCCCTCGATGTTGCACCGACATGGAAAAATTGTACCTTGACTCCGCAAGTAACATATCACAAAAGATTGATTAGTAACAGCACTTGCATATAGCCTGCAATTCCTATTCACAATACATTTACTTTATTTACATTTGTTTGAATGTCAACATTTAGAATTAAAATATTCAAAGTAAACATTTAGAATGGGCTTCTGTGTCAATATTTTGCTCGCATTTATTTTGACCAACCATTTGATCACAACGCTTTAAAAAAAAATCAAATTTTCTAAGCAACTGAAATTTCTAATGTCTAAAATAGAATTCAAAACAAAATAGAATTATATTTCCTAATAACAAATTTACGTACCAATTTAAAAAAAGTTTTTTAATACATTCATTGCAGCTTTTACTTGAAGACTTCAGACTTTCTCAGAGTTCTTGGCTTGGATTTAATATTTTTGTCCAAAATAGTGACTCTAAACTGAAACAGATCCTGCAATTTGAGTATGTATGCAATGTGCACAGTCAATTAGGACGCATTATTAATATTTCAGGATGCATTATTAATATTTTAATCTAAGTGATAGAATGCTTTCATCACTAAAATGTATTTAAAAAAAAAAGCTATTTTGAATAAATGTCAATGGACTCATTTGAAAATGTTAATTGGGTAAACAATTACTTTCTTAAAAAGCAGGGGTAAAGAAGGCAAATGGCATGCTGGCCTTCATTGAGAGGATTCGAGTACACGAGCAGGGGTGTATTGAGGCAATTATACAGGGCCTAAGTGAGGCCACACCTGGAATATTGTGTGCAGTATTGGTCTCCTTATCTGAGGAAGGATGTTCTTGCTTTAGAGGGAGTGCAGTAAAGGGTTACCAGGATACGGGGTAGATCATTTCGGACAGAGAATGGTGAGCCTGTAGAATTTGTTACCACAGGAAGTAGTTGAGGCCAAAACATTGTGGGCGTGATTCTCCATCCTTCCAGCACCGTTTTCCGGCGAGGTGCGCCCCCGCCAGCAGCAGGATCCTCCGTTCTGACAATCGGCCAATGGGGTTTCCCATTGTGGCCAGCCCACACTGTTGGAAAACTGGCGATGCTGGCAAAACGGAGGATCCCGCTGATGGAGAATCCGCTGTGTATGTTTTCAAGAAGCAGTTAAATATAGCACTTAGGGCAAAGGGGATCAAAGGATATGGGGGGAAAGCGGGATTAGGCTATTGAGTTGGATGATCAGCCATGATCATAAAGAATGAGGGGAGATCAAATCGAGATATACAAGATGGTAAAAGGTATGAATAAAATAGACGTGGAGCGGATGATTCCTCTTGCAGGGCATTCTAGAATGAGATTTAGATTTATTGTTGCTTGTACCAAGGTACAGTGAAAAATACTGTTCTACATACAGTCCAGGCAGGTCATTCCATTCATGAAAACATAGGACATAGAATAAATATTCATAAATAATTGAAGTAATAATCTTCTGTATACTTCAAATTGTTTGTCAAAGATGATGGAGATTTCCTAAAAATGCTGATGGCGCTGCAGTTTCTATTCTGTTGGCAGAATGCTTTGTGGACCGATATTCCTGTAGTGGTTTTTGACATTTTATCATAACTGGATATCTCATTTGTCTAAAACCTCAAGTGTGGTAATTTCATTATTTTCATTTACTTCCCCAAATTCATCTATTTTTGCATTAAAGTTGTTCTCTGTTCATACAGATATAGGCATCAACTGATGCAGTTTACTTAAAAAAACAATTGACCATTTGCAAAATGATTTCTCCCAATTCTTTTCAGTAGAGGTTTAGGGGCAGGATTCAAAGCACTTGCTCTGAGAAGATTGTTGCTCCTCATAAAGTTGGTTAACCATGGAATACTTAGAAAAATGCCTTGCTAGGTCAGATTTAAAAAAAGAAACAGCAACATTTCTCTAGTCATGGGATTTTATCAGTAATACATTTCTAAAATGCTAGCCAATTGAAATGGAGAAATACGATGAAACTGATGGATGGTATATAAGAGTGTAACCACTGTTGCATGCCTTTGCCTTGATGAGATGTATTCAGGTTTCCTCGTAAAGCATTTATCAGGCGTTTTGACTTGAAATGTTTACTGGAAACTAAGCAGACTGGTAAATAAAAGGAGCGTGACTGGTATGATTCAAACCTCAAACAATGTTGTTTTGATTGTACCCCAGTGAAAATCCAGAGATTTGGAAACAAAATAGGAGAGTTGACATTAACACTTTCAGGTATCAAAGTATTCTGATCCTACTTCTGCAAGAATGTAACAAAGTTTACATCACAGTGATTATTGCAGGAAAAAGGTGAGTGAAGGTGCCCTAGAAGTGCTATTTCTGGAATTTAAAAAAAGTCAAAGAGAGGGCATTGTTAGCTGCCGCTTGATGAGTCAGGGGGTCTATAGCTGGTGGCATGAATGGGCACCGCACCAGGACATGGGGGGTTGTGCTGGTGGGAGCCAGTGAGTTCTGAAGATCAGACGAGGAAGGGTGCGGGGTGTCAGCCAGTGATTTGTCAGAGGGTGTAGAGGGTTGGGAATTTGAGGAGCGGCAGGCGGAACTGATGCCAGGAGAGAGTTGGTAACTTACCCTTGCAGCTTGATGGATGTCATTGGTCTTCATCCGACATTGTACGGTAGTCCTCCTGGTCATACTGCCTGGTATTGGTGCCCCTGCTGCTGGTCCTGCATTGGGTGAACAGTATGTCCTGTCTCGCATCAACAGCATCGAGAAGCCTGGCCAGGCCAACATCCCCAAAGTGAGGAGCAGGTCTGTGCGCTGCCATGCTTGTGTGCTGACTGGGAATGAGTGGTGAGGGAGTGTGTAAAAGCAGCACGAGACGCTGAGGTGCGAGTCTGTTGAATCAGGCAACGAGACAGCCAGTAATGGCAAGAACTTTGTGGGGGCTCATTTTCGGCACAAGTGCGGTTAAATACGGGCCCCGATCTCACCAATGTGGCCGTCAAAAAACACCCCATTAAATCGCACCAATAGTCTTGTAATATGCAATTGTTTTCTACTAACAAAGCAGGGACTTGCTTGGTTCTTACAGAATACAAGTAAGCTGGCAACTCTTTAACAGTGCAAAGAGAAATTAAAATCAATCAGTGATTTGTATAGTTTATTCTTCTGAATTCACTGTTGCTTAATTCAAATTATTTGAAAATTTTTCACCTGGCACTTTCTAATTTCCCATAGACAGTACTGTGCGAGTGTTTTTTAAATGGTCAAAAATGTGTTTAACTTTGCCTCATCCATTCTGCTACTCTTTTCAGCAGTGGTCGGCATGGTGGTTCAGCAGGTTTTCCGAACAAAAAAGGTTATCATAACATTTAAAAACTGGAACATTTTCATTATTGCAGTAACAGTTTATAGTAAATTATTACACTTAAATATTAAAAACATAATTCATGAGATCTAAGAAGAATTTGTGACAATCTCAAATATTCAAAAAGTTGCAACCAATAACTTTAAGAATGCTTTTAATTCTCTTTCCTGGGATTGTTAAGGTGGGACCTGTACAAGCAGGACGGGTTGCATCTGAACCAGAGGGGCACCAATATCCTGGGGGGGGAGGTTTTCTAGTACTCTTCGGGAGGGTTTAAACTAATTTGGCAGGGGAATGGGAACCGGATCTGTAGTCCAGCAACTAAGGAAGCCGATAGTCAGGACGCCAAAGCACGTAGTGATACAGTGGGGAAGGTAACAATGACAAAGGAGAGTACTTGCAGGCAAGGAGATGGATTGAAGTGTGTATACTTTAATGCAAGAAGCATCAGGAATAAGGTGGGTGAACTTAAGGCATGGATCGGTACTTGGGACGACGATGTGGTGGCCATCACGGAAACTTGGATAGAAGAGGGGCAGAAATGGTTGTTGGAGGTCCCTGGTTATAGATGTTTCAACAAGATTAGGGAGGATGGTAAAAGAGGTGGGGGGGGGGGGTGGCATTGTTAATTAGAGATAGTATAACAGCTGCAGAAAGGCAGTTCGAGGGGGATCTGCCTACTGAGGTAATATGGGTTGAAGTCAGAAATAGGAAAGGAGCAGTCACCTTGTTGGGAGTTTTCTATAGGCCCCCCAATAGCAGCAGAGATGTGGAGGAACAGATTGGGAAACAGATTTTGGAAAGGTGCAGAAGTCACAGAGTAGTAGTCATGGGTGACTTCAACTTCCCAAACATTGAGTGGAAACTCTTTAGATCAAATAGTTTGGATGGGGTAGTGTTTGTGCAGTGTGTCCAGGAAGCTTTTCTAACACAGTATGTAGATTGTCCGACCAGAGGGGAGGCCATATTAGATTTAGTACTTGGTAATGAACCAGGGCAGGTGATAGATTTGTTAGTGGGGGAGCATTTTGGAGGTAGTGACCACAATTCTGTGACTTTCACTTTAGTTATGGAGAGGGATAGGTGCGTGTAACAGGGCAAGGTTTATAATTGGGGGAAGGGTAAATACAATGCTGTCAGACAAGAATTGAAGTGCAGAAGTTGGGAACATAGGCTGTCAGGGAAGGACACAAGTGAAATGTGGAACTTGTTCAAGGAACAGGTACTGCGTGTCTTTGATATGTATGTACCTGTCAGGCAGGGAAGAGATGGTGGAGTGAGGGAACCATGGTTGACAAGAGAGGTTCAATGTCTTGTTAAGAGGAAGAAGGAGACTTATGTAAGGCTGAAGAAACAAGGTTCAGACAGGGCGCTGGAGGGATACAAGATAGCCAGGAGAGAACTGAAGAAAGGGATTAGGAGAGCTAAGGGAGGGCATGAAAAATCTTTGGCAGGTAGGATCAAGGAAAACCCCAAGGCCTTTTACACATATGTGAGAAATATGAGAATGACTAGAGCGAGCGTAGGTCCGATCAAGGACAGGAGCGGGAGATTGTGTATTGAGTCTGAAGAGATAGGAGAGGTCTTGAACAAGTATTTTTCTTCAGTATTTACAAATGAGAGGGCCATATTGTTGGAGAGGACAGCGTGAAGCAGACTGATAAGCTCGAGGAGATACTTGTCAGGAAGGAAGATGTGTTGCGCGTTTTGAAAAACTTGAGGATAGACAAGTCCCCCGGGCCTGACGGGATATATCCAAGGATTCTATGGGAAGCAAGAAATGAAATTTCAGAGCCGTTGGCAATGATCTTTTCGTCCTCGCTGTCAACAGGGGTGGTACCAGAGGATTGGAGAGTGGCGAATGTCGTGCCCCTGTTCAAAAAAGGGAATAGGGATAACCCTGGGAATTACAGGCCAGTTAGTCTTACTTCGGTGGTAGGCAAAGTAATGGAAAGGGTACTGAGGGATAGGATTTCTGAGCATCTGGAAAGGCACTGCTTGATTAGGGATAGTCAGCACGGATTTGTGAGGGGTAGGTCTTGCCTTACAAGTCTTATTGACTTCTTTGAGGAGGTGACCAAGCATGTGGATGAAGGTAAAGCAGTGGATGTAGTGTACATGGATTTTAGTAAGGCATTTGATAAGGTTCCCCATTGTAGGCTTGTGCAGAAAGTAAGGAGGCATGGGATAGTGGGAAATTTGGCCAGTTGGATAACAAACTGGCTAACCGATAGAAGACAGAGAGTGGTGGTGGATGGCAAATATTCAGCCTGGAGCCCAGTTATCAGTGGCGTACCACAGGGATCAGTTCTGGGTCCTCTGCTGTTTGTGATTTTCATTAACGACTTGGATGAGGGAGTTGAAGGGTGGGTCAGTAAATTTGCAGATGATACGAAGATTGGTGGAGTTGTGGATAGTGAGGAGGGCTGTTGTCGGCTTCAAAGAGACATAGATAGAATGCAGAGCTGGGCTGAGAAGTGGCAGATGGAGTTTAACTCTGACAAGTGTGAGGTTGTCCATTTTGGAAGGACAAATATGAATGCGGAATACAGGGTTAACGGTAGGGTTCTTGGCAATGTGGAGGAGCAGAGAGATCTTGGGGTCTATGTTCATAGATCTTTGAAAGTTGCCACTCAAGTGGATAGAGCTGTGAAGAAGGCCTATGGTTTGCTAGCGTTCATTAGCAGAGGGATTGAATTTAAGAGCCGTGAGGTGATGATGCAGCTGTACAAAACCTTGGTCAGGCCACATTTGGAGTACTGTGTGCAGTTCTGGTCGCCTCATTTTAGGAAGGATGTGGAAGCTTTGGAAAAGGTGCAAAGGAGATTTACCAGGATATTGCCTGGAATGGAGAGTAGGTCATACGAGGAGAGGTTGAGGGTGCTAGGCCTTTTCTCATTAGAACGGAGAAGGATGAGGGGCGACTTGATAGAGGTTTATAAGATGATCAGGGGAATAGATAGAGTAGACAGTCAGCGACTTTTTCCCCGGGTGGAACACACTATTACAAGGGGACATACATTTAAGATAATTGGTGGAAGATATAGAGGGGATGTCAGAGGTAGGTTCTTTACCCAGAGAGTAGGGGGGCATGGAATGCACTGCCTGTGGAAGTAGTTGAGTCGGAAACGTTAGGGATCTTCAAGCGGCTATTGGATAGGTCCATGGATTAGGGTAGAATAATGGAGTGTAGGTTAACTTCTTAAGGGCAGCACGGTAGCATTGTGATAGCACAATTGCTTCACAGCTCCAGGGTCCCAAGTTCGATTTCGACTTGGGTCACTGTCTGTGTGGAGTCTGCACATCCTCCCCGTGACTGCGTGGGTTTCCTCCGGGTACTCCGGTTTCCTCCCACAGTCCAAACATGTGCAGGTTGGGTGGATTGGCCATGAAAAATTGTCCAAAATTCTATGATTAACCTAGGACAAAAGTTTGGCGCAACATCGTGGGCCGAAGGGCCTGTTCTGTGCTGTCTTTCTTTCTTTCTTTCTTTCTTTCTTTCTATCTATCTATCTATCTATCTATCTATCTATCTATCTATCTATCTATCTATCTATCTATCTATCTATCTATCTATCTATCTATCTATCTATCTATCTATCTATCTATCTATCTATCTATCTATCTATCTATCTATCTATCTATCTATCTATCTATCTATCTATCTATCTATCTATCTATCTATCTATCTATCTATCTATCTATCTATCTATCTATCTATCTATCTATCTATCTATCTATCTATCTATCTATCTATCTATCTATCTATCTATCTATCTATCTATCTATCTATCTATCTATCTATCTATCTATCTATCTATCTATCTATCTATCTATCTATCTATCTATCTATCTATCTATCTATCTATCTATCTATCTATCTATCTATCTATCTATCTATCTATCTATCTATCTATCTATCTATCTATCTATCTATCTATCTATCTATCTATCTATCTATCTATCTATCTATCTATCTATCTATCTATCTATCTATCTATCTATCTATCTATCTATCTATCTATCTATCTATCTATCTATCTATCTATCTATCTATCTATCTATCTATCTATCTATCTATCTATCTATCTATCTATCTATCTATCTATCTATCTATCTATCTATCTATCTATCTATCTATCTATCTATCTATCTATCTATCTATCTATCTATCTATCTATCTATCTATCTATCTATCTATCTATCTATCTATCTATCTATCTATCTATCTATCTATCTATCTATCTATCTATCTATCTATCTATCTATCTATCTATCTATCTATCTATCTATCTATCTATCTATCTATCTATCTATCTATCTATCTATCTATCTATCTATCTATCTATCTATCTATCTATCTATTGTATTAAATGGCAAGTAATATTCATGCCACACAAGTGCCAGGAAATACTCCCCGAGTATTATCTGTACTGTAGGAATTCCATGGTTCTATAGATCTATTAACATCCTGGGGAATATCATTGACCAGAGACTGAACAGGACCAGCCATATAAATACTGTGTCTCCTGGAACAGGACAGAGGCTGGGAATTCAGTGGCCAGTAACTCACCAACTGACGTTCCAAAGCGTGTCCACCATCTACAAGCAACAAGTAAGGAGCATGATGGAATACACTCCACTTGTCTGGATGAGTGCAGTTCCAACAACACTCAAGAAGCTTGGCACAATCCAGGACAAAGCCCATCTGATTGGCACCCCATTCATGTATGTTGGCAGCAATCTGTACCATCTAAACAATACAATGAAGCCACTCATCAAGTCCTTCAACAGAACCTTCCAAAACTGTGACCTTTGCCACCTAGACCAAGGGGAACAGTTGTATGAGAACACCACCACCTACAAGCTACACATAATCCTGACTCAGGACTATATTGCTCTTGCTTCACTGTCGCTGGGTCAAAATCCTGGAACTTCCTTCCTAACAGGACTGTGGGTGTTCCTATGACACGTAGCATGCAGCAGTTCAAGGAGGCAGCTCACCACTGCCTTCTCAAGGGCTAAAACCCGAACAAAACATGACATACAGACTAATATTTTATATTTAATTCGGAAGTTGTACATCATTACACTTTAAGAGTGTCTTCATATATTTATTCATTTATGCATTCCTCCCAGGAATAATTTCTTTACAAAATTATCCACAGTTGTTGTCATAGTGATTATCCAGTGCTGTCTCAGAGAAGGATGTACTCCATCTAGCCTCTGTCAATGCAGAGTGGTGCAAGTGGTCTAGCTACTGTGTGATTATGGAAAATTCAGGACAGGTATTGTATGGAGCATTCTCAACCTGCCATTTTTGCTCGTGATCACAAAATCCAAGTGCACACAATCAAAAACAATTATGGCCAGACTGAAAAAAGGGGCAGATTTAATTTGTATATTTTTTGTAGTACATTTCTGTTATTTTGTGTCCTACTGGAACAGCAGACTACATACAGTCTATATACTGTTCTGCACTGTATAAGAAAATCCATGTTATTTATAGTACAGCCATTTTTTAAAGCATGTCAATTTTACCTAAATCCATTCTCAGCAGTGCAGAGTTACCATTCATGTAATGCTTGAATTTGTATCCTGAGAGTTATCTGATGAAAACTTAAGATTGCAAATAATTAGTTTTGAAAATATGAATGAACAACAGGAGTAAGCCATTCAACTTTTCGAGCCAGACCTGCCTTTCAGTTGGATCATGATTGAGCTGTACCTGAACACCTTTTCCCCATCTGATGCATATCCTTTAATACCCTCATCTCACAAAACATTATCAATCCAAATTCTCAAATATTCAATCGATCTAGGGGTGGATTCTCCATTGCCTGACGCAGGTATCAGGATTCCCAATCGGGCGGAGAATGGAGCGTCGAGGGAAAAACGGGTTCTCAGTGCTGTTGTTCTTTCAAATAGTGCGATGGGATATTTTGCATCCACTCACTTGAAAGGACAGATGGTGTCTCGGTTTAATGTCTGATCTGAAAGATGGTACCTCCAACAATTCAGCACTTTCTCAGCATGTTTTAATTAGTGGAATGAAGGGATAGTTTGGTAGGTAAAAACAAAAAAGCAGTAATTGGGCTTAAATGTAGAAAAAACAAAGGTCACTTACTTGCTACTTGCCCTCATCTTCTCATGGTGACAAAACAGGTTTTGCAGAATGGTACCAGCATTCATCCTCTCATTTCACCGCCCAAAATCAAATGTGCTTTTCAGGAAGATATCAGGTGGATTTCAAAGCTTGGGTCACTGTCTGTGCGGAGTCTGCACATTCTCCCTGTGTCTGCCTAGGTTTCCTCCGGGTGCTTCGGTTTCCTCCCACAAGTCCCGAAAGACGTGCTTGTTGGGTGAATTGGACATTCTGAATTCTCCCTCAGTGTACCCAAACAGGTGGCGGAATGTGGCGACTAGGGGATTTTCACAGTAACTTCATTGCAGTGTTAATGTAAGCCTACTTGTGACACTAATAAAGATTATTATTACTATTCTTGAATAGTGTATTGATTTGCTAGTACAATATCTGCCACTGTTTATGTTTTTAAATAAATGAATAGGGAAATTTAGTTCTTGGATCTTGTGAAAGAATGGCAGACATCAGTACATTTAAATTCCTGCTGGCTTTGGAAAAGGAAATAAGCTATTCTTTTTAAAATTAGTTAGTTATTTAGTTACAGTAAATTATACCGAGTTTTGATGTTTGAAGCAATTTATTATGGGCTTCTGAAATATACTGTTGCAGTAAATAGATAAAGGCTTGAGGATAATAGCAGTGACTAAATACTGGAAGGTCTCTAACCTATATTATATAAAATAATCCATTTGGAGTGTGTGCAGGATTCTAAAATAGCAAAGAACTATTAACAAGCTTGAGACAAAACTGACAAGGTCACTGCTTTTCAAAGTGTTCCAGCTTGAATGTGAATCTTCGTTCGCAGACTTCCTGAATCAAACCTGTAACATGTTTATTCAGTAGACAGATTTATAATGTTAGTATTTGGATGCTGCCTCAGAGGAGACTTAAATTTTGTTTCCATGAAATGGCTAAGGATAAGCTGAGCAAAATCCAAACTGAACTCAACGTATCAAATACTGAGTAACAGCTAAAAACATAAAATAGAATGCTGAACTATATTTAAATCGATTCATGGTCTAGCCATCCCTATCTCGGTAAACTCTTCCAGTACTATAACCCCTCCCCAAAACTCTAATGTGTCACAAGAGATTTGAAAAGTAACTGGAAAAACTCACTTTCATGCTGCCTTGTTAAGTTCATCACAGAAATGTAACTTTCTTCTGCTCTTTAGCTGTGAGTAGTGGGCAAAGAACTGAATCACCGCTTCAAAAATGACAAAACGTATCATTAGGAAATGCCTTACACTGGGAACATCGCACTAAACAAGTGAAGAGGGAACTCAGTCGAGCCCATGCCTCCACCATCTTATGTCAACTAAACGTTATTACAATTATGCAGCTCTTCCTTGAGGCTGTTCCCTGTCTGGTTGATGTTCACGGGAACTGTGATTCCACAGGAGTATTTCCAAACGCCACTCTCAAAGAACGGGCTTACAATGTTTCCTCGAATCAAAACTTTCTTTCTGATTCCTTCACCAAGAATCTACCTTCAGGTTTTCAATGGCCGGGATTTACTGACCACCCCGCCGCGTGTTTTTCGGCGGGGGAGGCGGCCCGCTAGCGGAATCTACTGGTCCTGATGTTGTCAACGGGGTTTTCCTTCTTGCTGCTGGGAAATCCATGCGCCGGCGTGGGACCAGAATTTCCAGCCAGCGTGAACAGCCGGCATATCCAGCCCAATATCTCCTTTCGGTATTCCTCTGCCTTGGATTACCATGTGCATTCAAGCTTCCATACAATCTCTCAGGTACCCAGCCATGCCAACAGAACAATTCTACTTCACAGGCTGTACTAAGGTGTCACCAAACATTTGATTGACCTCGGATGTCTGGTTTCTCTTCCAGCTTACTTTAAATTTGGTTCTTGCAGCTATCTCTTTAAATCGGGGCTCCTTCTCTACTTTTTACTTTTATTCCGAGTAGGACGTTGTTCAACTTCTTGTTCCTATTTCCTTTAATTTAATTGTCTTCCTGAGGCATACTTTTGTCCTAGTTTTTGGGATTTTTTGGGACCTTCTCTTGTTCTTTTGGAAAGTCTGGTCCCTTTAATACCCTTGTCTCGCATCCAGCTTCTCTAGCACTATCTTACAACTAACTCAAAAGTTCTTTCTGTCCTCGGGTGACCTCTGGTTGCTAAGCAACTAACCTAGTTTTCCTTTAAGCCCTGTTTGGGCATTCACATCATAAACCCTCATTACCATGCATGTATCAAAACCAACCTGAAGTCTACCCTTTCAAATACTGAAATACAAAAATTAAACTTACTTAAAACTATACCTTATTTCTAATATCCACAAATACAAATATCAATTATTTGAAACCACCTCTGTTTCCTGACAAGTCCTGTGAAAAAGCAAATGACTATATTAAGGATAGTCTCAAATTTGATCAATGAATAAGTAAGTTGAAGAAAGTACCACAAAGATGTTTTGACTTGCTGTTATGACAAATTGAATAAGTGCTCCTCTTGGTTTGTTAGTCTGTCTGAAAAAATGTATCTCAAAAGTTAATGGATGGATTTCACACAACTTTGTACACTGTGTATGGCTGAAGGAAGGAATTCGGCAAAGATCTGGATCCAGAATTTTTTTAAGTATGCATCTGTTAGCATTGAGAGGGCAAATTAACATTTTCTTTTACAATGTTGTAGCTTATTTTGTTTGGAATACTGTAGATTATTCTAAAATGTTATGGATTGTAGCTGTGAATCTGGAACTCCCTGCCCAGTGAAGCAGTTGAGGCTACCTCCTTGAATGTTTTTAAGGCAAAGATAGATAGATAGATTTTTGAACAGTGAATGAATTAAGGGTATGGTGAGCGGGTGGGTAAGTGGAGCTGAGTCCACAAGATTGGCCATGATTTTATTGAATGGGAGAGCAAGCTCGAGAGGCCAGATGGCCTACTCCTGCTTCTAGTTCTTATATTCTTATGATCTGCTGTGATGCAGTTTGTCACAGCTGTCAAAATGTGAGCATAGTTTTCAGAGCAGGCTGGTGGATTGAATTGACCCAAAGCCTCCTCAGTGCTCTTAATAAAAATATTTATTGTTCAGCTTTGTAGTTACAGAGCATCAATCAGGCAGGTAAAAGCTTCAAAGAAGATCTATCCATTTGTAGTATTGAGTTAACATAGCGTGGCAGTGGTAAGCACTCTACTGAGTGCTCTCTTATATAGAGCTGTTTCCATGCCTTTAACTTTGTTATTATCTATATTTTTAGATCTACCTCTTTTTTTAAGTGGCTGCATTTCCTTCTCAGTCCACGTCTTTGATTCTGTTTCAAATTACCCTGCTTTTCTGTTATTTTTCCCTCTCTGTTTTGTTACATAGTTTCATTTCTTGGTCTTTTTAAAATAAATTAGATAATTATAAGGTTGATTAACCTCAAGACAGGTGGAAGTTCTAATCAAGGCCAATGATCAAATTTAAATTAAAGATTCCGGTATAGTGAGAAGTGGGAATGTTTGCGGATGACTGCACAATGTTCAGCACCATTCGTGACTCCTCAGATAATGAAGCAGTCCATGTCCAAATGCAGCAAGGCCTGGACAATATCCAGGCTTGGGCTGGCAAGTGGCAAGTTACATTCATGCCACATTAGTGCCAGGCAATGACCATCTCCTATAAGAGCGGATCTAACTAGGGATGGGCAATAAATGCTGGCCTAACCAGTGATGCCCACGTCCCGTAAATGAATTTTAAAAATGTATTTGCCTTTATTAATAAAGGGTTAAAATTGCATTATGTAGATTTATTATATGATTCTCTTGTCTTTTTAAGAAACTATGAATGAGTTGAATTTGGTTGGTACTTTACTAATAATTATTGTCTAATTTTATAGGTGGCATGGCTCCTTCCTTTCCCTATCACCAAAATCCACGTGACCCTCCTTTCAATGAGGACAGCGATAAGGTGAGTTTTTATTATTTGATTTTCAACTAATTCTGTCTACGAGGTGGAATGAGATTTGAAATGCTCAGCAGCCTGCGGTATGGCTAATTTGTCCTGTTTTAAAATTCTGTATAATGTAACCTCATTCCAGTAGAGAAATATATTTTAAAGTAGTTGCTCTAGTGCTTCCAAGCCAACTTGGAATGATGAACGTGACAGTGAACTATTAAGTGATAAATGTGATAATGAGATGTTGTGTCTCGGACAATTGCACATGCTGCTTGAGAACAGGGTCATACTGCAGGAGGAGTCAGTCTCCTTTAATGAGAATAATGTAAAAATGTAAATATAAAGTAGGAAAATATGCCTTCTACATACTAAGATGAAAATGAAGAATAGAAATGTAAGCGTTTCACCAAAAAAGAAAAATGAACATTTTAAAAAAAACTTGAATATTTTTTCTCAAATTCCATGAAGAAAAGCTAATTACTATTGACCTATGTTTCATGGCATCACAAACAGATCTGTCTATGTGTAATGGAAATGTTTAGGTTCAGAAGATGCATTATGGCCACTAATTGCAAAGTAGACCTCCTCTGTATACAATATATTTTGGTATGTTTGCTTGATTTCACAGTTAATAGCATCTCAGACAGCTAAGAACTGTTAGATCCAATATTCCCTTCAGCATTTTATATCCAAGATTGGATTCTGAGGGAAAATATGTTTACTAGAGAAATTGATGTTCTAAACCTGTTTTCATCATATATGCTTTTACGTGAATTACAAAGTTGGAAGCCTATAATGATAAAATGCAGTGTCAATTTCATATTTTTATATTGATGAACAATCAATAATAAGTTTGATCCTTTCTGTACTGATTAACAATCATTCATCTGATGGTATGGTGGCACAGTGGTTAACACTGCTGCCTCAGGATGCCAGGGATCCGTTTTCAATTCTGGCCTGGGTTGACTGAGTGGAGTTGCACATTCATCCCGTGTCTGCGTGGGTTTCCTTCGGGTGCTCCCCGGTTAGGTGGATTGACCATACTAAATTGCCCCGTAATGTCCAAAGTTGTGCAGGGTAGGTGGGGTTACAGGGATAGGGCAGGTGAGTATGCCTAGGTGAGGTACTCTTTCAGAGGGTCGGTACAGGCTCAATGGACCGAGTGGCCTTCTTCTGCACTGTAGGGATTATTTAAAAAAAATTAATTTAAAGAACCCAATAATTTTTTGAACCAATTAAGGGGCAATTTGGCATGGCCAATCTACCTACCCGGCACATCTTTGGGTTGTGGGGGTGAGACCCACAGACACTAGGAGAATGTGCATTCCACACGGAAACTCCACACGGGCAGTGGGCCGGGATCCTCGGCGTTGTGAGGCAGCAGTGCTAGCCACTGCGATATCATGCCGTCCGTACATTTTGTATTTCATAAGCGATCCCATTGAGAATCAAATAAAATTAAAATTCACCTGACATCATTTGAATCATTCTAGAATTCTTGCATGAATGTAGCTTCCATTTTGAAAGTTAAAAGAATGTTGCAATGTACTGGCTTTGCCAAGTTCTGGAGTTTCTGATCACAGCTCATTGCCAGAAGCACAGTCAGAAAATAACCTCTCCCATGTTGCTATTCACGTGGGTAAGATCAAATTCTCGTGTCTCCCTTCCAGAGTGCGAATCATTTTACCTTGTGTTTGGAATGAGCATGTATAGACATAACCTATATCTATATATATGCGAATTGTGGCGCTGATTGTAACTCATGTTACCAGGTCAGTCTACTCCGTAGAATATTTCGTGAAAACACATGTATAATTTGATGCAAAGCAACTTTTTGTTTACGATTGAGCATTTGAGCACAAAATGACCTTGATGCACAAATTGCTCATGCGGTCTAAAGAATGCAAATGGACAGCAAGGAACCTTTTAGTTACGGCATTCAAATAATCTAAGAAAGTTTTTTATCAAACAGCTTTCGTGATAAAGGACTGAACCAGATTTTCGCACCCTCACACCGGAAATTCCGGTCCCACGCTGGCAAAAAGGTTTCCAGTGAAGAGAGGTGCTGTCACCGGGAAATCCTGTTGACACCTGCGGGTCTATAGATCTGTGGCCTCTGCCACAGGGTTTTCTATTTTTGCTTGTAAATGTAGAACTCCCTGTTAGTCATTTAAAAATGTTAGGACACACCTGAAAGATAAAAATCTATTAGAAATACTTATTTTGAAATGCATTGCTAGTTTTGAAAGAAAAAATAGTTGTGCCGGTCAGAACTGGGAACATGCTGGACATGAGTATTTTAGCCACATTTTGGTATAAAAAGTCTGTATATTCACTCCATACAGATAAATGCATTTTGTGCATTTACTCCATCCTTCACTAACCATGGAAATAAGGAACGCACAATGATCAGAAATATGAATTTGCTCTCATTTTTCATCTATTTCACCAATAAACACACACTGGTTCAAGTTCACAGGCATACACATGCTGAGTATTGACATCATGTGCCCAATGAGGGAGTAAATACTCAATTTTTTTATTACAAATCTGAAATGCAATGAGTCACACCATGATTCCCAAGTAGCCACGCTAGTTAGTAGGTAACATATTGGGCAATTCTGGTTTACTACTTTTGGACATTGTCTTGCAGCTCGATTTGTATAAAGCTGTCTGGGCGTGAGGAATAAAAATAGAGCAATTTAAAAGAATACTTTTTAAATTTTGTTTTTATAGCCCTCTTAATATTTCATATTCCATACGGTTCTAGGCCCCACTGAATGCAGTGTCAAGGAAATTTGCAACACAAATAAACTTGTCCTTTTCTTTGTTTCTCTTTTACTAAACATTTCTGGGAGAAATGTTTGAGAGTGGTGAATCTGTGGAATTCACTACCACGGAAATCAGTTGAGGCTAAAATGTTGCGAAATTTCAAGAAGGAATTAGATATAGCTCTTGGGGCTAAAGGGATAAAGGGCGAAGGTGGGATCAGGGTATTAAACTTGATGATCAGCCATGATCACAATGAATGGTGGAGCAGGCTTGAAGGAATGAATGGCCTCCTTCTATCTTCTATGTATGTTTCTATGTATAGCAAAGGGTATTTTAAGATATTGGTAGTTTTATTTTTTGTGCCTGGAGGACCTTTTTTGTTTGATCGGTTATTAATCAATGGCCAGATTTACCTATTTGGGCCATTTTAGAATGTTGAATTGGATGGTTTGGGGTAAAATACCAAACAGACCAGTCATTGTAGACATCAATTTTTTACATTTTCTAAGAAACCTGCTGATGTTAGCTGTGAGAATGTCTCAAAATCCTGAAGGATAACTTGAAATACTGGTTCTTAGTGGGGTATTTGTATCTGGAATAATGTGAAGAACCATGTTCAACCCAGTGAGGAATGAGTCCAACCATTGTGTAAACAATTAATAAAGAATATTTATTAGAGTAAAAGAAAAAAAACACATGACAAATGACTTATATAGACTATGACACAAGTATATGAATAACTAAACATGGCATTTTATCTGAAGTATATTTTCCAAAATATACCCACGTTTCCTGAACTCAGGTGAGATAACCCGTTTCCCAAACAAATCCAATTTTAGGTTAGATCAAGGTGATAGTTACCACACAATTCCACTTAGGTGACCGTGTCTGGGAAAATGTCTCTTCCTGGTTCAGCGGAGGCACAAAACTGAGTTTTAGAGGAGAGTCTCTGCAATCTGCTGCGGCTTTAAATATAAACTAGAACAGGCCTCCATGGCTCAGATCACAGATGGAACTGCCTGTCTGCTTGTTGGATGGTAAACTACTGTTCAATCTCTTTGACATTCCCCTCTGTCTACTGCTGTCTACCTCGTTCAAATTCCTTGCCGTGAGAAGTTACCATTTGTATAACCCCACTGATCTCTGGTAAACAATGTTTCTAATATGGCCATTTGGGCCTTAACGTCTCTAGACTCCTGCTAATCTTGTTACTGGGCAAATCACATTTCAATGAAAACTACAATTACATTAATGTTCATCCACAATATTTACCCAATTTCAAACCTTCTATTTTTCTAACCTCAGAGCTGAATCTCCCGAAACAACATCCCGTAGGTTTTAAAACTATAAGCAAAATGAAGCAGTGGTTACCACACTAAGCATCTATATCTTTTATGGTTGTTTCCAATTTGGGATAGAGCCAACTGGCTTCTCAAAAAAGGCTTTCTCCAAACAGAATTTGTTCGGAGCGAACACAGGTTCCTGCTGTGTGGGCTGCGATCTCAAAGCATCTCTTTGCATAGGGTGAATTTACCTCTGATATAATGGGGGTAATTTTCCATGTTCCCCCGTGATGAGATCTCAGTGGCGGGATAGACCCTGTCGTTGGCCGGCAGCGGGATCTTCTGGTCCTGCAGCTATCAATGGGATTTCCCATTGAATCCACCCTCCAGCACAGGTTTCACTGTTGGCGGGACTAGAAAACCCTGCTGGCGAAAAAGGTTGGAAAATCCCCCCCCATTTTCTTTCTTTTTGATCTTAACTTATCTGAACTAACCTTCTCGGAAGTTACCCATAATTACGATTATTACATGAGCTCCCCTTTTAGAATGCTAAATCCACCCCATCTTTTGTAGTTAAAAAAAATTTTTTTTTTAGAGTACCCAATTATTTTTTTCAATTAAGGGGTAATTTTAGCGTGACCAATCCACCTAAACTAACATCTTTGGGTTGTAACATCAAGGGGTGAAACCCATGCATACATGGGGAGAATGTGCAAACTCCACACAGTGACCTGGGGCCGGGATCAAAACTGAATCCTCAGTGCCGTAGGCAGCAGTGCTAACCACTGCGGCACCGTGAAGCCCCCCATCCCCTCATCTTTCATTTTGTACCAAACTTACTTTAGGCGAACACATGTTCCCAGTGTTGCTGTACTAATCAGCATATCAAAACTCTAGTTCTATTAACTCAGACAATTTGCTTTCCCCCCCATCTTAAAAACAATAGTTAATTTCCC
This sequence comes from Scyliorhinus canicula, assembly GCF_902713615.1. Taxonomy (NCBI): domain Eukaryota; kingdom Metazoa; phylum Chordata; class Chondrichthyes; order Carcharhiniformes; family Scyliorhinidae; genus Scyliorhinus; species Scyliorhinus canicula. The sequence goes on from NC_052153.1 coordinate 52,221,143, forward strand.
CTTTAAACCTACAGCCACTAGAACACATTCCTAACTATTGTATTTCTTATTTTCAGTTATCATAATGTCTGAACACTCACAAGAAGGCTTTTCAGTTGAACTAAGAGAGCATGCAGGCAAGATCACCATATTGAGTACATACAAGGTCTATTACAATCCATGGAGCCATTGTATTTTAACTAGACAATTGGGAAGTAAAGATGCTATCCAGATCATGAGATTTTCTCAAGCAAGTGGCTAATGAAATTGAGTTTGATAATGTCTACTGTGGGACTGTGAATGTTGTAATAGGTGAATAACAATGCAAAAAAGAAAATCCATGAAAAACTTACAATGACCTTTCAAGAGCCTGCTTGAGAAGGCCAGGTCTTGTGTTTATGGAAATCTATGACTGTGAAAGACTGTATAAATCTGTATTCTCAGTACATTAACATTTCTGCTTATTTACTCCTACTGCATGCTAGGAGTGGCCCCAAGCCATGATTTTTCTGGAAACATAAAGGCAGAAGTGACTTGACAATGTGGAAAGTAGTGGCGAGACACCCGAGGGTGCAAAGGAGGGTTGTGAATGGACTTGTGAAAATCAATGTGTTAACAGCTGATGTTGATAGCTGATGGCAGTTTGAATCAACTCTGCTGGGCTGCCTACTATAGAATGCTGTTTGATGTAACGCCTGCAAAATTGTCAGATTCTATCAACCCCCAGTACTGCCAGACTAGGGGGTCGATTTTCAGCCCACATTCATTGTCGGAGAGAACGGCGACGCAGGCGACCCTTGTTTCCTGATTTTGTACACCCCTTGTCAGTGACCTCATGAGGTTCACGTCCGCAAAGGGCTGGAACCTCATTTTAAAACATTTCAATAAATTTTACAATCATGTGACAAGGAAATATTCAATGAACGGCATGAGACTGGGAAGTTTAGAGGAACAAAGGGACCTTGGAGTGTTTGTCCATAGATCTCTGAAGGCAGAGGGGCAGGTTAATGGGGTGGTGAAATGTGCCTTTATCAATCGAGGCATAGATTACAAAAGCAGGGAGGTCATGTTGGAGTTGTATAGAACTTTGGTGAGGTCATATCTGGAATAGTGTGTGCAATTCTGGTCACCACATTGTAGGAAGGATGTGATCGTACTGAAGGGCGTGCAGAGGAGATTCACCAGGATGTTGCCTGGGATAGAAAATTTTATTTATGAATAGGTTCAATAGGCTTGGGTTGTTTTCGCTGGAGCAGAGAAGACTGAGTGGGCGACCTGATCAGGTGTACAAGGTTATAAGGGGCATGGACAGAGAGGATAGGTAGCTGCTGTTCCCCTTAATTGAAGGGTCAGTTACGAGGAGGCACAAGTTCAAGATGAGGGGCAGGAAGTTTAGGGAGGATTTGAGGCAAACTTTTTTACCCAGAGGGTGGCGACAGTCTGGAATGCACTGCCTGGGAGGGTGGTAGAGGCGGGATGCCTCACATCCTTTAATAAGAACCTGGATGAGCACTTGGCACATCATAACATTCAAGGCTATGGGCCAAGTGCTGGCAAATAGGATGAAGTAGATAAATCAGGTCTTTTTCACGCGTCGATGCAGACTCAAATGGGCCAATGGGCCTCTTCTGTGCTGTATTATTTTGTGATTAGCCAGCCTCCTACCGCATGATCCCCCCCTCACTAAATATTCAAACCGTTGGTGAGGTGTACAACAGGATTTGAAATCTGAAATCCCCTGCTGAAATCTGATGACCTTGCCTGATTTGATTTACATGCAACTCCAGACACAACAAACCTTGCATGTGGTATGCATGTTATAGATGCATTCATTTTTGTGTGTTTGTGTATGTGTGTACGTATGTATCCGAGGTGTGTTATATTTATATGTGTGCATATATTTATATATGTATGTGTATATTTGTATAGACACACACATATTTCTGTAAGCATTGCATGTACGGCCAATCATATTTTAGCCATCATGACGGTCATTACCTAGAGAGTGTATGTCAAAATGAGACATTAATTACTGAATTGCGACCAAATTGAACACTCTCGTAGTGTCTGACTCGGGACGCAACAAGGCCATTAAATCTCACGAGAGGTCTCTCAATCTAACAAGATCTCGTTAGACGTTGCAATCTGGATCTTGCCCTCACTAAGCAATTTGCATATTTAAGTGAGCAGTTAGGTTCACTTAAATATGTCGGCACCGGATTCTCCCAAGGTCCGGGAACGAATGCCTATGCCTGGGAGACCACGCTATGGCGCCGTTTAGCACTGGGCCACACAAACGTGGGGTCTCCAAGGCCATCGGAGGCCCTTGGGTGGTCAGACTCCGGACTGCCAGGCAGGCACAGTGAGTGCCACCCTGGCACTGCCAGGGTGCCCAGGTGGTCTGCCAGGCTAGCAGGGGCCTTGCCTAGGTGTCAGGTTGGCACTGCCAGGGATCGGGCCAGGGAGTACCGTCCCCTTATGAAGTGGGGTGAGGAGGGCTCGAGGACCCCACTAACAGGTAAGTTGGGGGAAGGGGTCCAGAGGCTGCAGTGGGGAGTCCGAGGGGGGATCCAGAGATTGGGGCGGCATTTAAAAAATGGCGTCCCAATCTCTTCCTGTACTGATGAGCTGAGCAGGAAATTAAGTATTGCGGGCGCCGAGAAACACCCTGTTAAAAACGCCCAAAACAGGAATCTGTTTTTCCCCGTTATATTGCGTTCTTGGTAAGGGCAGAATTACTAATGTTGTACTTCTATAACTACCTGACAGTCAATTAGCATTTCTTGAAATTAGTTCCAAAATTCTTAAGTGGTGGAATTTTAATGGGACAACCAAACTTCATCCATTACCTTAATGCTTGATTTACTGCATCTTGCTCATACTCTCTTCAGCCTTATATTGTCTTGCGTTCTGGGCCTTTAGTCATATTACTTTTTCATTTTTAATAAGACTTTTTGTTCAATTCTCTGTACTCTGGTAGTGATGGGAGCAGTTTTTATGACATCACAATCTGAACAATAGAGTGAAATGTCTGTATTTAGATTTTTCTTCAGATGTTTTGTTTCAGTGGCTCGGATATTACAAAAGTAAAGTACAGTAAATGTCATAGGCCTAAAGGTATGAATCAAAAGGAGAAAGCCACTGAGTTAGATAATGTGAGTTTGCATGTAGAATAACCTGTAGAAACTAGCTTGATTACAATTAGTTTGGCCTGTCTTTGGTATATGAAATATGCATTCAAAACAATTTGATTTTGTTTCTCTTAAAAATATGCTTTTTGATTTTTTTAAAATAGCATCTGTTTCACCCCCCCTGTCCAGCAAGGCCCACCTCAGTGACTCCTCTTGTTCCTTAAATATCCACAGGTCCCTTTGGTTCTGTTCTTTTCCTTTCAGACAGAATACAGCTCCTCACAAGCATCCTGCTTGGTTGGCTAACACACAACAGTCTTTCTCAGCTCTTCACTGTGATAGCTGATTTGTTGTTTCACTCAACAGCTTCTGCTTTGTCTCTCTGTCTCAAAAAACAGCTGTCCCAGGTATGAAAAGTGCCATTTGATATTTCACTAGGTTTCTGTTTGAGCTCCTTCCGCTATCGCAACCAGATTATATGGAGCTGTCTCCAAGTGAAGGTGTTTAGTATGACCTCCCCATCCCCTTTTCCAGAAGGTTCCATTTAAAGGAGGCATTTTGAAAAATAACCGTCTTGTAAAGTTCAGTGTTTGGAACAATAACCATATAAATAGGAAACGGGTACTGGGAGGGTAGATTAGGAATCAAAAGGGGAGCTGCACATAGGGGGTAGAGGACATGGCTGGGTAGTAGGTGACTCCTTTGCATGTCTTTATCAAGGAAAAAGCTGTGGCTGAAGTCTTGGTGAAGGTTGAAATAGTTGAGACACCAAATGGGCTAAAAATTGATAGAGGAAGTATTAGGAAGGCTGTATTCAAAATTGTTAAGTTACCAGGATAATTACCAGGATTGGATGAAGAAAATAAGGGAGAAAATTGTAGAAGCACTGGCCATAAACCTTTACAGTTCCTTTTTAACTATTAGGTCTACCAATCTGAGAACCGGTGAATTGCAAATTTACCCCTTATTCAGAAAAAGATACCCAATAAATGCAGGCCAGTCAGTTTAACCTCGGCAGTGGGAAAGTTTTACCAACAGTCACTTATACAAGAGTAGATTAATTAAGGAAATCCAGCATGGATTTGTTGAAGGAAAACTGTGTTTAAGTAATAAAAACAGAAAATGCTGGATAAACTCAGCAGGTCTGGCTGCATCTGTGGAGAGAAACAGAGTTAACTTTTGGATCTAAATGATCCTTCTACAGAACTGAAGCAAGGTAGAAATGTACAGAGGATATAGTGGGAAAGGATACAGAGGAGGTGGCGCAGAACTCTTTACAGATGCTGCCAGAACTGCTGAGTTTGTTCAGCATTTTCTGTTTTTATTTCACATTTCTAGCTTCTGCAGTACTTTTCTTTTATTAACGTGTTTAAGTAGCTTGATTTGCATTTTTGTGAGGTAACTGAATAGATTGATGAGGGTAATGTGGTTGATGTGTTGTGCGTGGATATCTAAAATGTGTTCTATAAAATGTTGAAGCCAATGGAATAAAAGGAAGAGTGATAGCATGCAGACAAAGTTGACTGAGTGACAGGAAGCAGTAGAAGTGAGTGGTTGTTTTTTGAACTGAAGGAATATTGTGGGGTTCCCAGGGGTCTCTATGAGGACCACAGCTTTTCTTTGATGTATATTAATAACCTAGGCTTGGGTGTACATGGCATGTTAACTTTAAGGAGGATAATGATAAGACTTCAGGAGAACAAAGACTTGCTCGTGGGATGGGCAAACACATGGCAGATGACATTCAATATAGAGAAGTGTGAAGTTATGCATTTTGGGAGGAAGAACAAAGAGAGGCAATATAAATAAAGGGTGCAATTCTAAACACGTGCATGAACAGAGACAGTGGGTATATGTGTACAAGTTATTGAAGGTGGCATGGCAGGTTGAAAATGTGATTAGAAAGGCAAATGAGCTTGTGGACTTTATAAGTGGAAGCATAGAGTACAAAAGTAAGGAAGAGAGATGATGAACCTTTATTCAAGAGTTTCAACTGAAATATTTTGTCCTTTTCAGGGCCCCACCTTAGGAAGGATGTGAAGAATGTACAGACAATATTTAGGCGAATAGTCCCAAGGATGACAAATTTCAGTTATGTGGCTAGATTTGAAAAGGTAACAATGTTCTCCTTGAAGGAGAAGTGAGAGAGAAGATTTGAAAGATGTGCTCAAAACAGATTGGTAGACCTAGTAGTTAAAATGAAACTTTCCTTTTGGGAGGGTTAAGAACTAGAGAACACAAATTTAAGGTCACTGGTAAAAAAATGAACATTGACATTTAAAAAAAACTTCATTCAGCAATTGGTTAGCATCTGGAATGAAATGCCTGGCAGATTCAAAAGGCTATTGAGTAAGCACCTGCAGATGGAAAGGGGGTGAGCCAAGGTGTGTTCCTCTTCCAGAGAGCTAGCATGGACATGGCAGGCTGAACAACATCCTGTGCTGTAACCATTTGATGATTCTATGCTATTTAGTTGGAGAAAAATTCCACGTATGCAGTACTGGATGGTGGTCAAGCAGTCTGAAAATTAAGAGATAGCGAAGGAGACATCTCAGTTGGTGCTGAGGCAAAATTGGGTGCTTTCAGTGTACTTCTTGAAACTCAGGTTGTGTTTACAGATGAGATCGCCAAGAAGTAGCAAGCAAATTAGAAATAAGAGAGAACCAAGAATTCATCCTTGGAGAACGGCAGGGTAACTGTGCATGAGCGGGAGAAACTATTCAGGTGATTCCTTGGCTATGACTTCAATTCCATCCAGAACTTCAATTCTACCTAGAGGGAGTATTGGGTTGCAACTGGGGTAACAGAATTGACCATGGGTGTATGCTGGGATGTGCGGTCATGGGTGGGGTGGGGAATCTTAACAACATATTTGGACAGGATCAAGATGGTATGGGGGAGGATGATGTCCAAGTGGAAATGTCATACTGGTGCAGTGTAATGTTTTCTAAAGTTGGTTTAAAATAGTGAGAGTTCAAACCAATGCTGTATTGAAGAGCAATGCTTGATAAACATATTGAATCCCTTCCACTGTACTTGGTAAGTACAAAAATGCAAGAGCCTGTGATGCATTTTATGCCCAGTTGTTTGTTGTTTCTTTGTTCTTAGCTCATTTAGAGTCAGTGTTGGTTTTCTGCAGATCCCAAATCTTAGAATTTCCACCTCCATTGGTCTCCTACACATTCTGCTTGCATTTTCACTTATTCACAATCATCTTTAATCAACCTCATGTGACTGAACATACCCATCTGTAGTTGACTGTCACGTAAAGGTGAAGGAAAGGTGGATAAGATTGGGGGGTGGGGGGGGGAATTAAATATATATTAAGAAAGAAAGAAATGGTAAAAGACTGTTAAAATGAAATGAAAACAAATAGGTCGAGGTGGGGTAGAGCTGATCATCTGAAGTTGTTGAATTTGATGTTCAGGCCGGAAGGCTGTAGCGTGCCTAACCGGAAGATGAGCTGTTGTTCCTCCAACTTGCGTCGAGCTTCACTGGAACATTACAGCAGGCCAAGAACAGACACGTGGGCAGGGTCTTTTGTTAAAATGGCAAGCAAAAGGAAGGTCAGGGTCCTGAATGCAGCACGGGGCAGCACAAGATGCCTGAGAAATTGCGTGGCTGTTGATATTGGAATTGTACAAAACTGCACTTGAGCACAATGCTCCAAGAGTTGCCGGGCTAGGGTTTCAAATGGAGACTGCTGACACCCACAGAACCATACCCCAGCATTCAGGGCAGTGATGGGTGAGCAAGCATTGCATAGAAAGCACAGAATAGCTGATAAAGTCTGTAGGAGTGGTTCTATTACAAGCAGTTTAAAAAATCACATGTCTGGATTTGTGCTTTCAGGTTTGATAAGTAAAGGCTGGGAGACCAAACAGTTTACTATTATTAGGTATTTTTCATAAAAGGGATAAGGGTTTTACAATATTTCCTCCACTTTCATTTCTTTTGTTTTGCCAAGTTGTCCTCACCGATGTGATTGAAAGCAACAGTTCTTCAGCATATATTATAAGCAATTTACATTATTGCAATCAAGGGAATGCTTGATTAGCACATATGAAAGAAAGGAATAGAAGGATATGCTGTTAGGATTAGATAAAGGAAGGCAGGTGTGGTGAGCAGGCTTGCTTGGAGCATAAATTTAGGTGGCTGGTTTCTCTACGATACGTTCTATGCAATATCAGCCAGGGAAGCAATGCATTGGAAGTAGCTGGAATTGAAATCTGTTTGAACAGTGATGTGGAGATGCCGGCGTTGGACTGGGGTGAGCACACTAAGAAGTCTTACAACACCAGGTTAAAGTCCAACATGTTTGTTTCAAACACTAGCTTACGGAGCACTGCTCCTTCCTCAGGTGAAGGAGCAGTGCTCCGAAAGCTAGTGTTTGAAACAAACATGTTGGACTTTAACCTGGTGTTGTAAGACTTCTTACTGTTTGAACAGTGACAGAGTGGATGCATGCAGTTCACTGGCTGCCCTGGTCACCTGACTTCTGCTCTACTTACCCTTGTCTAGTCAGCTGTGGTTCAGAGCTTGCTCTGTCTCTCCAGTGTTAAAGGTTACAAGTTCAAGTCTCAACGCCTTCAACTCCCACTCATCAATATTGCATCCGGCTCAGTCTTGGCACCATCTCGGTCCAGAGCGAAGTTGAAAATGCCACTTAACAATGCCACTTGAAAAACAATAAAGCCTTCAGAGCAGATGGAATCCCTAACAAAATCCTGAAACAGAGTTGACATACCCTCCTGGCATGACTGCACAACCTCATCCCTATTCTGGGGAAAGGAGTACATGCTAGGGGATCTCAGGCACATTGTGATCATGACTATAATGACTATACTCTAGAAGGGAGATTAGTTTGATTGTGGTAACTACAGAGGAGTCTGTTTAACACGGGGAAAATCATTGCAAGAACCCTCCTCAATTGTTTTTCTTCCAGAGTCACATTGTGCTTTTCACCATTGAGAGGCACCACCAACGTGATCTGCACTGCGTGGTAAATACAAGAAAATAGTGAGCAACAGCACCAATCACGGTACTAGGCTTTTCTTTACCTCACAAAAGCCTTTGAGTATCAACCATGAAAGCTTATGGAGTATACTCTTCAAATTTGGCTACCCTCAGAAATTTGACACCATCTTCTGCCTACTCCATGAAGACATGCAAGCAGTGATCCTCACCAATGGAATACACAAATTAGAAGCAGGGATAGGTCATATGGCCCATAGAGCCTGCTCTGCCATTCTAAATGATCAACACTGATCTGGTGATTCAACTCTACTTTCTTGTCCATTCCTTATGTCCCTTGACTACCTGATACACCAAAAACCTGTCTATCTCAGCCTTAAGTATATTCGATGAATGATAATCCACAACCCTCTGAGGCAGAGCATTCCAACAATTGACATCCCTTTGAGTGAAGTAATTTCTCCTCATCTCAGTCCTAAGTCATCAGTCCTTTATGCTGAGACTGTACCCCTACAGTTTAGCTTCCCCGACCAATAGACATCTTCAGCATCTATCCTATCAAGACCCTTCAGAATCTTGTAGGTTTCAATAAGCTTGCCTCTTTATTAGAACATAGAACAGTACAGCACAGAACAGGCCCTTCGGCCCTCGATGTTGTGCCGAGCCATGATCACCCTACTCAAAACCACGTAACCACCCTATACCCGTAACCCAATAACCCCCCCTTAACCTTACTTTTTAGAACACTACGGGCAATTTAGCATGGCCAATCCACCTAACCCGCACATCTTTGGACTGTGGGAGGAAACCGGAGCACCCGGAGGAAACCCACGCACACACGGGAAGGACGTGCAGACTCCGCACAGACAGTGACCCAGCCGGGAATCGAACCTGGGACCCTGGAGCTGTGAAGCATTTATGCTAACCACCATGCTACTGTGCTGCCCACTTCAAAACTCCAGCGAATATTGGTATAATTTGCTTAGCCTCTCATCATAGGACAATTCCCCCAACCCAGGGACCAATTAGGGCAGCACAGCAGCATAGTGGTTAGCACAATTGCTTCACAGCTCCAGGGTCCCAGGTTCAATTCCCGGCTGGGTCACTGTCTGTGCGGAGTCTGCACGTTCTCCCCGTGTGTGCGTGGGTTTCCTCTGGGTGCTCCGGTTTCCTCCCACAATCCAAAGATGTGCTGGTTAGGTGGATTGGCCATGCTAAATTGCCCTTAGTGTCCAAAATTGCCCTTGGTGTTGGTTGAGTAGGGTTACTGGGTTATGGGGATAGGGTGGTGTGGGCTTGGGTAGGGTGCTCTTTCCAAGAGCTGGTGACTCGATGGGCCGAATGGCTTCCTTCTGCGCTGTAAATTCTATGACTTGGGCGGAGAGATGGCTGATGGAGTTTAACCCGGACAAATGTGAGGTAATGCATTTTGGAAAATCTAATGCAGGTAGGGAATATACAGTGAATGGTAGAACCCTAAAGAGTATTGAAAGTCAGAGAGATCTAGGTGTACAGGTCCACAGGTCACTGAAAGGGGCAACACAGGTGGAGAAGGTAGTCAAGAAGCCTTATGGCATGCTTGCCTTCATTGAGTATAAGAATTGGCAAGTCATGTTGCAGCTGTATAGAACCTTAGTTGGGCCACACTTGGAATATAGTGTTCAATTATGGTCGCCACACTACCAGAAGGATGTGGAGGCTTTAGAGAGGGTGCAGAAGAGATTTACCAGGATGTTGCCTGGTATGGAGGGCATTAGCTATGAGGAGCAGTTGAATAAACTTGGTTTGTTCTCACTGGAACAACGGAGGTTGAGGGGCGACCTGATAGAGGTCTACAAAATTATGAGGGGCATAGACAGAGTGGATCATTAGAGGCTTTTCCCCAGGGTAGAGGGGTCAATTACAAGGGGGCATAAGTTTTTAAGGTGGGAGGGGCAAGGTTTAGAGTAGATGTACGAAGAAATTTTTTTTACACAGAGGGTAGTGGGTGCCTGGAACTCGCTGCCAGAGGAGGTGGTGGAAGCAGGGACGATAGTGACATTTAAGGGGCAGCTTGCCAAATACATGAATATTACATAGAATTTACAGTGCAGAAGGAGGCCATTCGGCCCATCGAGTCTGCACCGGCTCTTGGAAAGAGCATCCGACCCAAGGTCAACACCTCCACCCTATCCCCATAACCCAGTAACCCCACCTAACACTAAGGGCAATTTTGGACACTAAGGGAAATTTATCATGGCCAATCCACCTAACCTGCACATCTTTGGACTGTGGGAGGAAACGGGAGCACCCGGAGGAAACCCACGCACACACCGGGAGGATGTGCAGACTCCGCACAGACAGTGACCCAAGCCGGAATCGAACCTGGGACTCTGGAGCTGTGAAGCAATTGTGCTATCCACAATGCTACCGTGCTGCCCCACAATAGGATGGGAGTAGAGGGATACGGACCTAGGAAGTGTAGAAGATTGTAGTTTAGTTGGGCAGCATGGACGGCACGGGCTTGGAGGGCCGAAGGACCTGTTCCTGTGCTGTACTTTTCTTTGTTCTCTTTGTTCTATGATTCAATTTAGTGATCCTTTGCTGTACTGCCTCAAAGGCATGTATTTTTTTGAAATGTGGAGATCAAAACTGCACACAATACTCCAAATGTGGTCTCACCAAAACACTTTAGAATTCTGGCAAGACTTCTTTATTCCTGTACTCCAATCCCTTTGCCATAAAGCCAACATGCCATTTGCCGTACTAACTTCTTGTTCTACCTGCATAGAAATTTCTTTGCATTCCTTGTATGAGCACACCTACGTTTCTTCGAACATTAATCCATACAAGTTTCTCACCCTAAAAAATAATTCAGCTTTTCTGATATTTTGACTGAAGTGAATAACTTCACAATTTGGTCTACTGCATTCGCTACTCCCAATTGGGTCTACTCTATTTCGGAGAGACCAAATGCAGACTGGGTGATCGCTTTGCTGAGCATCTTCGGCCTGTGCGCATTCAGGATCCTGACCTTCCTGTTGCTTGCCATTTTAACAAAACACCCTGCTCCCATGCCTGTTCTTGGCCTGCTGCAATGTTCCAGTGAAGCTCAATGCAAACTGGAGGAACAACATCTCATCTTCCGGTTAGGCACGCTACAGCCTTCCGGCCTGAACATCGAATTCAACAACTTCAGATGATCAGCTCTATCCCACCTCAACACATTTGTTTTCATTTCATTATAACTGTCTTTTACCATTTCTTTCTTTCTTAATATATATTTAATTTCCCCTCCCCCTCAATCTTATCCACCTTTCCTTCACCTTTCTCCTCTTTGCTTCCCCCCCCCCCCCCCCCCCCCCTCACCCACATCTACAGTTCATCCTCTGATGTTAGTTTCCCTGCAGTTTGACCGTTCACATCTTTTGTCCTCTCTGGGGACTGCCATTAACACTCTTTCCCCTTGGTTTTTTGTGGCCATGAGCACCCGGTTTCCCTGGGTTTCTGTGGCTATGACTCATCTTTCATTCTCACTCCACAGTATAAATATTTCCCACTTTCTTTGTCTGTTAGCTTTGACAAAGTCATCGGACTCGTAACGTTAGCTTTTCTTTCCCTACAGATGCTGCCACACCTGCTGAAATTTTCCAGCATTTTCTCTTTCATTTCAGATTCCAGCATCCGCAGTAATTTTCTTTTATCCAGTGTTTAACTCACTGCCACCTCACTTCCAGGAATGCCTACCCTTACAGCTCTTCTCTCCGACAGGATTTCCGTAAGTCCCTTCCCCACTATCCAACTTCACTGCTTTCCATTTCTCTCTTAGTGTTGGACAAGGACTCGTTTCCACAGCCATATTTCCTTCCTCAGTGACTGTCTTCGTCTCCGACTTACCCCACGGGGATTTCAACTTAAATTCCATCCTGCGTGTAACCTCCAGGATTACAGGTACCTCCAGGATATACAACATTCTTCCAACTGCTGCTCTCGCCGCTTCCTGAAAGCCACACTCAGTGCCATGCGTCGCCACATGAAGACACTCGACATCTCTCTCCAGCACCGCTGTCTTACTCTCTCTCAAAGCTGTCCATGTCCCCAGTTTCATTTCATCCTTTGCATCATTCGACGCCTTAACAAGAATCTTTTCCTGTTTTTTACAGATGTTAAGGAACTTAAGCTTCAACAACTCTTCAATACCACAGCCCATCCTAGGCCCTCCACCAGTCCCAATCCCTCGTACCCCGTTTCTCCCAGTATCAACACTACTGCCCATCCCATGCCCTCTACTAGTCCCAATCCCTCGTATCCCATTTCTCCCAGTATCAACACCACTGCCCATCCCAGGCCCTCCACCAGTCCCAGTACCTCGTACCCCATTTCTGCCAGCCCCAGCCCTTGCCACATGTTCACCATACCCTCCGACCTTCCCCTCTCTGAGGCTGAGCGTGCTGTTCTCAGCAAAGGACTCAGCTTTGTACCCTTATGTCCCCACCTCAATAAATTCCAGGCTCGACATGATGTTGAACTCTTCTTTCGCCGCCTTCGTCTCCGTGCCCACTTATTTGGGTAAGAATCCTCCCCCCCATTCCACTGATCCTTTCATGTGCCTCCAACATTCTGCCTCCAAGTGGACACTCCGTCGGACAATTACCTGCCCTTGATCTTTCCATTGAGAACTGTCGACGGGACATTGGCTGTCTTATTTTTCTGCCCCCCTCACCCATTCCAACCTCTCTCCTTCCGAACTTTCTGCTCTTCACTCCGTCAGGTCTAACCCCGACTTTGTCATCAAACCTGCCGACAAAGGGGGTGCTATTGTTGTATTGCGCACTGACCTCTACCTCGCAGAGGCTGAGCGCCAACTCTCAGATACTTTTTCTTACCTCCCCCTGGACCATGACCAGACCACTGAACATCAAGCCATTATCTCCAAAACCGTTAGCGACCTCATTTCCTCGGGATGCCTTCCCCCTACGGCTTCCACCCTTGTAGTCTCCCAACCCTAGACAACCCGCTTTTACCGACTTCCCAGAATCCACAAAAGGACTGTCCCAGCAGGCCCATTGTGTCAGCCTGCTCTTGCCCCACCAAACTTATTTCCTCTTATCTTTACTCCATCCTCATCCCTCTGGTCCATTCCCTCCCCACCTACATCCGGGATTCCTCTGATGCACCGCGTCATATTGACAGCTTCCAGTTCGCGGGCCCTAACCGCATTCTATTCACCATGGATGTGCAACCCCTCTACACCTCCATCCCACATCAGAATGGCCTGAGAGATCTTCGCTTCTTTCTCAAAAAGAGGCCCGGACAATTCCCATCCACCACCACTCTCCTCCGCCTGGCTGAACTTGTTCTATCTCTCAACAACTTCTCCTTTAACTCATCCCACTTTCTCCAAATCAAAGGTGTAGCAATGGGTACCCACATGGGTCTGAACTACGCTTGCCTTTTTATGGGGTATGTGGAGCATTCCTTGTTCCAGGCCTATCCGGGCCCCCTCCCACAACTCGGATACATTGATGACGAATTTGGTGCCGCATCATGCTCTCGCTCAGATCTGGAAAGATTCATCAACTTCGCTTCCAGTTTCCACCCCTCCATCACTTTCACCTGGTCCATCTCAGACACTTCCCATCCTTTCCTTGATCTTTCTGTCTCCATTTCCAGCAATACTAATATCCACTACAAGCCCACTGACTCCCACAGCTATCTGGACTACAGCTCCTTGCACCCTTCACCCCTTTCTCTCAACTCCTTCGCCTCCGTCGCATTTGTTCCGATGATGCCACTTTCCAAAATGGTGCTTCGAAAATGTGTTCCTTCTTCCTCAACCGTGATTTCCCACCTACAGTTGTGGACAAGGCCTTCAACAGTGTGCGGTCCATCTCCTGCGCCACTACCCTCGCCCCCTCCACTCCCTCCCAGAACAAGGATAGAGCCCCCCTTGTTCTCACATTTCAACCCACCAGCCTCCGTATGCAAAGCATAATCCTCCGTCATTTTTGCCAACTCCAGCGTGATGCCACCACCAAATACATCTTCCCTTCACTCCCTCTGTCAGCATTCCGCAGAGACCGTTCCCACCGAGACAATCTAGTCCACTCCTCCACCATACTTAGTACCTCTCCCATTACCAATGGTACCTTCCCATGCAATCGCAGAAGGTGTAACACCAGCCCCTTTACCTCTTTCATGCTTAACATCCCAGGCCCAAAACACTCATTCCAGGTTAAGCAGCGTTTCACTTGAATCTCTTCCAATTTGGTCTACTGCATTCTCTGCTCCCAATGGGGTCTCCTCTATATTGGAGAGACCAAACGTAGACTGGGTGATCGCTTTGCTGAGCATCTTCGGTCTGTGCACATTACATAGAATTACATAGAACATACAGTGCAAAAGGAGGCCATTCAGCCCATCAAGTCTGCACCGACCCACTTAAGCCCTCACTTCCACCTTATCCCCGTAACCCAGTCACTAAAGGCAATTTATCATGGACAATCCACCTAACCTGCACGTCTTTGGACTGTGGGAGCAAACCGGAGCACCCGGAGAAAACCCACGCAGACACGGGGAAGAACGTACAGACTCCGCACAGACAGCGACCCAGCGGGGAATCGAACCTGGGACCCTGGCGCTGTGAAGCCACAGTGCTATCCACTTGTGCTACTGTGCTGCATTCAGGACCCTGACCTTCCTGTTGCTTGCCATTTTAACAAAAGACCCTGCTCACATGCCCACGTGTCTGTTCTTGGCCTGCTGCAATGTTCCAGGGAAGCTCAATGCAAACTGGAGGAACATCTCATCTTCCGGCCTGAACAGCAAATTCAACAACTTCAGATGATCAGCTCTACCCCACCTCGACACATTTGTTTTCATTTCATTTTAACAGTCTTTTACCATTTCTTTCTTAATATATGTTTAATTCCGCCCCCCAATCTTATTCACCGTTCCCCTCTTTGCTTCCCCCTTCTCCTCCCCCCACATCTACAGTTCCTCCTCTAATGTTAGTTTCCCTGTTGTTTGACCTTTCACATCTTTTGTCCTCTCTGGGGACTGCCATCAGCACTCTTCCCCTTGGTTTCTGTGGCCACTAGCACCTGGTTTTCCTGGGTTTCTGTGGCTATGACTCTCCTTTCATTCTCACTCCACAGTATAAATATTTCCCACTTTGTCTGTTAGCTTTGACAAAGAGTCATCAGACTCGAAACATTAGCCCTGTTCTCTCCCTATAGATGCTGCCAGACCTGCTAAGATTTTCCAGCATTTTCTCTTTCGTGAATAACTTCACACTTCCCTACATTTTAATCTATCTGCTTCGTGTTGTCCACTCTCAACTTGTCTATATCTCTTTTCAGTCTCACCATAACTTAGCTTTCCACCTAGCTTTGTTACATCAACAAACTTAGATGAAGAGCTAAGTCATTAATATAGATTTGGGATTCTGTCCCCACCGGCACCCCTGCCCATGGGTTTCCTGGTGGCATGGGGTGGCTTCAGTGGGAAATCCCATTTGACTATCGGAGGGAAGATTGAATCCTGCTGTCAGTGAATGCACATTGCCAAGAAACACACAGCTGGGGGATTAGAGAATCTAGCCCTATAAATACCTGAGGCCCAGGACTGACCCTTGTGGTACTCTACTATTCACCACCACCTTGAAAATATTGCATTTATGCCCACTCTCTTCTGCCTGTCTGTTGACCAATCCTCTATCCATGCCAATATATTACTCCCAACACCACGAGTTCTTCCTTACCTATTAACCTTTTGTGTGGCACCTTATCAATTGCCTTTTGAAAATCCAGTTCTTTTATATCTACTGGTTCCCCTTTATCTACTTGTTACATCTTCAAAAAATTCCAATAAAGTTGTCAAATGGGGTTTCCCCAAGTAAAACGTGTTACAATCACACTATGCTTTTCTAAGGGCATTGTTAACACTTCCTTAATAGATTCCAGCATTTTTCCAACATCTGACGTTCGACTAACTGGCTTATAGTTTCCGGTGTTCTCTTCCCCAACTTCCACTCTGATAGGACTGTTCTCAAATCCAAGAAATTATGGAAATTCTCAGCCAGCGCATCCACGTATCTCTGCAGCTATCTTCTTCTGAACTCTCGGGTGTAAGCCAACTGGTCCAAGGGATTTGTTAGATTTTAGTCCTATAAGTTTCTCCAATACCTATTTCACAATATTAATTTCCCTAATTTCCTTACACTCTTAACCCCAAAGTTTACCGTCTATTTCTGGAATTAAATTTGTGTTTTCTACTTTGAAGACACATGCAAAATATTTGTTTAATGTCTCTGCCATTTCCTCAACGCTCGTGATAATTTCTCCTGTCTCTGGTTCAAACAAATTAATATTTACATTAGCTGTTCTCTTCCTTTTTATGTACTTCTAAAAGCTTTCACTATCTGTTTTTATGTCACTGGTTAGTTTACTTTTTAAAATCTTTTCTTTACCTTCTTTTAAATCAACATTTTGGTTGCCCTTTGATGATTCTAAAACACTCCTAATACTCAAACTCGTTACTGATTTTTGCAATATTGTAAGCCTCTTTTTAATCTAATACCTAACTTCCTGGGTGAGCCAGAGATGGGTCTTTCTTGTTGAGTTTGTTTTTGAATGGAATGTGTTGTTGCTGAAGATTTTGAATAGTTTCTTCAAATCTTTCCAACTGCTCATTTACCGCCACACCTTGTAGTCAATTACCCAGTTTATCTCAGCCAGTTCTCTCCTCATATCTTGTAATCTTTTTTAAAATATAGAGTACCCAATTATTATTTTTTTCAATTAAGGGACAATTTAGCGTGGCCAATCCACCTCCCCTGCACATCCTTTGGGTTATGGGGTGAGACCCACGGAGACACGGGGAGAATGTGCAAACTCCACACGGACGGTGACTCTTGGCTGGATCGAACACGGGTCCTTGGCGCTGTGAGGCAGCAGTGCTAACCACTGTGCCACCATGTCGTCCTTCATATCTTGTAATTGGCTTTAAATTTAAAATTGGAGTATGTAACTTCCAAATTTAACATGGAATCCAATGGTGTTATGATCGCTATTTCCAAATGGTTCTTTACCACACCATTGGTAATTAACCCTGCTTCAATAGACTATACTAGATCTCAGATAGCTTCATTTCTAATTGGTTCCAAAACATATTGCTCCAAGAAACTGAAAACATTCCACAAACTCATCTTCTAGATTACTCTTGTCAATTTGATTGTCACAGTTTATATGGAGATTAAAGTTCCCCAGAGATTAAATTGCCTTTGTTACAAGCTCCAAAATGGCTTGTTTAATGCTCTGGCTACCGGTTTAACTATTGGTAGGGGGCCTATAAACTACCAGTCTTTTCTGATTCTTGCTACTTTAAATTTTTTACCCATAGTGATTCTATTTCAATCTGTCTTGAAGCTAGGTGCCTTCTTTTAAAAGTCTTTGTGATCCATTACTATCAGGGCTGCCCCTCCTCCTTTGCCATTTTGTCTGCCTTTCCAAAGTATTATGTACCCTGGAGTATTTATTTTCCAACCTCGATCATCTTTTAACCATGGCTCTGAAAGGTGATTAGATCTATATAAATTATCTCTATTTGTGCCGCCAATTCATCTATCTTATTGCAGATGCTTTGTACATTCAGATAGGAACTTCTGATTTCATTTTTTAAAACTTCTATTTCCTGCAATGATCTTATTTGTTGTACAATTTTTGTTAAATTCTCTATCCTTTCTTGTCCCACCCTGTTTTTTGGTATCTACGTTGCTAGACGCCTCTGATGCCTTGCCCTATCTCTTTGGATTTCAAATGTATATTTTGCAAAAATATAAAATATCTGAAAGAACATGACAAACATTTCAAAATGACCAGCACACAAAGTGCAATAGTATTCAAGTTATCTATGTACAGCATGTTGCACTCCGAGGTGCTTCAGTGCAATCCGAGAAACATTACAGATATTTCAAAATGGTTATTACAAAGGATACAATTGGTATTTAAATTGTCTGTGTAGATCAAGTTGCACTATGAAGTGCTTCAATACACTCGTGATAAATGCAATATTCACCGACTACATTCAATGCGAATCATACTACCTGAGGGGGGTCTATACAATTCGCCTCCCCTTGGTGCACCATGGCTGAAAGGTTTTAGAAAGTTACCTTTCCTTGCTGCTACCCCAAGCTTTAGTGCATGCTGCAGCACATAGTCCTGGGCTTTGGAATGTGACAGTCTGCAACACTTGGTTGGGGACAACGCTTTGCACTGGAAGACCAACAAGTTTCGGGCACCAAAGAGTGTCTTTCACGAGTTGGTGATCCTTCAGCAACAGCTGATATTTTGTCTCTGTCCCCCGCCCCGGCCCGCCCCGGGAACAGCCCTTAGAACAGAGTCCTATGCCACGGAGTTGCTCAGGATAAATGTCAAAAAAAACCTCATTGCTCCCCAAATTGACTTTGCAAGGATACATTCCAAAAAGAGGTGAACAACGGTCATCATAGTCACCTCGAGGGCAACATGTGGTTGGGATGGGATTCCGGCAGTGTAGGAAGGATGTGATGTGGAGGGCTTTTCTCACTAACAGTCAAGCGAGGTCTTGGTACTTATTTTAAAGTTCTGGTGACAGAATGCCTTTGACAGTCTGCTCAGGGAACCATCTGACAGGATCCACCATCTCTTTTTCCCACAGGGTAGGACTTTCGTGCAACCACTGTCTGACGGACTTGTAGTCAAAGGTGCTTTTCTGCATAAATGTTTCCATGAGGTACAGGTGGTATGGCACAGCCTAACTACTTGGAATGTTCCGCAGCAGCATGGCCAAGCCCATCCCTTGCAGCATTGTGGACAGGTAGAACCTCAGCATGTCATGACATTTGATGTTTGTGTACCAAGGTTCAGCCATACACAAAGGTGGCCATCATGATTTGGTGAGCACACCCCCCCCCCCCCCCTGGAGGTTTGTACATCGCATCCCAGCAAACGCAGTCCATTTTTGACCTCCAGATGAAGTGGAAAATAGCTCAAGTGATCGCCAGTGCAGGAGTGAGGAATGGACTAGTCCTGCACCATGTCCAGTTACACCGAGAGTGCCTAACACCTGCTGAACAAGTTTTTTCCTGCAATGGAGAAGGAGCATCGCTCCCACATGCCAGTTTTGGATTGCCAAATCTACCTTCGCCCGAACCATCGCAGATCTTAATCAATGAAGATTGGGTCACATAAAACTGCCATCGCATTAACTCTCTTTTCCATCTTCCTCGCAGCAAAACTGCACCCTCTGCAAATTATTCACAGGCACAAAGATAATTTACAGAAGAGACAAACTGTTTAACCAATCCAAAACCAAGATCACTCCAGGTTCATTCATAATAATAATTGTTTATTGTCACAAGTAGGCTTCAATGAAGTTCCTGTGAAAAGCCCCTAGTCGCCACATTCAGGCACCTGTTTGGGGAGGCGGGTACGGGAATTGAGCCCGCGCTGCTGGCCTTTTCTACATTACAAGCCAGCTGTTTAGCCCACTGTGCTAAGCCAGCCCCTATGTCTGTTGAGATCATTGAGATAAAAGTAAAATACTGCATGTCCTGGAAATCTGAAACAAAAATAGAAAATGTTGGAAAAACTCAGCAAGTCTGCCAGCATCTGTGGAGAGCTCTTAAGAAGTCATATGGACTAGAAACGTCAACTTTATCTCTTTCCATAGATGCAACCAGACCTGCTGAGATTTTCCTGCATTTTCTGTTTTTGTTTCATTTATTGAGTCCCAGTATGCAGATGAGAATTGTATGCATGCTCACTGAGGTCCTGAACTCCAGTTTTGTTCACTCCTTCTCCGAAGCATATGAAAAAATGGGCCTTTCACTAAACACCTGGAAAACTAAAGTCCTCTTCCAAGTAGATCCGACAGCACAGCAATCCCCCGCCCCTCCAAATGAATGGTGAGATCCTGGAAAGTATGGACCATTTACCATATCCTGGGAGCCTCCTCTTGACAAAGGTAGACATGGATGACAAAATTCATCATTTGTGTCCAATGTGGCATCTTAGCCGTAGGCCGACAAAGCAACAGTACTCAAGACCAACTTGAGACTAAGGTCATGATTTATAGGTCAGCAGCGATCCCTTATTTTCTATAAGCTCCGGAAACTTGGGACAACTACAGCAGGCACCTCAAGGACTGGAGAAATATCAGCAGCAATGCCTTCACAAGATCCTCTAATCCCTGTGGCAAGAAGGGCAATCCAACTGCAGTGTCCTCCCCCAAGCTACATGTTCAGCATCACTCAAAACCAATTCTAGTCAGGATATTGGCATACTTGACACCAGGATATTGGCATACTTGACACCAGGCTACTACTCTGTCATCACAGGAGACATACAGGAGAGCAACAGAAATGCTTCAGAGGTGTCAAACATCCGTGCTTAATCACGGGAGCTAACTTATAATCAACCAAAATTGTGAATGTTCATTCAGGAAGGCAGTGAACACATCAAAAGACTTTGGGAACACTTGGAGGCAATGTTGAGACATTCAAAGAGCACACAAACCTCCCAACAACTCATCTTGCCGGCCCTTCAAATACCACCTGCTCTGCATCGTCTGTAGATGGCACATTGGCTTTTTCAGCCATCTAAGAAACCATCAAGCCCGTGTGGAAACAAGTGAAGAAAAATAAAGAAATATAAACACACAATCTAGGCTATAACTCAGTTCTGTGCGAGTGCTGCACTGGAGGTCTTGCAGATGCAATGTTAAATTAGGGCCCACATGTTTTCCTCTCTCCCCCCCAGCCCCCCTTCAGGTGGACATATAAAGATCTGAAAGATCCCCTTGAAAGAGACCTGGTCATGTATCTCGTTGCTGTTTCTGCAATCTTGACGTGCACCTCCTAAATCACAGAAGTGAAGTGCACTGCAAAAAAAGTAATAATTGACTGCAAAAACTCTTTGGGACCTGTTGAAGTTGGGTAAGGCAACTTCTTCCTGGTTGCCTCCCCCGTTACCTCTGGCTGTCCTCGATGGGCGAGTCCATTACGTGACCCCGGGGGGGGGGGGGGGGGAGGTTGGAGTGAACCAAACGGCGGTGGCTGTGCTTCGTGCCCGGCTCGAATAGAGGATGCGGGAGCTCAAGATGAGGGGAGCGGTCTCAACGCGATTAACTTGTATACAATAGGTAGGGAAACCCCGGCAGAATGAAAATGGAACCCACTTGGCGCACTCCGCCCCGTCTCTTTCCCTCCCTCATTTCTTTGGGTCACCGCTGCCGAACCCGGGATGTCTGTTCCCAACAAACCGCTTCTTAATTAAAGAGTAAAACAAATGGAGTCTCCCCTCCCCGAGCCCTCTGTCCCTATATATAAAAATATACATTAACTCTTCTCACACAAGCAGCACACGGGAGGCGCTGCGTCCATCTCTTATTGTTTAGGAATTGGAAGCCGCTCCGGGGTGATTATTGTTTGTGTTGGCGATTTATTTAGGGGGGGGTGGGGGGGAGTTGTTAACGGCTCCGAGCAGAACGTTCCAGGCGGGGGTTCTCGCGCGTCCTGTCGCGCGCCCGCCCCGAGAGACAGGGGGACACGCCCCCTTCCCTCTGTTGTGTGTCATGTCCCGGATGAGCCTCACGTGTGCTCCACGGGGCGTGGCAGCCGCTTCCTGTCCAGTCCACTCTCTCCCCATCTGTAATATTTAAACGGAGGCTGTGAAGTTGGGAAGAGAGTGGATGTCGTTGCGAGTTTCCCGTTTGCTCAACTTGCTGGCGCATTAAATCTCCGTTGACATGCCACAATTTACCGTGGCTACATAATTCTGCACAACGTGCCTCCTTTTAGTATTTTGTGGCCATTATGATGTTGTGGCTAAACACATTGATGGGGTGGGAGAAATAATTCTTGTTTCTGTACTTAGTATTTCACTCACGAATAACGTAGCAAAATCTGCAACTCAGCATTAATTACAAATACTCCATGGTACTTTCATTTGACCAGGAGTAAGGGGTAGGGGTGGGGAATAATTCTTGTTTCTGCACTTAGTATTTCATTTACGAATAACGTTGCAAAACCTGCAACTCAGCATTAATTACAAATATTCGATGGTACTTTCATTTGACCAGGAATAGTATGTAATGAAATATTGTACGTCTTTATTCTGACCCAGCCCTTTTAAAGAGGCAATGAAACTGAAGAAATTCCCCTCCGATTCTAAATGTGTAGATTTAGGTCACAGAGTAGGCCAGGTTCATTGACTCCTGCTGGTTCCCAGATGATATTGGTGAAACTTTACTAGATATTTAAATAATGATTACGATTCTTCCTTTGAAGATAAAGTTAGTGTTTGGACCATAGATGAAGACACAGGCCAGGAATTTCAGGAGTGAGTGAACAAATGGCACATATCTTTTGTTATGCTTATAGCTGTCCACAGACCTTTCGTGGACTTATTATGCAACCACTCAAAACTCATTGGCAATCTGAAATAATGTGTAATTCTGAGAAAAAATTCTGAGAAAAAATGTTGATCTCTTGGGAAGTGAGCAGTATGGACAGGGGATTTGTAAGTGGAGGTAGAAAATTAGCCATTATCATATTAAATTATGGAGCATGCTCGAGGGATCATATGCAAGATGTGCAGGTCAGGTAGATTGGCTACACTAAAATTGCCTCTCAGTGTCGAAAAGGTTAAGTAGGGTTACTGGGTTAGGGTGGAGGCATGGGTTTAAGTAGGGTGCTGTTTCCAACAACCAACACAGACTCAATGGCCAAATAGCCTCCTTCTGCCCTGCAGAGATTCTATTCTATTTTAAAAATAGGAGCACAAGATGGCCTCTTTAGCCTGCTCCACTATTTAAAAACATTGTGGCTGACCCTTGACCTCAATTCCACTTTCCTGCACAATCCCCATATTGTTTAAGTTCAGGCTGTTCTTTGATGTACCTTTTGGGATCCTCTGGTTTTGCCAGTTCGAGCTTCATTTAAAATATAAAGATTTGTGTGTCCGTTAGGAGAGAATGCACACTGTATATTGGAAACGGAGACTCCATGTGGATTTATCAGTAGCCTGATTTGGAGATTTCTGGGCAGTGAGTGTTTTCTGCATGTGTTAGAAATCTGCTGATCAAGAAAATTAATTTTGTGAATTACGTTTGAATTGTAATGGAAAAGTATTGCGATCCCAGACCAGACCTCGAAGGTGGCTAGAATACTGGACCAAAATCCCAGTATTTCATTTGATTTTGTAAGACTGGAAAGCTCCAGGAGTGATTGCCTGAAGAAATAAGGATTTGACATTAAAAAAACCCCAACTTTATTATTAACATAATATTAAACTCTTTAACATCACACAAAAAGATATCTTACAGTTACCCCTTAAACAATACTACTCAATGCAGTAAATACAATTACTATTTCTATTCTCAACAAAAAAACATGTAACTCTCATGTCCATTCTAAATCCCAATGGCATTGAGTAAAACTTGCTTTCCAGAACAGATGTGGCTCCTGTTCGAAACCCTGCAGACTCTGGCTGGATGTCTTCAAAAAGCCGTTTCAACTGGTTTGTTTCAGCTCACTGCTTGTTGTCAGACAAGTGTGCACTGCTTTAAATACCATAATTTAAAAAAATTATTCTACTGCAAGAGAAAAATACTTTACTTGTGGTCTAAAGGGTTAGCCAGATCAGAACTCAACTCCAAAGCTTTATCACAATGTCTGAATACCGTAGCTCCACATAATCTCCCCAAGCTGAAAACACATTAACTCGCCAGGTACCCCCCCCCCCCCCCCCCCCCCCCCCCAGTCAAGCAACATTGTATTAGCCCAGACTGAAAACACATTATTCTGATCAATTTCACCGTTGGCTCCTAAAAGCTTTCTGGTCTTGCAAAAACAAGATTCTTTTAAAAGCATGTCTGCTGCAGTCAAACACACTCTAACCCAGGCTTTTAACACTTAAGTTGCCAAATGTTTATAAGCTAATATATCGTAAGTTTCTGCAGTTGTCGTAGAAGGAACTGCTCAAGAGCATTTTCCATAAAAATTATGCATAGTACATAATGCCATACCTTGCAGAATAAATTATCTTAACACTTCTGTGGTCAGATAAAGCCCTGTTTTTGTGAAATATTTCTGACCCATGGAAACCTGAAATTGTTTTAAAAGTGCATTTACAGGATGTGGGTGTTGTTGGTTAGGCCAGCATTTATTGCCTTTCCCTAGTTTCCCTTCAGAAGGTGGTGACCTACATTTTTGAACCACTGCAGTCCTTGAGGTGTAGGTACACCCATTGTGCTCTTAAGGAGGGAGTTCCAGGATTTTGCCACAGTGACAATGAAGGAATGGCGATGAATTTCCAAGGCAGGCTGGTGAGTGACCTGGAGGGGAACCTGCAGGTGTTGGGGTTCCCATATATCTGCTGCTCTTGTTCTTCTAGATTGTAGTGGCCATGGAATTTAGGATATTTTCTCTGCGCTGAGCAGTCCAGTGATGCAGGTTAAGGTGTGCTCCAAAATGCAAATCCAATAGCAGAGTAAAGCTCCAACATCAGTCGGAGAGCAATGACAGGATCATCATAATGTTGAAAATAGGTATAGACTCAAATTGCTATGATTGATGCTAATGGGCGGATGTTTTAACAAGATCAGGACATTCATTTATTGCAATGGAGGCATTTACCCATTTTATATCTCTTCAGATTGGGCAAACAAATGCCCTACAAGCTAATTTGTTGAGCAGTAATCTTTAATGTTGCCTACCTTCATATCGCTTGATAAACTACCACAGTTTTTGTTGTTTATTAAAGAACAACAGTGGTGAGGCTACTTTGTTCAGATAGCACCCCCCACTCATTATTTCAATGTCCTTTTTGTGGAATCAAGAATTTAATCTATGTGGAATTATGGTATTCTGTAGGCTGTACAACCTATTCATTTAGCTAACTATCTGTTGATATTTTAAATTTGGTTTAATATATCCAGTGTGCCTTAACTATTTTTCAGTGCTATATTCATAAGGTTTCACATGAAGTAAAAAGGTTGGTCATCTTGGTGCTAAGCATATTTCGCTTCCAGATTAAGAACACAACAGCAACACATTTTCATAGCTGTTTTGTTGCTTAGGTTGAGACCAGCAAAAGGTGCCTGTGACATATTTGAGGATTTGTGAATGGTTAGGCTTGCGAGTGTTAGATCTTTAAATTCAGTCCTTTTTTTCAACTTGTGCAATCAATATTGTCTGTGTGAGATTGACTGATTTATTTGCAGCTTGTGCTCTTGGGCATGTGGGATAAAAATGCAAATGATACATTGCAGCCTTCTGCATTTATTTATTTGCTGATATCTGTGATCTATCCTACAATACTAACATAAATTTATTTCCCAGCTATTTGGCAAAAATGGTAATCAAATAATTTTAAGGCGTTAACATTACTGCAAGATTTCCAACTCACTCCTTTCAGATCAACCTAACACTTCCTCATCAGTTTACAGGTATTTTGTGTAGAATACAATAATTGGTTCTGTGCCGACCATAACTTCTGTGGCCCAAAGCAACAATAGAATGCCCACACTTCATGCCTTCAGCTCTTGCCTAAGTCTTCACCCTCAAAAATGTCTTGAGGTTCAAAGGTTTGTTGCTTCAACAAATATTTAACTTGGCTGTTTGAGTATATTACCCTCACCTGGCAACAAAGTTATTGAAGAGGTCAGTGGCTGGAAATAGAAGTATGTATTTTTGAGCATTATTAATGTTGTTAAAGGACCAACATTTTTGAAGCTCTGAATGTAACAGGATCCTTAAATTAATAGTAACTTGAGAGGAGAGTCTTTGAGAAAAAAATGAAGCACAGTGCTTCTAAACAAAAATGAAAAGAGCAATAGTCATTTGAATTTAATCAACACGTCTTTATTTGCTATTGTCAAATGTCACACACAATCTATCCTTTCCTAAAATACAACATTGCAAAAAATGTAATTGCTTCGCTTGCAGGTGACACGTTTATGTGTACCATATCCTAAGAAGGCATTGTTAATCATTGCCTTCTAGTGTTGGTCCATGGCTGTACATGCAAGTTACTGCAGTGGTTTGCCATTGCCTGCTGCAGGTTTGGGCTGACATAAAGACACTCCCAGACTTACTGCCAGCCGTAGGCATGTGAGAATGATTTTCAGGTTGCAGGCCAACCTGTTTAACCACATTATAAATGAACCTTGTTTGAAGAGTGTAAAAATTGGTATATATTTGGTATATATATTTTATTCTGATGCAATAATGTTAGTAAACACCCTGGTTCAAAATGCACACAGGCAGTGTGTCTATTCAAGCTATAATTAGAGAGTCATAAAAGGTGATTCCAAGCACCTGGTTACAGAAAAAGTGCTAATGGACTAGTGTTTTGATTGCTGGAGATTCCTGGAGTGTAGAAAATTTATGAGGGATTGTATTTGGTCTTAACTAAGCAGGTCCTGGAACGTAGCGGTTTACAGATGATGTAATTAATGGGAGGAGTCAGATCTGTCTAGTTTTGCAGTCTGTTACAGGATTTTAAGTTGAATAGCCGTTTTTGCCAAATGCTGTTAGGTTGAGCAGGTGTACAGAATGTGCTTTTGAAAGGACCACTGGGTCTGCACAGCTAAGCAAGTAATCTGTTTTGTTAACTTTATTGATAAGTGGCATTTGATCTGTATTGAGTTGCTTTTCCTTTTATTTAAGAACTGTTTAACTGATAACTGTAAAGCTATATCTTGGATAATGTGGTTAATTCTGTGTTTAAATGAAAGTCTGTTTTAACACAAAAAACACCTATTGATCAGAGATGTCGCTCCTGGGGCGAAGTATCCTTTCCTCACAGTTTTACAATAGAAATATTGTTTGGGGTTCTTGTCCGGTATTCCAACAATTGTTAGGGTCTGGTTCGGCATTGTAACACTTCCATGACCATCAAGTTCCAGAGTGATAGCTTCTGGCTCAAAGATAGGAATGCTACCCACTGTTCCACAAGACTTCCACAGGTGTCACCACTGCAGCAACATTGCTGTGTGCATAAAAGTATTTTAATAAGCATACAAACCTATTAAGATTATTATTACCAGAAAAATTAAAATTGATACTGCTTTCTGCTATGTAGTGAGGATTTATGCCAGTTATTTCTGAGCTTGTATTAATAGAGTTTGTTATTCTGAATATCTGGTAAGACATGTTTCATCATTTCTATGAGTGCTGCTTTTGAATTGGCTGTTGTTAGCTTGCTTTTTGTCATCACATAGATGTGATATTGGTCAATTGTTTTATTTCAATCTTCATACTCTGCAGAGAAAAAATATTCTAGCATTTTTATATTTTGTTTGTGGAGGCTACTCTGTGTTCTCATGTTGCATTCAGAATTTCTGTATTTATCATCTATCTTATAACTTGCTATTTTGTGAAATGAGATGGGTTAATGTTGGAGAAATTTTCTTTTGTGCATGTTACTGCTATTTACTATTTGATATCAGCTAAAACCAGTATTTAGGACACCATGGAAATTGGTAGGAATATCAGTATTCTCATAACACAATGTTATTGCAACGGAATTAAGTAGAATTTAATTATTTTAAAGGTTTTCACATTTCAAGGCATATATTGTATATTTTACTAACATTAATCACTTTAATTGTTGTACATAAAGAATGATTGTGATTTTAAAAAACGTATCTGCTTGGCAGTGAAAATACATACTATAAATGTGTTAAATATCCCATTACCTGTTTATCTGTACTTCTTTGCTCTGACATCAGTAACAGGGATAACGGAATAAATTTATTAGATTTTGTATATTATTCCCATGTATAAAATGTGATCGTACTTGCATGAGTTGAACAATAGTTGCACAGGGAAGAAGTGCATTTTTAGTTCGCAAAATGGTTTATAAATAAAATATAAATAATTTTTGAAGGCATTTTACTGGCTAGACTTTATTTATCAAATTACTTTCAGTGGAGTTATGCATTGCAGACTATTGGTGAAGATTGACGGAAAGATGGTTATCCCTGCCACTGATGTCAGAGCAATGCACAGATGAACTGGTTATGGGACATTTCATAAATTTATAGTATTTATTTTCAATCTCAACCATATTTAAAAAAAAAGTCAATCATTTTTATCACAAATATGTATGAAAATTAAATTGATTGAGGTTAGTAAAATATACATTATGTGCTTTTTATTATGTGAAAATATTTAAATTTAATTGCTATTTAATCCTGTTACAGTATTATTGAGTGATTGGAATTGATGTTCCTACCAATTTACATTGTGTTCTAGATACTGGTTTTGGCTGCTACCGCAAGTAAACAGCAGTCACATGCAAAAAAGAAAATTAGTCCAGCATAGTGGTTAGCACAGTTGCTTCACAACTCCAGGATCCCAGGTTCGATTCCCGACTTGGGTCACCATCTGCGCGTTCTCCCCATGTGTGCGTGGGTTTCCTCCGGGTGCTCTGGTTTCCTCCCACCGTCCAAAGATGTGCAGGTTAGGTGGATTAGCCATGTTAAATTGCCCTTAGTGTCCAAAAAGGTTAAGCGGGGTTACTGGGTTATGGGGATAGGGTGGAGGTGTGAGCTTGGGTAGCGTGCTCTTTCCAAGAGCCAATGCAGACTCGATGGGCCGAATGGCCTCCTTCAGCACTGTAAATTTATGATTCTATGATTACCCCATCTCATTTCACAAGCAGCAAGTTATAGTTTAGATCATGAACACAGAAGTTACCGAATGTATCAAGAGCAATTTCACATCTGTGTGATGGCAAAAAGCAAGCAAGAAACAGCTAATTCAAAAGCAGCACTCATTGAAACGATGAAACAAACATTTATGTCTGACCAGATATTGAAATCAGACCATTTCCAAAACTCTGTAAATACAAGGTAGAAATATCTTACTGGTATAAATTGAGAATGTGCAGTGCAGATCCATTAGGAGGATGCTTTCAGGCATTAGAAAATGTGAGTGTTTTCATTGGAACAGAGGAGAGAACAAGGGGTTATTTGATGGAGGTAATTAAAATGATAAAGTGATGGTTAATTTAGGGGTTCAGAGTGAGGGGGCACAGCCAATAGTCTAAATTTAAGAGAATTAGAGCAGATATGTCTCACATAGGATTATAGAACTGTAGAATACATTAGTGATTGTTGCAAAGACCATGTCACCAATTAATTAAATAATTAAAATAGGTTAGAAAGGAAGTTGAAGTTAAAGAGGAATAATGATATAAGGGGACAGGGTGGGCATGTGGAATTAGAACTCCTGCTGCTTTAGAGTGGTTGGGTTAAGCAACCTGTTTGTGTTTTTAATTTCTCTAGAAATAATCCCTATGTTTCAATGAGCCCCTTAAACATACATGTGAAGGCCAGGTATTTTGCTACTCTCATAATTTAGGCTCCGAACTGTATTGTATGGCATTATTTGCTCTTCAAAGTATTTTTGTTTTTGGAAGTTGTGGACTATTTTAAAGTGAAGCGTTTAATTACCTTAGAAACTCATGAGAATTTTACCAGAATTTCTTTTAAAGCAATTTGCATTTAGCTTGCCTTTGTGCTTCTCAGGAGAATTAGTGATAGGCAATAAATGCTGGCCTGACCAATGATGCCCACATCCTCTGAACAAATAAAATAACTAGATGCAATTGTTGTGCCTTTTGTGAATCTGACGAAAGCGTACTTATAATGTGACGGTAAGCTTCACTTGTACTGATAAATCCTATATGGCTAACTAAAACTCATTCTCTCTTCATGTCACAAAGTGTTATCAACTCTGCTGTAAGTACAGGCAGAATTCTCTAACTTTTCTAGTCCTGATGAATGGTCATCGAACTGAACCTTTAGCTCTATTCCTCTCCCCACAAATACTGTCAGATCTGCTGAGTATTTTCTTTCTTTTCCCTTTTTTTCTTTTTTCAAATAAATTTAGAGTATCCAATTATTTTTCTTTCCAATTAAGGGGTAATTTAGCATGGTCAATTCACCCCCTGCACATCTTCAGATTGTGGGGGTGAGACCCATGCAGACCTGAGTATTTTCAACATTTTCTGTTTTAATTTGATTTCCAGCACCCTCTTTTAAAACCTCTAAAATTAGTTGGCTCTGATTTTCAAGTTGCAAGACACTGTAGGCCATTGAATTGTTGGAGTGATCTGGCATTTTTACTCTATAATTATATGAATCTGAAGACATATTTCCAAAAAATCCTAGTTTGACGCATTCCTAGATCACATACTTTACACTTTGTACATCTCTGGGAATTGCTCCATTGCCAGACATCCTCATAGAATACCTTTACTGTGTTGTAATGCAGTCCAAAATGTTTATCTAGGTGAGCTATTGGCATCATCGCAGGTTGATGACCCTACTAATAATTATCTTCTGGATTGAATTTTTAATACAACAACTCTGAGGTAATTGAGGACAAATACAATCCTCTGAAGTCCTCTGAGGATTTTCCTACAGGCTATTTTCAGAGAAACAATGAAAAGTCTTGCCAGGCCCTGTTGCAGGAAGATTTTAAGCTGTATCTTGTGTTATTCTTGAATCTCCACTTTTTCTTTGTCATTTAATTATATAGTATGAAACCATATTTCTGATTCTGTTGATGCTTGCTCACTTTCACCTAACTCAATCGATCAGATTGAGGCTGATGCATGAATGTTTACTTCTAGAGGATATCTTGCTGCTTTTGATTGAGTATTTTGCAGGGAACTCTACTGGTGTTGTTTAGAGATATAACCAATCCTAGTTAAGTAACAAATTTCTCTCCACGATGGCATGCAGGTATATTCAGACTGCAGTGTCATCTTCCTCTAATGTAGGTTAGGTTGATTTCTGGGACTTGCGTTACAATGTTTGTAATCATAATAACCAAATATTTAAGATAGTGAGATGCTGAGGATCAGTGAATGATGTATGAGTAAACCATTTTTTAGAGTATTAGAATACAAGAGCCATATCTTCAAATTCACAGAGAGAGCCTGTCAGCTCCTTTCAGGCCCATGCTATGTCAGGAAGATCTACACAGATCAGAACTGCAATGCTGTACATTGCAGGCATTAGGCATATTATGCAGGTACTCTATGCACCAGGCTCAACAGAATATCGATGGTCAAAGGCTTCCAATGAATGAAACTTGAGGCTGAAAAGTGGTTAGTAAAATCAAAGCACATGGAATAGGAGGTAAAATACTGGTATAAATTAAGGATTGGTTAACAGGTGATAGAAATCAGATAGTAAGAATAAATGGGTTATTCTCATGTTGGCATGCTGTGACCTGTGGGGTACAGCAAGGATCAGTACCTGGACCCCAACTGTTCACAGTCTACATTAGTGATTTGGATATGGGACCAAGTGTAATATTTACAAGTTCGCAGATAATACCAAGCTACGTGGGACGGTGCATTGTGAGAAAGATACAAAGTGGCTTCCAGGGGATTTGGACAGACTTGGAGAGCGGGCAGGAACATGACAGATGGAATATAATATGGAAGAATGTGAGGTTATCCACTTTGTTAGGAGAAACAGATGTGCAGAATATTTCTTAAATGGTGAGATATTAAAAAGTATGGATGTGCAAAGGGAACTGGGTGTCCTTGTCATTAAGTCACTGAAAGCTAACATGCAGTTGTACCAAGCAAATAGGAAGGCTAATGGTATGGTCAGCCATTATCACAAGAGAATTGAGTACAGGATTTGGGACGTCTGGCCTCAATTGTATAAAACCTTCGTTTGACTGCTCCTGGAGTATTGTGTGCAGTTTTTGTCTCCTTACCAGAGGAAGGATATTATTGCTATAGAGGGAACGTAACAAAGGTTCATCTGACTTGTTCCGGGGATGGCAGCACTATCCAATGAAGAGAGATTGGGGAAACTGGGCCTGTATTCTCTAGAATTTCAAAGGATGAGAGGTGATCTCATTGAAACCTACAAAATATTTAAAAAGAGAAAGACAGGGTAGATTCAGGTAAGAGATTTCCCCTGGTTGGAGAATCTAGAACCAAGGAATGCAATTTCAAAATAAGGGGGAAGCCACTGGAATGAGGTGATGAGAATCTTTTTTACTCAGATGGCCATGAATCTTTGGAATTCTCTACCCCAGAGGGCTGTGGAAACGCAGTCATTAAGTATGTTTAAAACAGAGAATGACAGATTTATAAGTATCAATGACATCACCCCCCCGATATCAAGAAATGGCTGAAGGCACCAGATACTGCAAAGGCTATGTGCCCTGACAATATTTAGACAGTAGTACTGAAGACTTGTCCTCCAGAACTTGCCACCCCTCTAGCCAAGCTGTTCAGCACAACTTCAACTCTGGCATTTACCCGGTAATGTGGAAAATTGTCCAGGTATTTCCCATATACAAAAAGCAGGAGAAATCCTACCCACCCATTTACGTCCTATCACGCAATCATCAGTAAAGTGATGGAAAGGGTCACCAACAGTGCTATCAAGAGGCACTTTCTTAGCAATAACCTGCCCGCTGACGCTCAGTTTGGGTTCCGCCAGGGTCACTCAGCACCCAATCTTATTACAGCCTTGGTTCAAACATGGACAAAAGAGCTGAACTCTATTGAGAGGTGGGGTGAGATTAACTGCCCTTGACATCAAGGCAGCATTTGATCGAGTATGGCATTAGAGTCCTAGCAAAATTGGAGTCAATGGAAATTGGGGGCTGGGGGAGGGAGCGGCAGCAGAGGCTCTCCACTAGCTAGAGTCATAGTTGGCACAAAGGAAGATGGTTGTGGTTGCAGGTGTTCCTCAGGGTAAGGCCAACCATCTTCAGCTGTTTTATCAATGACCGCTACCATCTGGAAGGACAAGGGCAGCAGATACATGGGAACACCATAACTTCTCCAAGTCGCTCATGATCATGACTTGGAAATATATCGCCGTCCCTTCACTGTGACTGGGGCAAAATCCTGGACCTCCCTTCCTAATATCACTGGGTGTACCTATACCATGTGGACTGCAGTGGTTCAAGAAGGCAGCTCACCACCACCTTCTCAAGGGAAATTAGGGATGGGCAACAAATGCAAGCCTAGCCGGCGAAGCCCACGTCCCTTAAAAATAAATTTTAAAAAGGGATATGGAGCTAGTGTGGGATAAGGGCATTGAAGTGGATGATTAATCTTGATCATATTGAATAGCAGAACAGGCTTGATATGCTGAATGACCTACTCCTGTCCTCTGTTCCGATGAGTGTTAGCTGGCATGGTTGTTTTCATGTTATTGTTTCCCTTGTCTCATATGATGTTTATTTTAAAGTGCACACCATGACTTCTACGTATTTTACTTTTATTTATCCATGGCAGTGTTTTCATTTAACTCTTTTTAACTGAGCTTCAGGGACTTCTAAAATAAGGTGAATACAGTTTTATCTTTTCTAAACTTAAATAGATTTTTTTTTTATTGGATTGTAGATGCTGCTCCGCCTAATTTTGGTCAAATTATTTTCACGCGTGTCTCAATGCATGATTCAGAACTTTTTGCCCCAGCTGCAAGCCTCCCTTATGAAATGCACAAATAAGAAAGATTTGTATTTGATGCCCTCATCTGCCTAAAACATCCCAGTACAACAATTACATTGAAACATAGGAGCAGGAGTAGACCATTAGGCTCTTCGAACCTGCTCCACCATTCAGTAAGATTATGGCTGATCTGATTGGAGTCTCATCTCCATTTTCCTGTCTGCGCACCCCATTATACTTGATTCCTTTGCCTAACTAAAAACCTGACTAATTCTGCCGTGAATAAATTCAACGACACAGGCCCCTATTACTTTCTGAGGAGGTGAATTCCACACACCAACCACCCTTTGGGAAAACAAAATCTCCTTATCTTTGTTTGAAAAGTGAGATCTCTTCTAAAATGTCACCTAATTTTGGTCTCCCCACACAAGAGGAAACACCCTCTGGGTATCCACCCCATCAATTCCCCTCAGCATCTTGCATGTCTCAATGGGTAAAGACCTATCCTTTTAAACCGTTTTTCACAAGACATCCCCTTCATCCCAGGAATGAATACAGCGAACCTTCTCTGAGCTGCTTTTGAAGCATGATATATTTTCTTAAATAAGGAAACAAAGACTATACGTAGACTCTAGATGAGGCCTCACCAATTCCTTGGCATTGGGTTATTATGTAGGGTGACACGGTAGCACAGTAGTTAGCACTGGTGCTTCACAGCGCCAGGGTCCCAGGTTCGATTCCCGGCTTGGGTCACTGTCTATGCGGAGTCTGCACATTCTTCCCATGTCTGTGTGGGTTTCCTCTGGCTGCTCCGGTTTCCTCCCACAAGTCCCGAAAGACGTGCTGTTAGGTGTATTGGACATTCTAAATTCTCCCTCCATGTACCCGAACTGGTGCCGGAATGTGGCAACTAGGGGATTTTCACAGTAACTTCATTGCAGTGTTAATGTAAGCCTACTTGTGACAATAATAAAGATTATTATATAAAGGGAAGACTTTTAAATTGGGAGCTGTTATAAGGTCAATGAGGACAGCGTTTGATGCATATTAAGCATATTAAGTAGATTTTTGCCTTAGGTGGTGGCCAAGGCAAGGGATGGAGTGGTGATGAAGATATGACGTTTTTGTTTTTTATAAATTGAGTACCCAATTAATTTTTCCAATTAAGGGGCAATTTAGTGTGGCCAATCCACCTACCCTGCACATTTTTGGGTTGTGGAGGCGAAACCCTCGTAAACACGGGGGGAATGTGCAAACTCCATACGGACAGTGACCCAGGGCCGGGATCGAACCTGGGATGTCAGCGCGATGAGACAGGAGTGCTAACCACTTCGCCACCATGCTGCCCCCAAGATAAGGCATTTGTGAAAGGGGTTGAAGGTATCATGGTTTCTGTCCACCTATCAGAATTGTATCTCATGCAGATAGACCAGCTGTAAGAGAGTGTATAGGCAGTGGAGGAATGGCAAAAGCTGGTGGGGAGGTGGTGCTGGGTGTCATCAGCGTATTTGTGAAATCTGACCCTGTGCCATTTTCTCACCTAAAGTAGGTAAAGAAGAGAGTAGCTCTTTTGGAAATTCTAGAGGTCACAGTGTGGTGGCACAAAGACAAATTGCTGAGACGCTCGATTTATAGGTGAGAATGAAATCAAGTAAGAGCTATTCCACAGAGCAAGACAACAGAGGAGAAATGTTGGAGGGAAGCAAAGGTATTGGACAAGCATGTTGAAGGCTGGCAATAGATTGAAGAGGGTTGATGCATGTTGGTTAAAATCAGGAAAGGTCATTTGTGACCAATTAGGGCCATTTTTTGGCTTTGCAGCTATGAAAATCTGATTGGGGAGATGGGCAATGGCTTTGGGAGGTGACAGGTTCATGGATTTAAGAAGAGAGAAAGGAGGTTGGAGATGGGGCAGTAGTTTGCAACAACAAAGATCAATAGATTAATGTTCTAACACTTGAGCACAACAAAAAGTCAACAATTTTCAAATTATCGGTTCATGCTTATTTTGCAAACATTCTCTTTATAAGACCCGCACTTCGTTTAGCACTTATATATTTATCCTTTGTGTTCTTGTGCTGAACTGAAATTATTTTGCCATTTGCAGTAGGTTATGAATTTATGAAAATTGAAAAATCCACTCTCCTGTGATTCAGTAGGGAGTAAGAGAAAGGTGTGGTTTAACCTTTGATTCCACACATTCTAAATTTATACTATATCTTTCTTACATGTTCATCCTAAACCGGACTAAAACTAGTAGTTCCACCTCTGCATTTAAAAGGATAAATTTAAAATTCATATGTACGAAGGCATTTGCATGAATTGTAATTCAATCCTCTAGGAATGTTAATTAAACATGCCAGTGTCTGAAAAGGATTAAACAAAACATACCTTGGGCTAAGCAGCACCATTTTCTGTTTCATGGTGTCATTTGTTCAAGGGTGCAGAGCATATTAGTCAGTGCCCTGATTATTTACATCCATTGGTTACTTCTCATTCAGTTTGATTAATTAATCTACTTTTACTTATTTTCTTGGTTAAAATCTTTTTTTGGGTCCATCACATGTGATGGTCCAGTTTTTAAAGGCAGCCCTGAGCTTTGAATGAGAGTACACTAGATACATTTTCTTCTCTCAGCATTCTTGCAGTTCCAATATTGGGCACCTTTAAACCAATTCTATCTGATGCGCCCAGGTGATGCACTGATGAAAGTTTCTGCTATTTCACAAGCAAATCTCAGACTGAAAGTTTTACTGGTGACAGTGATACTTGGCCATCGACTTTCCCAGCAGGGATTTATTATTTTGTTACAGTAATGTTGCATTTTAATACTTGAGGGCAGAAACCATTCCTTCTATCTCATCCATTCTATTTCCAGTGTAAGCTGTAACTGGCATTTAATAAAGTGGTGACTTGCATCAATTTTTTCCCCAGTGTCAGAGCACAATTTCACCCGTTGTTTTGGTATCCAGAAGAATTTCATAATTTTAATTTTCTTTCTAATTTGTTTTGAGAGTTATTCTTCCGCTTTTGCTGTTTTGTCAGTACATAGGAGGTTCTTCTCGGCTCCTGCTAGACTGAAGATTTTTATATTAGTTGATGGAGTAATTGAACTGTGTCACACGTGGGGAAAATATTCTTGTGACATTATAAATGATGGACACCTGTAACTGAGCTGGACAGCTGCAATTGAATTGAGTGGTTCACATGATGTAATAGATCAAGTGAATCTTCAGTGTAATATGAACGTCAATGGAACTGTAATATTAGATTACCATCTTCAATTTAGTTGAAGATAGCTTTCTTTGTTATAATGTGTGTTCATTTTTAAAACACATTATCTTGCAATTCAGTGGTGTTTCCAGTGGTGTATGAAAGTTGTGGGATATGATATAGGCCAAAGAATATTGCTCATTTTATGTTACAGAATCAGAAGGTCAAATGCTTAGACCATTGATACAAATTAGCTTAAAAATGCAACCTTTGGTAAGGTTGTCTGCAGTACAATTGTTGTAATTGTTCTCAAGTTGAGAGACATACAGAATTCAGGAGGATATGACATTTGAAATGTCTCTGGTTCAGAATAAGCACTCCCTGCATACTGAATCAGGTTTTTAAGTGTACAACATACTTCTAGTGCAGGGGTGGGCAAACTACGGCCCGCGGGCCGCATGCGGCCCGCCAAAGGTCTTTATGCGGCCCACCAAGATCAAGTAATTTAAAAAATATATATATTTTTTTTAAGGTTAATGGGGGGGGGGGGAGCTGTTGGGTTACTTACTGGTATAGGGTGGATACGTTGACTTGAGTAGGGTGATCATTGCTCGGCACAACATCGAGGGCCGAAGGGCCTGTTCTGTGCTGTACTGTTCTATGTTCTATATGAGGCGCCCAGAATCATAACCGGTGAAGTAATTATTTTACTTAATATACTATGCGGCCCTTTAAAATTGTGAATTTCTGAATGTGGCCCTTGCACGGAAAAGTTTGCCCACCCCTGTTCTAGTGTTTCTAATTGTATTGTTGCTGTTTGTTTTCTTAAACTACTTGTAACACTAAAGGTGTAACAATGATTGGAAAGAAAGAAGAAATTTGTTACGATGCACCATTGCTCTTGTAAGCACAGTTATGATGCATTGTCGTGATGAAGCTTTCAGAAAAATAGGATGCCAAAGTTGAAAATTAAAAATTTTATATCAGAAAAACTAGATGTAGCATTATTATTTAGATGTATTTAAACTTGTGTATAAATGTATTTAAACCTGTTCAGCAGATGCTGCAGCTTTCAAGAGAGTTGAAGAGACTTCGATTTTGCATATCTGTTGTGTGGGACCTATGTTTGTGAGCATTTTAAAACACTTGCATAACAAAATTTCTGCTTGGTTAATTAAAATAGGCTAAAGTTAAACAAAAAGACCTCCTGTTACAGATGATATTATACAACTTAACAAAAGGTTGAGATATAAAATCATGGGTGACTCCTGGTGGCAGCTATGAGGTGAGCATATCCCACCTCGGGATTTGTTTTTTTGGCCCTTTCTGCCTGACTAATGTGTGATTTGTGGGAAGAAATTGGTATAGTTCGACAGAATTAATCCCCTTTGGCGAGTGATGCCTGGGGGCCTGTAACACAAGGCATAAATCAGGCAAGGGGGGGGGCGGGATTCTCCCAGCCCTTGGCCGGGCCGGAGAATCCCCGCGAACATGCCATGCCGCCCCGACGCGGCTTGCGATTCTCCGCAGAGCGGAGAATCTGCGCCATTGGCCTCGGCATAGTTGGTGCGGCACCGGTCGCGGGCCGCTCTACGTTGCTGTCCCGCTGAATCTCCGGCCCAGATGGGCCGAGTGGCAATAAGAAAAGAGCCGAGTCCTGCCGGCGCTGTTCTAACCTGCTCTGGGCCAGCGGGACCTCGGCATGGAAGGGTCGGGTGGCGGTCTGAGGTGGGGGAGGGGTCTCTGATGTGGCCTGGCCCGCGATCGGGGCCCACCTGTTGGCGGGCTGGCCGCTCTGGCTGGGGGCCTCCTTTCCAACGCGCCGTCCCCTGTATTCCTGCACCATGTTGCGTTGGGGTCGGTGCGTTGAAGGAGGCCACTGTGCATGCGCGCGTTGGCGCCGTCACTACTGGGCATGTCCTCGTTGGCGCCGGCACAACTGCGCATGCGCGGATCCCGCGGTGCACAGTTTGTGCTGGGATCGACAGCTGGAGCGCCGCGAACCGCTCCAGCGCCCTGCTGGCCCCCTGTAGGGGCCAGAATTAGTTCTGGGAGCAGCCCGTTAAACGACGGCGTGGATACTCTACTGCGGCATGGAAGAATCCCAGCCAGGATCTTCGTCCGATTCAGTAGTCTCTCGAGCCTCAGAAGGGGACAAAATGGTGGAGGCCTCCGTGATGTCAGTGGATAACTGAGAAGTTGGGAGACTTCTTGTCGGGTGAATTTAGGAAATAATGACAAGCGGTGGATTAGGATCTGAGGAAGGTGATTGACGGGGCTGTGGCATCTATTCGTGTAACCGTGGACAGATTGGATCAGCAGGTGGTGGTACAGAGACGAGGTAGTGGTACAGGGAGGACGATTAAGAATGTGGAGGAGGCGCTCAGTTATCACAGTGATTGGATTGTCTTTTTAGAGGTAGTGGCATTGCTGACAGAGGAGCAGTTGGCGTTAAGGCTGATGATCTGGAGAACTGTTCCAGACGACAACATTTAAGAATTGTTGGGCTGTCGGAGGGCCTGGAAGGTATAAACATCACTGATTATGGTCCTAATATGTTTGTGAAGTTGATGGGGTAAGGGTCTTCTCGACCCCTCCAGAGTTGGACCGGGCCCATCGATCGCTGAGACAGAAACCGAGATCGGGGAAGCCACCACAGGCGATCATTGTCCGATTCCATAGGTACCTGGATAAGGAGCACGTCCTGAGTTGGGCGAAGGACAATCGAGTATGTAGATGGAAGGCACTTGGAATTTAATAAGGCAGTGTACTCGGCTCATCTCCTGGTTACCTTCAGAGACCGAGACTACTCTTGCGACTTGACAGAGGAAGCAAATGACTTTGTTAAGAAACATGGTTTGGCCGGGGGGTGGGTGGGCGGGGGGTGGGGGGGGGGGGGGGGGGGGGTGGAATTTAGCGTGGCCAATCCACCTACCCTGCACATTTTTGGGTTGTGGGGGTGAAACCCATGCAGACATGGGGAGAATGTGCAAACACCACATGGCACATGGACAGTGACCTGGGCCGGGATTGAACCCGGGTCCTCGGCGCCATGAAGCAGCAGTGCTAACCATTTTGCCACCATGCTGTCCTCTGATGGTTCCATTTCTGCTGGATATGTTCAATGAGTCTCTGTCCCGGGGGGGTGTTGCCAGCCATGCTGGCGCAGATATCAAATCCTTGATGTTGATAAAGGACAAGGATCCCACGGGGTATAGTTTGTACCGACCTATTTCTCTGTTAAATGCTGACGCTAAGTTGTTGGCTAAGGTGTTGGCAACTCGTTTGGAGCCCTGCCTGCCGGGGATGATTTTGGAGGAGCAGACAGGATTTGCTAAGGACCAGCAGCAGTCGGCCAACATTAGGAATCTCTTAAATGTGGTGCTGTGACCCCCTCAATCGCTGAGCCAGAGGTGATTATCTCGAGGGACGCAGAAAAGATGTTCGATCGGGTTGAGTCGAGGTACCTTTTAGAGATTATGGGGCGATTTGATTTCGGACCAAAATTTATATCCTGGGTTAGGCTTTTGTATAGGGCCTCCACTGCGAGTGTTTGTATCTATGCCTTGAGTGAGGGGTACTTTCAACCAAACAGGGGTACGAGGCCAGGGTGTCCACTATATCCGTTGTTGTTTGCCATAGCAAATAAGCCACTGACTGTTGTGCTGAGACCATCTTCTCCGTGGAAGGGGAGTGGAGAAGGAGGGAGCCTAAGGTGTCCCTATATTATGAACCCTCTCTCCAATATGGAGGAGATCATGGAGGTGCTTAGGAAGTTTGGTTCCTTTTCAGGTTATAAGTTAAACCAGATGGCGGCGTCTTCATGTAAAGGTTCGAGTCTAAGGGCTCTTGTTACCACTCCACTCCCATTCTCTGCGGCATAATTCTTCTCGGGTTCAGTGGTAATAGCCTCATTAAGAATTTTGAACCAATTCAGGAGCAATTTAAATTAGGTTCTGTGTCGCTGTCGATGCCGATTTGCGGGAATCATAAGTTTGTGCCATCTGGTCTAAATTCAATGTTCAGGGCATGGGAGAGGGAGGAGTTGTAAAGATTTAGGGATATATTTCTGGAGGGTAGGTTTGCTGGACTGGAAGAGATTTCAGAGAAGTTCCAGCTCCCAAGAGAGAATGTATTTAGATACCTGCAGGTGCAAGATTTTGTACACAAGGAGCTTCCTTCGCTTCCCCTGGTGCCAGTGCCTTCGCTTACGGATAGGGCCCTGCCCTTGGACGAGCTAGGAGACGGAGGATCTCAGACATTTATGGGCAGATGTTGGCGATGGAGCAGGCTTAGTTGGAAGAAGCAAAGAGGAAGTGGGAGGGTGAGTTGGGCTTAGTATTTGACAGGTGGAGGGGGGTTGTGGAGTGAGACTCTGCATAGGGTCAATTTCAGCTCCACGTGGGCAAGGTTAAGTTTGCGACGGTTCAAGGTGGTGCATAGAGTGCACTTGACCAGGGTGCCTATGAGTGGGCTCTTCTCTGGGGTGGAGGATAGGTGTGAGTGGTGTTTTAGGGGGCCAGCGTATCACACACATGTTTTGGTCAAGCTTGTTGATTTCTGGATCTCTTTTTTAAAAACCATGTCAGGGATTCTAGGTGTTAGGATGGAACCATCCCCGATGGTGGCCATTTTTGGTGTGTCAGACTTGCCAGTGCTGCAGGAGCGGAAAAAGGCCTTCCTCTCTCGAATAGCCCGGAGGTGAGACTCACTCTGGTGAGGTCCCCGGCGATGCCTCAGGCTTCGGCTTGGTTAGAGGACCTGGTGGAATTTTTGCACCTGCAGAAGATCAGATATACCATGAGAGGGTTGGCAGATGAGTTTTACCCAAGGTGGCTACCATTCATTCGGAGCTGGTTACCGTCAGCTGTTAGGGGGGCAGTTTATTAGGATCTTTTTTTGTGGGGGGAGTGCTGGGTGGGTAGTTTTTGGTATGAAACTTGGTTAGGATGGGTGGTGCTGGGTAAGGGATGTTTTGGTAATCATGTAAAATTTGTTTGAATGTTTTGTTTGTTATGAAAGAAAATCCTTGAATAAAAATATTTGTTAAAAAAGGTAAAACCATGGGTAATTAAAAGGGACTTTTTATTAATTACTATTTTACCAATCTCAATAGGTAATGTTTTTCGGTTTCACATCATATGTATTACTCTAATAGATATATGTTGCAATATCCATCATTCACTTGTTGTCTTCCTGGCTTGCCAGAATATTACAGACCAATTTTCCTTTTTAACAATGGAAATTTTCTTGGAATTATTGTGCATGAAGCCGGAACTCAAACATATTTCATCTTGTTTTTCTCTCTGCATTTATCTGTGGCTCGAATGGAAACCATCTGCTTTTGTGCTTTTGTGTAATAAGTGGCCAGCTCTTGAAAATATAGTTCACAGAAATGACTTGTACCCAATACAGTGTATTGAGAATTCGTAGCATGTAAAATTTTCTACAATTGGATCCTTACATCATCTTAACACCCATTTCTTTGAGATGTAAATATTGCGCTATTTATATTTCGCTTCATTGTTTTTCATCCCTCAATTCTTACATGCATTTCATCTTTCAGTTT
This sequence comes from Scyliorhinus canicula, assembly GCF_902713615.1. Lineage (NCBI taxonomy): Eukaryota > Metazoa > Chordata > Chondrichthyes > Carcharhiniformes > Scyliorhinidae > Scyliorhinus > Scyliorhinus canicula. Next base: position 52,263,478 of record NC_052153.1, read on the forward strand.
AGCATTACAAAAGAATGCAGATCTTTTAATTATCAAATACATCCAGGGCTTGTATATTTTACCACATGCAAATAAGGATTATAATGTGTTGTTTATAAGACAGCACAACTTCAATTGATGAAACATGTGCCAACAATGAAGATAATGCAGTTTTGATCAAAATGACGCTGTACACTTGTGCAGTGTGATGGATCTTGAACTCGAGCTGAAGGCTTTTGATTATATTTCTACCTAGTATTTGGTTTTAGATTTCTGATTTAAAAAATTAAGTCTGCCACATTTACAAAGGAGCTTGATGGATAATACATTAAAAAATTTTAAGCTAACATTTATAGAACAAATGTTGCAGGGTTAGCATTTTGAGTTGCTTATATTTTTTATTCTGAGGCAGTATGTTTACGGTTAAGTTTAAAAAAAAAAAAAATTTCTTTATTCTCCTTTTTCGCATCTTCTCCTCAATTTACACCCACCAACAATAAACAATAATCAGTAACAAATATGTCAATCCCCATATCAATAACAATGATCCCATCCTTTCACCAAACCCAAAACATTCACCCACATGTTCACATAAACAACTGACAAAAAGGAATCAGGAATCCCCCATAGCCCCATTAACACCCATCGCCCCACCTCCCCCCAGCCCTCCCACTCACCCCCCCCCGCCCCAACTAATGTTTGATGTTATTCCAGTTCTTGAACGTGCATAATGAATAATGCCCATGAATTGTAGAACCCCTCTGTCCTTCCCCTCAGTTCAAACTTAACCTTCTCAAGAGTCAAGAATTCCAACAGATCCCCCCGCCTTGCCAGGGCACAGGGTGGAGAAGCTGCTCTCCAACCCATCAGGATCCGGTTTCGGGCCGATCAACGAGGCGAAGGCTACAACATCTGCCTCCACATCCGTTTCCAACCCTGGCGGTCCGACACCCCGAATATGGCCTCTCGGGGGCCCGGGTCCAGTTTCACGTGCACCACTTTAGAAATTATCCTAAAAACCTCCTTCCAGTAATCCTGTAGCTTGGGACAGGATCAAAACATATGAACATGGTTAGCGGGCCCGCCCCCTGCAACGTTCACACACATCTTCTACTCCTTCAAAGAATTGGTTCATCCTCGCCCTCGTGAGGTGTGCTCTGTATACCACCTTCAGCAGTATGAGCCCCAACCTCGCGCATGAGGTGAAGACATTCACTCTCCGGAGCACCTCACACCAGAACCCCTCCTCCATATCCTCTCCCAACTCTTCCTCCCATTTTGCTTTGAACCCTTCCAGCGGTGCCTTCTCCGCCTCCAAAATAGCTCCGAAGACCGCTGACACAACCCCCTTCTGCAGTCCCCCTGTCGTCAGCACCTTCTCCAGCAATGTGGAGGCCGGCTCCTCCGGGAAGTTCTGTATCTCCTTTCTAGCAAAATCTCGAACCTGCATATATCTAAACATTACCCCCTGCTTCAGCCCATGCTTCGCTTCCAGCTCCTTCAATCCTGCAAACCGACCCCTAAGAAACATATCTTGTAGTGTCTTAATCCCCTTCTCCTCCCATTTCCGAAAATTTTCAACCCACCTCCCTGGCTCAAATCTGTGGTTCCCCCGAATCGGCATTTCCCTTGACCCTGCCCCCAACCTGAAGTGTTGGCGGAACTGCCTCCAAATTTTCAATGAAGCTGTTATTACCGGACTCCCTGAGTACTTCCCCGGGACTATCTGGAGCGGCGCTGTTGCTAGTGCTTTCAATCCTGACCCCCTGCACAAACTCTCCTCCATTCTGACCCACTGGGAATCAACCCCTCTTACCCAGCTCTGCACCTTCTCCGCATTCGCTGCCCAGTAGTAATACATCAGGTTTAGAAGATGCACGGTAGCATGGTGGTTAGCATAAATGCTTCACAGCTCCAGGGTCCCAGGTTCGATTCCCGGCTGGGTCACTGTCTGTGTGGAGTCTGCACGTCCTCCCCGTGTGTGCGTGGGTTTCCTCCGGGTGCTCCGGTTTCCTCCCACAGTCCAAAGATGTGCGGGTTAGGTAGATTGGCCATGCTAAATTGCCCGTAGTATCCTTAAAAGTAAGGTTATGGGGGGGGTTGTTGGGTTACGGGTATAGGGTGGATACGTGGGTTTGAGTAGGGTGATCATTGCTCGGCACAACATCGAGGGCCGAAGGGCCTGTTCTGTGCTGTACTGTTCTATGTTCTAGAAGACCCAAACCCCCTGCCTGCCTTCCCCTCTGTAGTAGCACCTTTCTAACTCTGGCCACCTTCCCTCCCTATATGAATGACATAATCGTTCCCTCAATCTCTCTGCTAAAAGTCTTTGGCAGGAAAATCGGCAGGCATTGAAAAATAAACAGAAATCGTGGCAACATGTTGATTTCAACCGGCTGTACCCGACCCGCAAGTGACAAAGGGAGGCCATCCCACCTTGCCAGATCCGCTGTCACTCTCCCCACAAACTAGAAATAGACATAGACATAGACATAGAACCCTACAGCATAGAACAGGCCCTTCGGCCCTCAATGTTGTGCCGAGCCATGATCACCCTACTCAAACCCACGTATCCACCCCATACCCGTAACCCAACAACCACCCCCCCCCCCCCCTTTATCTTACTTTTATTAGGACACTACGGGCAATTTAGCATGGCCAATCCACCTAACCCGCACATCTTTGGACTGTGGGAGGAAACCGGAGCACCCGGAGGAAACCCACGCACACAGGGGGAGGACGTGCAGACTCCACACAGACAGTGACCCAGCCGGGAATCGAACCTGGGACCCTGGAGCTGTGAAGCATTTATGCTAACCACCATGCTACCCTGCTGCCCCTATGAAATGTTGCACCTGCGGAGCCCCCCCCCCCCCCCCCCCCACTTCTGGGCAACCTGCACCCACAAGTACCTAAAGTGAGTCCCTGCCCTACAGAATGGCAGCCCCCCCCACACCCGGCTGAGATACAACAAAATACTCACTCTTGTCTAGATTCAGCTTGTACCCCGAGAAAGACCCAAACAGTCGAAGTAGCTCCAATATTCCCCCGATCGACACAATTGGTTCCGACATGTATAACAGCAAGTCATAGGAATATAAGGACACCATATGCTCTATTTCCCCCCCCCCCCCCCTCCCCCGTGCTATTCCTTTCCATACCCCCAAACTTCTTAATGCGATGGCCAACGGCTCAATCGCGAGTGCAAACAGCAGGGGGACCATAGGACATCCCTACCTAGTCCCACAGTGGAGAGAAAAGTAACTCGAGCTGATGTTTGTGCGGACACTTGCCCGTGGCTCCTTATATACCCAATTCTCAAATCTTGGTCCAATCCCAAACCGCTCCAGAACTGCCATCAAGTACCCCCGTTCTAACCGGTCGAACACCTTCTCAGCGTCCAATGCCACAACCACCTCTGTTTCCTTCCCCTCTGCCGGTGCCATAATGACATTCAATATCCTTCTAATGTTTGAAAAGAGTTGCCTCCCTTTCGTGAACCCTGTCTGATCTTCACCTGTCACCTTCGGGAGGCACTCCTCCAGCCTACCCGCCAGTACCTTCACCAATATTTTTGCGTCCACATTCAGACGTGATATGGGGCTATACAACCCACACTCCGCCAGATCCTTACATTTTTTTAGCAACAGGGAAATCGATGCCTGCCCCAAGGTTTGTGGCAACACACCCTTCTCTAGCGCCTCTTCAAACATCCCCACCATCAGGGGTGCCAGCTTATCCTTGAATTTTTTATAATATTCCACCGGAAACCCATCTGGCCCTGCCACCTTCCCTGACTGCATCCTCCCAATTGCATCCTTTATCTCCTGCTCCCCTATGGCTCCTTCTAATGTTGCCCTGTCCTCCTCCCCTAACCTCCCCAACGCATCTAGAATTTCCTGTATCTCACGATCTCTGCCGAGTGGCTCTGCCCTGTACAACCTCTCAGAAAATTCCTCAAAAACCTTGTTAATCAGATCCGGTGCCACCACCAACTTCCCTGCCCTATCCCTCACCTGTACAATTTCCCTTGCCGCTGCTTCCCTCCAGAGCTGACCTGCTAACAGACCTGTTTATCTCCATGTTCATAAAATGCACCCCTTGCTCGCCTCAGTTGGCGCGCCGCCTTCCTGGTAGATAGTCGGTCAAAGCTCGCCTGTAGTTGCTTCCTCTTTTCCAGCTTTGCTGGGTCCCCATCCTCTGCATAACTCCTATCTACCTCCATCTCATCTATTACCCTCTGCCGTTCCAACCTCTCCTTGTCCACCCTGGCCTTAAACGAGATCACCTCCCCCCTCACCACTGCCTTTAGAGCCTCCCAGACGACCGCCTTCGACACCTCACCCGTACAGTTGAAACCTACATATTCCTTAATTACCTTTTCAATTTTGTCACAGAACACCTGGTCCCCCAAAAGTCCAACATCTAATTTCCACCCTGGTTTCTGCGCTTACCCCCTTCTCCAGCACCATATCCACCCAATGCGGAGCATGATCTGACACTGCAATTGCTGAGTATTCCGACCCCTTAACCCCAGCCAACAAGCCTTCCCCACCATGAAACGTCGGTGCAGAAACCTCCAAGGGTCCACCCCTCCCATTTCCACCATTAGCCCAGCTAACGCCTTAGACCCCCCTGATGGGGCCAGCGAGCGCGGACGTGACCTGTCCAACCTTGGCTCCTGCACCACGTTCCAGTTCCCCCCCCAATATCAAAGTTTGTGTGTGTCCAAGTCGGGGATGGCCCCAAACACCTTCTTTGCGAATCCCACATAGTCCCAATTGGGGTCATATACACTTAACAACGCCACTAACTTCCCCTCCAGCGCCCCGTCACAATCACATATCTACCCCCCTGATCTGCCACCACCGTCTCCATCTGGAAGCGTACTCTTTTGCTGACCATTACCGCTACTCCTCGTGCCCTTCCGTCAAATCCAAAGTGAAACACCTGACTCACCCAGCCTTTTTTTAAGTCTCATCTGGTCCTTTACCCTCAAGTGAGTCTCCTGCAGCATTGCCACATTGGCTTTCAAACTTTTAAGATGCGCAAGCACCCATGATCTCTTGACCGGACCTCCTCACCCCCTCACGTTCCACGTGACTATCCTAACTGGGGGTCTCTCACCCCCCCCCCCCCTCCCCCCCCACCCTTCTTATCCACCACCATCACCGGGTCCTGCCCCATGAGCCTGACCCGGCCCGATCCATTATTGACATCGAACATCTAGCCCCCTCCCAAAAATCTCCCCTACATTTCCTCTCGAATAAACATCTCCCAGCATAAGTGTTCCCCCCCCCCCCCCCCCCCGCTCGCCTCGTAGTCTGATCAAAACCTGCCAACCAGGCTCCAATGTCCGCAGCCCTCCTCTCACCTCACCTCCGTTTAGTTAGCTAGTACGGGTGGCTCCCCGCCACACTATACCGTCCTCTCCCACCCAGTCCCAGAGAAAGAAAAAAACAAAACAGCAATCCAACCCATACAATTCACTAAACTAAGATATAACCGTCACAACACCGAATGCCAATCAACCCAACTAATAACTTGAACTCTGTAACAATGTGAAGAGAAGTAAATTATAGTACACGTTAGTAAAAAGTTTTAACATTTGCCTATTTTCCAGCCCCCCAATGACAGTCCACAGTCTCTCTTCCAGCTCCGCTCCTCACGTCTGTCCCAAGCCTTCTACCCTCACGAACGCCTCAGCCGCCTCAAAATAAAAGTTAATTCTAGTTTTGCGAGTTTCCGTATGCACTCGTGAGAGAGAAATGGGCAAACAGCATTTTCACAGTAATCATTGGATGTCATAACAGTACTCACATCTACACTTGCTGATTGTCCACAGTGTCATTTCATTTCATTTCATTTCAATGTGTTCATTCATTAATGTTCACAAGAGCCTTAGTACTCTTGGCATTGTCTTGTTTCTTTTCTGGCTTTCCTCAAGCCTCCCTTGGTCCATGTCCCATGTCTTTTGAACTGAATATAAATGAGGCAAAGATCAACATCCTGGCTCTAATTGACCATAGAAAAGTCAAGATCGGAAGCACCGAGGTTGAGACATGAGACAATTTCAAGTACCTTGGCTGGATGACAAACACCAAAGTTACACCCAAGAATGAAATCCAGCTTTGGTTAGCTGTGGCAAGAGGTATGATCAGTGACTTAAGTAACGTCCGGAAGTCTGAAAGTATCAGCATGAAGATGAGAAAACATTTGGTGGAGTCACGATTATGGAGTATTGCACTCTGTTGATCCAAGAGTTGAAATGTGGGTATGGTGGAGGATGCTCGGAATCCACTGGAGGGACCAAAAGATAAATGAGTCATTTAGATCAAGAGTAGAAGTTCAGGAATTAAAAGGGTTGCGAAGTACAGTTAGGGAGAGAAAGACAATGGAAACAAAGACCATGGTGTGTAATGAACATAAATGCTTCAGATTAAGTGGAGGGAAGGTTGAATTAAAGGAAACCTCAGAACTTGCAAATCAGTAACTCCCGTATTCCTTGTTTGGAGATTAATTTCTCCACGGTGTGACTGCATATTTAGAATGTTATTGTTATCGATTTAGTCTTTGCAAAAATCTTTACTGCTATACTACACTTCATCACTGCTACCAGTAACACTCAGTGAATACATTTTGACAAGCAGGTTACTGTATTATTTCCTGAATTGTCTGGCTGTAAGGCATCATCAGTGTTCAAAATGCATGGGGGCAGTGGCAAATTTGTTCCTGAAAGCTCCCAAAATGCCATGGAAAGTTCAATCTTGTTCCCTTAACCTGGAAGTGAGAGAATCCTCCAATCTGGCTTTTTCTCTCCCATGCTTGATGAGTAGTAGGAAGTTTGAGGTGGTGGTTAGTGAGGCTTTAGGTTAGGGAGGAGGTGGGTGATGGGGTAGGGGCTGAGGGGGTGTGCGAGGGGATAGGGGAGGAGCAAGGGTGGATGAGGTGGGGGGGCGTGAGGGGGTTAGGGGTGTGAGGGGGTGGGGGTGTGAAGGGGTGGGGAAGGAGCACGGCTGGAGGAGGCGGGGGGGGGGGGGTGGTGAACAGAGGGGCTGCAATAGGGAGAGAACAAGTTTTAAACATGTCAACAAGTGGATTTTCAGCTGGCTGGCTGAAAATATGAACCAGCAAAATATGAACTCATGGCCGTAATTAATTCCTTACAAATGAATAGGGAGACTCTCAGCTTAACGCTGCTTAAACTCAGGAGCTACCACTGGGGGAAAATGCTATTGTAATGAACACTGTTCATTTAATAATTTAATACTGAACAGTTTTATTCATAGAAAATTTGCATTTGCTTGTTGTCACATCCAAAGTGTTTCACGTACTATGAATTACTTGAGGTGCAGTGACTGTGGAAGGCAACTTACAACCATTTTGCATATGCTATGAATCCAAACAGTAATGAATGACTTGCATTTAATTTATGGTGCTTTTTATGATCGTACAAAATCTCAAAGTGCTTTACAGTCAATCAAATTCTTTTGAAGTATAGTCACTGTTGTAATGAAGGAAATTTAAATGAGGTAAATGATCAATTAATTTGGAGGACTATCAATGAACTCTAGAACTAGGAAGCATAATCTAAAAATCTTTGAGGAGCGAAATTAGGAAACACCTAAACATACAACGGTATTGGGAGGTGGAAACTCTATTCTGCACACACAATTGCTGCTGGATCAATTGTTAAATTTTAAACCTAAGATTTGTAGTAGCTGCCTGGTTAAAATCTTCCAGGTTTGTACCGATGTGATGAAAACACATTAACTATGACCTCACCAGTTCTGTGGAAATTGTGTTTAAGGTGGTGGCTTCTTTTATATGTAGAAATGTCAAGTTTAAAAAAAACATTTGTTGCTAATTTATGTCTGTTGTGCCAATTTAAGTACTGTGGTGTCTATGAAATTAATGTTTTCCTTGTGTGTAGTGGCTTTATGTTTAATAGGTGATAGTTATTGAGGATATTCTTTTAATTCTGCTTCTGTGTGAGTACATATATAAGTGCAAATGTAGAAGGTAATGTTACTTGACTGTATCATCTCATAATGTATCATCTCATTTCGTAAGTGGTAATAAAAAGGAGCCTCTGAAAACCAAAAGTAGCCCCCAAAAATCGAGAAGTAACCCTCAAGGGGAGTCCTCGAAATGTAATTATTTTGACCCTGAACATCACCTTTTAATAATGCATTGTATTTTATACCTGATCACGGATCTGGGCTAGAAATTGGACACCTTAGCACCCGGTTTTCCAACACTACAGGTGCTATTTTGTATCTAAAGTGGCCTCCACACGTGCATGAACAAGTACGCAGATTTTGCACAGGCTGCATCGGATGTAATTTTGGTAAAGGCTAGATAAGAGTGCCCTTTACTCATGTCTGTAGCAGATGGTGGGCCATTAACAGATGCCAATGTGGGGCCAAAAGGCCTGTTCAGCTTCTTCTTCCAACTTCGGTGTATGCCTGAGTTGGCCAGCACCAGTGCTGATCGCCACCTCTAGGAAAACCAACAGTAAGCAGGAAGGAATTAAATAAAGCGCAAGAAGGAATGAAAGCATTTCCTTGTTATAATCGCGGTTGTTGCTGGTTGCAATATCTCCAGTCTCACCCCCAATTCTGGCCCTGGCTTCAACCTCTGATCCCCTCAGTCCCAATAGCTTTCCCACTCACTATCACTCCCCACAATATTTCAAACCCCTCCTCCTTTCTGACAGTCATCTAATCGCTCTCCAACACCAACTGTTAATCCCCACTTGCAATAATTTTGCTGGACAACCCCGACATCCCACTCAGGGCACGGGCTTTTCTCCATCATTTTAACATCATACGCCTGATTGATTTATTTAATTGTTGCGTTCTGCTTCCCATAAATTAGAAATAATCTCACTTTTTAGACTCAAAGATATTTCAAGTCCTGCCGAAGTCAATGGACTTTTGAATGGATGGCCACGTTTTCCGGCCTTTCCCCAGTCATGACAGGATCGTAGGATTCTGCTCAAAATTCTGGAACTTGTTTATTTCTCTCCCATATGGCTGGTGTACTGATACATTGGACCGTATCTTCTGAGCTCCAGGGTGTCATATTTGAAGGTACACCAAAGATGCGGAGGGAACTTCCCAGGTAAGGTTTGCATGGCAATTACCCAGAAGTGCAAACCTCTCCCTGGCAATTGCTCTGCACAGGGAACCATACAAATTGCAATTTAAATTGAAACCTTTAGATGGCTCCAATTGGGTTACATCAGTAGTTACCCAGGTCCCCTTTAATTGTTCATTTGTTTTACTCAAAAGAATAGTTAACCAGAAAAAGTTGGAAGGATGAAAACCACTTCTAACTTCTGGTTAACTATTGTGCAGATCCCCAACTACCCTCCCCAACTCACGATTTCCCCCCACCGGAAGTCATTCTCGCCCACAACCTCTAACCCCCTCCGACTTCCTGCCCTCTTTATCTACCCAACCGTCTGACGCTCCCTCCCCCCTCTCCGACTCTCCCTCCCTCCTCCTCCAATACCCCTCCCATCTCTGACGCCATCCCTCCTATCTCCAACACTGCCCTCCCAACGCTGACAGCCCCTCCAGCAACCCTAACCGCTGCCCATCTGCCCCACCGGCCACCCATAGCCTCCACTGAATGCCTAGGCCTCTGGCTCTGCTGCTGAAGTCTTGTGGTTAAGTGAGCACTTCACATAACCCAAGTGGATTCCTGTGGGTGGGTGGGCAGTGTAGCATGTGGGAGTCGTCTAGCATCCGAATCACACCTTGATGCATGGATACTATGTTTGAACACTGCGGGAGACAACATCCACACACAAGCAGCAACATCCAAACATCCAGGGGATGGGACACAGCTCCGGGGACACGTCCACGGCGGGAGGGTAACTAAGTGCCACGGGAGGGGGAGATGCCCGAAGAGATGGGCGAAGGGGTTGGAGGTCGGCCCGCATAGTGGAAGAAAGTAACAGAGGCGCCATACTGGTTGTGGTCAAGGGTTTTTACATACAATTCCCCATTCCCAATGGTGTCCCACTCTCCCTACCACCCCCTTACTTTACACCCCACCCTCTCCTCCCTCTCCCGGTGCCCTCAGTGACCCTCAACGTGCTTCACCTTCCTAGCTCTACCAGTACGTTTGGCTGTCTCCCCAGGATGCACATTTGAGGTGGAGGCAGTCAGCTACTTCCCTTGTCCCATGGCCTTTGATGCCCCTGCCGGACGTCTTCTGGGGCAGGAAGGCCCCGGTGCACTTGCCAACAGCACATGCACAGCCTCATCATGAGCAGTCTCATCGGAGGGGTGGAACTTGGGAGTGTTGGTGGCCACCATGCCCACTCCATGGGATAGGTCCGGGTTGGCACCGAACACCACCTCCTCCTGTTCCATGTCCATAAGGTCTCTGGGTTCACCTCAGGAGGGGGTCCCAGCTGGATCGAGCCCCGGCTACCCCTGCATCATCTTGTTCTGCCAGCCCTGGCAGCTCCCGATGTCTGCACCATTGTGTCAACGCCCTCAGCAATGCTCTTCAGTGATTTGGACATGCTCTGCAGCACCTGCGACTGGGACAAGCTCCGCAGCACCATGGCCATTCTCATCTGAGAAAGGGACATGTCCCGCAGCACCTCATCAAGGTTAGCCGGTACTGGGTCACATCCCCTAGCGAATCAGACATTCTGCTGAGACCCACAGCAATGGCCGTCACCGACTCAAACACCTTCACTTATGATGCCGACTTTGTGCACCAGGCTCTCCACTGCGGTCGCCATCCCAGCAGTGTTGGGCTTAGAGCCATGTGTAGCCTCTCCTGCCCCCATAGCCTCTGAGACTCCTCCAATTGGCTATGGATCTGCTGGAGTGTCGCTGACTTCTCCCTCTGAATGTCCCAGTTGCACCCTATTGTTTCCATCAGCTCAGTATCAGGCTGGGACCCGGCTGGGTCCTGGTATCCAGCAGACCTCCGACTGCTGTCTCGTCTGGGTGTTCCTGCCTCCACCTGCTGAGTATCAGCAGCTGTGTGGTAATCACCAGATTGTGCCCCAGAAGCATGACAAACGTTTCCCACCGAGGTGTGTGTATCTGCGCTGGCGGAGGTTGGTGATCATAGAATTATAGAATTTACAGTGCAGAAGGAGGCCATTCGGCCCATCGAGTCTGCACCAGCTCTTGGAAAGAGCACCCTACCCAAGGTCAACACTTCCACCCTATCCCCATAACCCAGTAACCCCACCCAACACTAAGGGCAATTTTGGACACTAAGGGCAATTTATCATGGCCAATCCACCTAACCTGCACATCTTTGTGACTGTGGGAGGAAACCGGAGCACCCGGTGGAAACCCACGCACACAGGGGGAGGATGTGCAGACTCCGCACAGACAGTGACCCAAGCCGGAATCGAACCTGGGACCCTGGAGCTGTGAAGCGATTGTGCTATCCACAATGCTACCGTGCTGACAGCTGTGATGCATTGATCGTGTCTTCCTCTGGCACCCCGCCCCCAGTCTGGGCCTTTTCTCGGCAATTGTGCGAGAGCTTCTCCTGTGGAGGCAAAGAGAGCCCATTGTTAGCCACATGTGTCATTCACAATGGTGGTGGGGGGTGCGAATGGGGGGGTGAGGGGTGAAGGAATGGTTGGGGCTGGGGTTGAAGGGAGGGTTGGGGACCGCATGGAGGATTGGGGGTGGATGCTTGTGTTGGGGTGGAAATTCCCCGGGGTGGGGGGGGGGTGGACGCTGCTGTTAGTGTTAACTCATCCATGCTGCCCGATGCAGATCGTTGACCTTCTTATGGCACCGGAGGCCAGTCCTCTTGATTACACTCTCCGAGCTTACAGCCGTCGGCGCCTCGTCCCTGACAGCACTGGCTGCCTTGTGGCTCACCCTCTGGGACCATTAGGGGAACATGGGCACGGTCCCAGAGAATTGGCTGGTGAGCCTTCATTTGCGGCAAGAAGCCTGTAGGGCCTCGTTAAGTGGACCAATTAACATTGAATAGCGTTGCCGGCCTCGCTGGGCCGAGCGCCGGGGTGCCCGCGGCAGTTTCTGCTCGCCACCACTTTGAAATCTTTCCAGAGAATCGTGCCCTTAGTCTCCCAAATGGAGAATTTCACCCAAGGTCTTTGTAATTTACTAATAATTCATAGGATTAAAAAGAGAATCTGATTTCTTGAACAGTCCTATTTTTGACATTTCTGCCATAGCTCTGTCGTACATTTTGACTCATTTAATTAAAAAGTGCAGCCCAACACTTGTTCTATCTCAGAGGCTTAGGTTTGTTTTGCAGTTCATTTGCACTCTACTTTCATGATGTGATAAATTTACTTTAGCTAGAAGATAACAATTAGATTGAATTGAGAGGCTATTTATTAGAAAATGATTTTCTAAATGTTTAGAATGAAAAAGGCCATCAGAAAGTCTGGTTAATAATTTGTAGTTTTAGTGGATATATTTAATCTGCATTTCCTAAACCAAGATTTATAATTTCAAAGCACTTTTAGAAAGTAAAGTCACCATAAAATGGCAATAGAAATTTCAAGTCCTACTCAGAAATTGAAAGACTGAAATAACTTGCAGACTGACGATTTATTTAGAATTAAATGGTTTGAAATTATTAGTACCTGTTTCGGTAGGTGAAGAGCATAAGAAATAGGGGCATGAGTGGCTGATTCTGCATTCTGAACCAACAAGGTCCGTAACATCACCTTTTCTGCGCTATCCCCATATCCCTTTGTAATTCAAAATCTATCCCTCTCGTCTTGAATATACTCAATGGCCAAGCATCCCGAGCCCCCTCGGATAGGCAGTTCCGAAACTTCACATTGCTTTCACATGAAGTAATTTCTCCTCACCTCAGTCCAAAATGGCTGACGCCTCGTCCTAGATTCACCAGCTAAGAAAAATATCTCCTGAGCATCTACCCTGTCAAGCCCTTTAAGAATGTTATATATTTTGATCAGATGGCTACTGGATGAAACTTGTTTATTTCTACCTGTGCTATTTATCTATTTTGTGGCAAATGTTTTCTGTATTCTAAATAATGCCTTTAGTTTTATCTTTTTTTCATTGTCTTCTGATATCACCTTAGTTTCTAAATCCTATTACTTTTGTTAAGCACTCCCTCCCTTTTTTATCCACCTTCCTTATGAGGGACATAGTTTGAATATTTTTGTGCAACCTATGTTTTTTCCCTTAACTTGCATGTTAAAGATCTGAATCATTGTTTTGTATTCATTTTGATGTAACAACACTTTTTCTCAGATGAAACATAAAACTGAAATATTTTGAGTATAATTACATATTTTCGGCTCTAGAGCAATCCTGCTGTAGAGTTGTGGTCAGGTTGCCTCACAGGAAGTCAGCTTCAGCTGCTTTGAGAGATATAAACAGGAAGTTGAAATGGGTTCTGTTAATTGGAGTTTAAGTTGGGGCTACTTTGTGCATTTTATAAAACCATAATTTTGAATGAACATACCTCATTGAAAACCAGGCAGTACTGACCTTATATTTTTCAAAATATTGGTCTGATGGAGTTAAATTCTAATCGTTAGAATTGGTAGGCCATTTATGGCCTTTAACTCTGATCTGTTGAGGCATTTGCAGTAAGACGAGTTTAAAATTATCTGTCATGTGTTTAGGTGCAGCGTACAGTCTGTAACCACACCTGAAATCTCTTTACCTGAGAAAATATATGATGCATTTTTACTTGAGGTGTGTACAAAAAAGAAGCACACTGGATGCTTCCAGCGGATCTTGCTTTTGCATCGTAGGTAGTGACTTAATATATCTGAGATACAGATGTCACCAACTGTGGCCAGCAACTTCAATATATTTTAAGGTGTGGCACCTGCTTCCAGTAATATCATACAATTAAAATCTGTTTTTAAAGGAATGCAGAGAAGTTTTATGATGTGATATTTTTGATATGGCAAAATATATGACTGTTAAAAGAAGGAACAATTTTTACATAGTTTTGGCCCTAAGAGTTGCAAAGGAGATTTCACTCTGCTTTTAAATTTATATTTGTGAGAAATAAACAAATGTTAAAAATTGAGAAGACATTTTAACGCCATACTTATTCATCTAGATTGTGGCTTGCCAGTCATCTTTAACACCATTTCACACCAAAAATAGTATTTGGTGTCTGGAAAATTAATCAATTTTGTTTTGCTGATATGTACTCGTATGCTAAAATGTAAACTGGCTGGAATTCCTTATGGTGCCGTCACTAAACGTAGGGGACGGAAGTGTGTTACGTGAATTGTTAAAAACATCAGTTTATATATTTATTTTACCAATTTATAAATTCTACAGACTAGCTTTTTAAAATGTCTATTATTCTCATGCACAATCTCAATTATAAGAATATGGTATTTAGTAGATTCCCTCCCTTTCTGGTTTCCCATGTAGTGTTTTAGTACCTGCTTTTTCTCACATAGTACTTTAAAAACATTTTTTGTCCTGTTGGTTCCCATACTTTCTTACATCCAAAATAGAATTTTCCATGGCTGATTTGATGACTGAGTTCTCACTAAAACCGAATTGGAAGTGGTTGTATTGGTGGCTTACTTTTAGATTCACTTTTCATATGTATTTGAAATTTCAAAAATCCCACTAGAACATTTGCACTTGAGTTTAATCGGTAAAAGATGCCATTACTTAAAACGTTCATACTTTCGCATTTCAAATTGCAGCATTGGAATTTATCATTGAAAAAGGAAAGTGTGTTATCAAGGCTGATTTGCTAAAATAGAACTTGTGCATAACTAGGGTGGGTCTGTGTCTGACATTAAATGAGCAACGGTGGCACAAAAAGCAAGTTGGTAGTTTCATTCAGAGTGGATCGAAGTATATACATGGTGTCAGTAGGGGTTTGAGGGATATTAGGGCAAACGACTGATAACTTTATCCTGTATCTGATTCTTTAATGCTTGATCTGACAATGTCGAACATTCCCCAGAACTGACATTTTTATAGAACACAACAAATTTTAAATTAATTAAATTCAAGATCTAGTTATTTGATTCTCCAGTGAAGCCAATATGAAATTAAGCTTGCTAGCATGTAGGACAATGGTGCAGGAATGATGGATTAAGCTGCTGCAATGGGCATTGCTTTGCCAATTCACCAATTTACCATTTCAAGCCAAAATAATAAATGGGTAAATAGTTTTAATTGGGCTAATAACCTGCTGAACACCGTTTTATTGAGTTAGATTAATAGATTAAAGTCTGGATGATGTGTATTTAAAATTGCTCATCCAATTTGAGGGAACTGTCAACGTAATTTTATTCCCCCCCACCAAGTTCTGACTTGATTTCTGAAACAAAATCTATAATAACACGTGTGGGACAATTGCTAAGTTCAACTATGTTATTTTACGGGAGAAAACCTATTTTTTGGAAGTGGCGATGGCAATATCATTTGGAATTCAGTAATATTGATAGAAAATTTTTGAAAATAGATTTGTTAGCTTCCATGATACTTGACCAGCTAATCCGATCCTGGTGTAAGGCCTGTTCTGTGCTGTATTTCTCTATCTATCTATCCAATCAGGAATTTCTGAAGAATGTGTAGGGCTATGGGGAGAGAGTATGGTCTGCATCAGGTTTGTCTTTTGGGCTTGATCGAAGAATCAAGTGTTGGCAACTGATTTATGATAGCATTTCAGTGATTCTGGATCCAATGTGTGCCAATGTTCAGAGGAAGGGAGAACAAAAATATTCTGTGGGTGCCGGGATGGGGTGGACCTGAGGCAGAACAAATTTTGAAAGGAGGTGCAAATGCAGATTTGTGGATGTAGGAGGAGAAAATGGTCAACTTCATGAATGTTGAAATAGTTGAGCATGAATTTGAAAGAGACCTACGTGTCATCATAGCCTTGACACTCAGCATGTCTAAGCACTACAGAACATTAATTGATGGCCGATATTGTCAGCGTCTCCCTTTGGATCGGTAGTGTATTTTCATTGATGGGTGAAGAGCCCAATTCTGGAGCCATGTGTACAGCCGCAAATATTGTATTGAAAGCCAAGTAGGTAAATATTGGGTGTTGTATTTCAGATATCCAGGAAATAAAAGATAGAGCTCAAGCCTTATCTTTACGTGCTTTATAAGCTTTTATTTTCAGATATACACATTACAATCATGCACCCCTAATCCAACAACCACCGTTTTGGTAAGTGAATCCCCAGCACCAAGTAAACACCCAGTTAACATTGAGGGCTTAGCAAACAGGTTTCGCAATATTTTACATTGCATAAAGCACAAACAGGCCATTCACCCCACTGGTCCATGCCAGCATTTATAATCCATATACGCCTCCTCCCACCTCTCTATTACACCCTACTAGCATAACTTTTTCTCCATCATATGTTTCCCTAGCTTTCCCTTAAATGCTGTTATGACTGGGTGAGAAGGGGTTAACTGGCTCTACTCTATTCAACCTACTTGGTTGGTCACAACAAAGGTTTAAGTGTCTGTTTTATGAGGATATATTGCTTCCAAATCCAAATACATTTTGCTGTTTAAGTTGTGAGCAATAAAAGTCAATCAAACAAGATTTTCTTTAGTCAAAGAAACAACAAGTTTATTACCTACTAAACCCAAGAAAAATAATAAAAATGCAATTCCAAGCATTGGTCCCTCATGCAGTCATTAGAGCCCACACAAGTGCGTGCACACAGGTATCAGAAACAAGGAGAGTTAGTAGTAAAACAAAAATTAAAAGAAGATGCGGTTAAATGTCCTCTGATTATCCTTGAGACATAGATTTTAAATATTCTGGTCAATTTAAATTAGCTGGTTTCTTGGATGCGGTCAGATGTACAAGTTGTTGCAATTATTATGAGATCTTCATTCTTTGATAGGTTTCTGGTAGAGTTGACTTCCTGAACCAGATGACGTGCATATTCTAAAAGAGAGGGAAGGAGGAAGCCCAGCTTGTTTCCTCTGCCAAAGACTTTTTTGACATTCCCTGTGTCACTTGCAATCTCTGTCTAGTGGCTGGACAACCTTACCAGGAAATACTTCATCCATTGTGTATTTCCGAGATTCTGTGTGTGTCCCTCTGTGGTAGTCATTATTTCAATATCCTTTATTTTAAATGTTTTTTCCTTAGACAGTTGCGTGTTTCTATGGGTGTCTGGATTATAGGAAATTCTCTCTTCACACTTGCCTGAGGGTAGTTTGTTTCGCATCTCCACTTTAGAATGTGGCTGTGCGTTTTTAAGCAGATTGCTCTGTACCAGTTCAAATTGCAACATTTCCAGTCAGTTGAAAGTTGAAAAATCATAATTTCATAAATAAAGGGACATAGGCTCGTAACAATGGATCTATGCTTGCCACTTCAACTAATTTAAGTCCCCACTTTAAGTTATTCTGCTTTAATATCGATCAACTAATGGGACCAGTATTCACATCTAGCATTGGAGGTTCCTTTTCAAAATTATTTTGCACAGGGGTTTGATGTAGGGTTGCATGACATGATTGCCATTTTGGAGTAGCCCCTCCTGATCCCTGACTTACCTTGCCATCGACCCTTCCTCACACACACTACTTTTCTAGCTTACGACTTCCCTGCAACCACATCATAAAATCTTTACAGTGCAGAAAGAGGCCATTCATCCCATCGAGTCTGCACTGACTCTCCGAAAGAGGACCCTACCTAAGTCCATGCCAGCACCCTATCCCTGTAACCCAGTAACCCCACTTAACCTTTTGGACACTAAGGGGCAATTTAACATGGCCAATCCACTTAACCTGCACAATTTGGACTGTGGGAGGAAACCGTGGCACCGGAGGAAACCCATGCAAATACGGGAGAGTGTGCAAACTCCCCACAGCCACCCAAGGCTGGAATTGAACCTGGGTCCCTGGTGCTGTGAGGCAGCAGTGCAAACCACTGTGCCACCCTGCTGTCCATGTAACTCTAAGCTGTTCTTCCTGGCTCTCGAGTCTCGTCTCCCTTGCTCCAAGTAAGCTTTAGGAGAGGGAAGCGACAAGAGAAAGGGTCAGGGGACAGGATTTGTGGCGAGGGGGAGGCTCAGCACACACGACTGGTGACAGTTGGGAGGGTCGGGGAGCCGTGGAGGCAGCGGGTTGGAGGGTTGGCAAATGAGGCAACTAGAAAGTATATTTTTAAAGTTATTTTCTTTTGAAGGTTACTTCATTGACGAATGTAGGAGTTTAGCAATGTAAAGCATTGCAACTTTCAAGGTATGATGTTTTAATGATTTTTTTTACCTAACTGCAGCTTTTGCATCAGTCGTAATGGAAAAGTGTGATTTTCCTTAACATTTTTTCACTTAAAAGTTGCACTTTTCAGAAATGCAATAACAGTGATGAGCGAGGACTTATTTTACCCGTTGATATAATGAGTTACAGATTCTAACCACTCTGGGTGAGAAATCTTCTCCTGAATTCACTATTGGATTTATTAGTGACTCATATTCCTATTTAGGACTTCCCACAAGTGAAAACATTGTCTCCATGTCTACCCCATTGTAATTGTAAAGAACTGGTTCTTGGGTTACGGGGTTAGGGTGGAGGTGTGTGCTTAAGTAGGGTGCTCTTTCCGAGGGCTGGTGCAGACTCGATTGGCCGAATGGCCTCCTTCTGCACTGTAAATTCTATGATTCTATGAACTCTTTATCGCATCATCACTTGTCTTTCTCTTTATTAGATGACAAGTCCCAGCCAGTCCAATCTTTCTGGATAGGGATAACCTCTCAGTCCTGGCATTCCTCTTGTGGCTCAAATCTTATAGCTCAAATTAATTTAAACCAGCCTAACATATATGTTGTCATAATCTGTGATCAGAGCTGTTAGGATATTAATCAAAAGGGTAGAATGCTACTTGGAGCAAGCCATGCTCAAACTGTATAGTGGGAACACACCTTAAGTACTGCATTTAGGTGGTTCCTGAGGCACAAGGGAAACATTCAAGTGCTGGGAGGAGGGCCGTGAAGAACAAGGAAGCTGATTATCAGTATCAGAGGACCATGATAAAAAGAGAGACCAGAGAAGTTTGAATTTTTCAGTCTGGGAAAATTGTGACTGAGAGATGACCTTTTAAGAGATATAAGATAGCAAACAATACGGGGAAGATTAAAACCATGGAAGTAGAGGTGGGCATTGATCAGACTAGTAGAAGGTAATGTTATGATGGATATCAGGAAGTTTCTCTTTATGCAGAGTGATCAACTCATGGAGTATGCTGCTAGGTAGAATGATGAAGGTAAAATCTGGAATCATATAAGGAACAATTGAATTCAGGGCTGGGGTAAACTGATATAGATTGTAAGTAGATTAGGCTAACTGATCCTTGTGGCACTTCACTACTAAGACCCTGTCATCTCTATAATAACCTATTTATTCCTACCCTAATCTTGTGGATCAACCTATTGTATGGCACCTCATTAGCCTTCTGAAAATGTAAACATAGTAAAACCACTGGTTCTCCATTATCTACCCTGATCGATAGACCCTCACAAAGTTGTACATTTGTCAAACACACTTTCATAAAACCATGTTGACTGTGCACAATCCTATTATGATTTTCTACTTGTCCTGTTATCACATCCCTCTAATAGATTGTAGCATTTCCCTACCACTGATGTCAGGCTAACAGGCTTTAGTTTCTGGTTTTCTCTCTCCCGCTTTTCATGAATTGTGATTTTGCTACCTTTTAATTCACAGGGAGCTTTCTAGAATCTATACAATTCTAGTAACTTATAATGCATCCACTATCTCTTCAGCCCTTTCTTAAAAGTCTTAACACGTAGGCTATCAGGCCCAATAAATCTCTTAGCTTTTATAATCCCACTTAATTTTCTCCAGTGACATTTCTTTACAGTGTTAGTTAATTTAAGCATACCAGGCAGAAATGAGGAAGGCGCTGACAAACAGTTATAAACAACTATGAAACAGAACACCCAGAAGCCTTGTTCATCGTGGTCAGAGACCTCAACAAGGCCAACCTCAAGAGTGTACTGCCAAAATTCCACCAGCACATCTCCTACTCAAAAATCAAGGGCGCCTACCGTTCCATCCCCCGACCGCACTTTGGGAAATCAGACCATAAGACGGTGTTCCTTCTCCCGGCATACAAGCAGAAACTCAAGCGGGAGAATCCAGCTAAGAAGGTCATGCAGTGCTGGTCCGAGGAAACAGAAGAGCTCTTACATGACTGCTTAGAGACAGTAGACTGGTCCATATTTAAGAACTCAGTGACCAACTTAAATGAGTATGCCACCACCGTCACAGACTTCACCAGCAAATGTGTGGATGACTGCGTGCCAAAGAAAGCAGTACGTACATCCCCAATAAGAAACCATGGCTCAATCGCGAGATTGACTCCCTACTGAACGACAGATCTGAGGCGTTCAATTCAGACGACCCTGACCTATACAAGAAATCCGGGTACGACCTCCGTAAAGCCATCCGAGATGCCAAGAGAGAATATCAAACCAAGCTAGAGTCACGGGCAGGCTCTCGGTGGTTGTGGCAAGGACTAAACAACATAACGGGCTACAAAGCGAAGCCGAGCAGTTTCTCCGGCAGCAGCGCACCCCTCCCCGATGAACTCTGCATTCTATGCTCGGTTCGAGTAGTCTGTCGAGTGCCCCAGCAGCCAATAACTCACCCATACCCACCATCACAGCTTCTGAAGTCAGATCTGCCTTCCTGAAAGTGAACCATCCGAAGGCGACAGGCCCGGACGGGATCGTGCAATCAGAGCCTGCGTGGACCAACTGGCAGAGGTGTTCGCGGATATCTTTAACCTGTCCCTACTCCACTCCGAGGTCCCCACCTGCTTCAAGAAGGCCACCATCATACCGGTGCCAAAGAAGAACCAGGCAACATGCCTCAATGACTACCGTCCGGTGGCCCTGACTTCAGTCATAATGAAGTGCTTCGAGAGGTTGATCATGAAGCGCAACATCTACATACTCCCAGAACGCCTAGATCGACTGCAATTTGTATACCGTTGCATACCGGTCTACAGCAGATGCCATTTCCCTGACCCTACACTCATCCCGAGAGCATCTCGACAACAAGGACTCCCACATCTGACTCCTATTTATTGACTACAGCTCTGCCTTCAACACCATAATCCCAGCCAAGCTCATATCAAAACTCCAAAACCTAGGACTTGGCTCCCCACTCTGCAACTGGATCCTCGATTTTCTGACCAACAGACCACAATCAGTAAGAATGAACAAGAACACCTCCTCCACAATAGTCCTCAATACCGGGGCCCTGCAAGGCTGCATACTTAGCCCCCTACTCTACTCCCTGTACACACACGACTGCGTGGCAAAATTTGGTTCCAACACCATCTACAAGTTTGCTGACAATACAACCATAGTGGGTCGGATCTCGAATAACGACGAGTCAGAATACAGGAGGGAGATAGAGAATCTAGTGGAGTGGTGCAGCGACAACAGTCTCTCCCTCAATGCCAGCAAAACTAAAGGCAAAAGTAAAGAGCTGGTCATTGACTTCAGGAAGTAAAGTACTGTACACACCCCTGTCAGCATCAATGGGGCCGAGGTGGAGATGGTTAGCAGTTTCAAATTCCTATGCGTGCACATCTCCAAAAATCTGTCCTGGTCCACCCACGTCGACGCTACCACCAAGAAAGCACAACAGCGCCTATAATTTCTCAGCAATTAAGGAAATTTGGCATATCTACATTAACCCTTACCAACTTTTACAGATGCACCATAGAAAGCATCCTATCTGGCGGCATCACAGCCTGGTATGCAACTGCTCGGCCCAGGACCGCAAGAAACTTCAGAGAGTCGTTAATACCGTCCAGCCCATCTCACAAACCTGCCTCCCATCCATTGATTCCATCTACACCTCCCGCTGCCTGAGGAAAGCGGGCAGCATAATCAAAGGCCCTTCCCACCTGGCTTACTCTTCCAACTTCTTCCACCGGGCAGGAGATACAGAAGTCTGAGAACACGCACGAACAGACTCAAAAACGGCTTCTTCCCCACTGTCACCAGACTGTTACCAGACTCCTAAATGACCCTCTTATGGAATGACCTCATTAATACTACACCCCATATGCTTCATCCGATGCCGGTTCCTATGTAGTTACATTGTATACCTTGTATATTATGTATTTTCTTTTATTCCCTTTTCTTCCCATGTACTTAATGATCTGTTGAGCTGCTCACAGAAAAATACTTTTCACTGTACCTCGGTACACGTGACAATAAGCAAATCCAATCCAATCCATTCATTCTCATTTGACCGTTGGTTTGCCACAATTTCAGGTATGTTCTTTGTGTCTTCGACTGTGAAGATAGACACAACATAGTTGTTTAACATCTGTCATTTCCTTATTCCCCATTATAATTTATCCCGTCTCTACATCTAAGGAACCTATGTTTAGCTTGTCTAATTTCTCCCTTTTTAACATTCTTATAGAAGCCTTACAATCTGTTTTTATGTATCCAGCTAGCTTACTTTCCTATCCTATTTTCTCTTCATCAATTTCTTGATCGTCCTTTGCTGAATTTTTACTTAAACCCCCTCCCAGTCCATTACGATCCCATACCAGACCCCAGCAGTGGCAAGGATGCTGGACAAAACCCCAATATTTTATTTTAATTTTGTAACACTGTGAGGAAAAGATACCTTGCTCCAGGAGTGATTTCGCACAAAATAGGAATATATTAAAGCAAACTTTATTATGAACACAGCATTAAAATAGCTTTTAACATCACACAAGAAACCAGCTTACAGTTATCCCTTAAACAGTGCTAATCAATGCAGTAACACAGTAACCCTTAACTGCTATCTTTATTTCTGTTCAAACAACAAAAACATCCCAGATCCCAATCCACTTTTAAATACAGTTAGCACTCAGCAAAACGTGCTGTACAGAGATGTCTTGAATACTCCACTTTGAGAAAGAGAGATCTTTTGAGTCTGCATAAAGGAAAAGACCTGACACAATGTCAGAATAATGCAGAATCTCTGGCTGTATTTCTTCAGAAACCTTCTCCGCTCACTTTCCAACCAAACACTAACTCTGAAGAAACGTTAACATCTGATTGCTTCAATCCTTGGCTCCCCCATTAATTACATCATCTTGCTAAGCTGAACGCAGAGGGCACGATCTAATGGCAGTGTTGTGACCAACTCGGGACGCGATGCAGCCGGTAAATCTCCCAAGAAGCCTCTCGCAAGATTTACCCGGTTCGCCATCCAACGGGATTCGTGAGATGTCCCTCCGGTCTGGATCCCACCACAGTGGGCAAGATTTATATTTGCACAGTTAAGTATGCAGTTAGGCACACTTAAATATGTCTCCACCAGAGATAACCAGCCCCAGGATCTAACGGCCTTGTCGAGGAGACCCCAGCCGAGTGCCGTTTAGCAGTGGTCTCCACAAACTGGGAACCAGGCGGAATGGCACTGGAGAAGTGGATTTTCCCTTACAATCGGAGGCCCCTGGTGGTTGGCCTCTAGGCAGGGTGGCATTTTGCCCCCCAGGGATTGGGTTCGGGGGTGCCCTGCCCTTACGAGGTGAGTTGCAGGGGGCTGGAGGACTCCCCCCCCCCCCCCCCCCCCCCCCCCCGCCCCCCACAACAGGTAAATTGGGTCTTTGGGAAAGTCCAGAGAACGTATTGGGGAATCGAGTGATCCGGGCGCCCCTATCTCTATCTGCACCGACGAGTGGAGTTTTTCAGTGCAGGAAATGAAGGTAAGTGTGACCTGAAAAAATAACAGTCCCGTTCGATGGTGCAGTCGGTCCCGGGACTGCAAGGGAAACACCCCGCTAAACCTGCCTACAATGAGACTTTTTTTTCGTTAAATCACACCCAATGTCTCTAATTAACTACTCCACAGGGAACCCTCTTTATATAATAAAAATCCATTAGCCAAGACATTTAGAACATAGAACATACAGTGCAGAGGGAGACTATTCAGCCCATCGAGTCTGCACCAACACACTTAATCCCTCACTTCCACCCTATCTCCGTAACCCAAATAACCCCATCTAACCTTTTTGGTCACTAAGGGCAATTTATCATGGCCAATCCACCTAACCTACACTTCTTTGGACTGTGGGAGGAAACCAGAGCACCCGGAGGAAACCCCCGCA